>NC_056750.1:270138246-270243246 GCF_019279795.1 Protopterus annectens
AGATAGAAAACTCAGGAGAAGAATGCATCTCGAACATCACTCTTCTCCATTAAACTTCTTTTGTTGCAGGGTGGCAAGTGCCTCCCCCCACACCTTCCCTTGACATTAGGTCAAAGCCCTCCCCTGATGTTAGGTCAAAGCCCTCCCCAAGAAATTATCTATATCAGTTCTGAGAGTGACACAGCTTGGAGAAAAGGGAGTATTCCAAGAAATGGCCATCTTCTGACTCTGTATATTTAAGTCCGTTTTTTCAACCAATCAGTCTCCCTGATTCGGGACTCATTCTAGTGGTCTCAACATTTCAAATTGGTTACCACACACACACACACACACACACACACACACACACACACATATATATATATATATATATATATATATATATATATGGGTCTAGGGCTATTGCACAAAGCTGCAATAGTCAAACCGAACGTCATCGAACATATTTTAATGAAAGAGCTTTTACAGAAAAAATACTTTTGTTAAAATCTGTCAAAAAAAGCAAAAAAAAAGAAAAGAAAAAAACGTATATTCAGGGGTGGTTATGCCCCCCGCACCCCGCTACTTTAATACTGTCACTCCGAGACCGCACTACAATGGGGAAAAGGGAATCTTCCCTTATCCACACTGTAGTACGGCCTCCACAACAGCATACTTATGTGAAAATGTCGCTTTAGTGAACAGCATTTTTGCGTAAGTATGTTCGGCCATGAGTGATTCGGGAAAAAGTGTGTCTGGGATTAGTATGGAACCCATATATATCTATATTTATTCCATAGAGATATAAATATATATATATATATATATATATATATATATATATATATATATATATATATATATATTTTATAAAATACATATATATATATATTATATAAAATACACACACACACACACACACACACACACACACACACACACACACACACACACACACATATATATATATATATATATATATATAAATCTTTATTGTTTTTGTTTTATCTTCATTAATTTTGTATACGGAAATTACTTCAAACTATATCAGAATACTCCACAACAACAACACTGAAATGTCCTTTTCTGATTTTATTAGTTACAAAATAATATTTTTCTTAATTACCATACCATTTGTATCCTTGAATTTCTGAGTCCGTTATTTCCTTTGCCAAGGGCTGTAAACAGAATGCAAATTCCTGTCCCAGAGACTTCCCATACTCTGGAACAGACTACCTATCTATGTCAAACAGAGCTCCTCATTAGCACTCTTCAAGAAAAATCTTGATGATTGGATGGGTAATAGGAAATTCACCCCGGGGATCACTTCTGTGGTTCTGCTTGACAGGGGCACAGGAAAATAATTTTCTTGGGTGGCGAAAGCCAGGGTACCTTTTTGGGTAGGCTTGTATAGGCCCTAGGGCCAATAGCCTAGTACCTACCTATGAACCTATGAACTTAAATAACAAAGGGGAAAGAGGACACCCTTGTCTGCTTTCTCTGTTCAGACTCAACTTGTCAGAGAGGAACCCTCCCACTTTAATTTTTGCCTCTGATCCCTCATATATACTAATTAACCTTATTATTGTATTAGGAAATGCAACTGCTTCTATTACCCTACTTATAAAATCTCAGCCTACTCTGCCAAATTCTTTCACTGCATCAAGACCCACCAACAACAGCAGCATTATCTTGCATTCTACTTCCCCCTGCATCCTCATTGTTTTATTAATGTGAATTGTCTGTCTCCTCCACATTGTTCCATATGCATCAATGTTGGCAACACCTGTGTCATTTTTTTAGCTATTATAAACATGATCACTTTATAATCATGGCTTTAAATTAAATGGGCCTACATAAAGCTGGGTCTGCTGGGTCTTTGCTATCTTTAGGTATTACAGCCACCACATCTTTCTTCCAGAATGTTGGTGCTTTCCTTCTTTTTAAAATACCGTTAAACAAAACCTTCTAGATCTTTATCACTTTCTTCCCTCCTAGCTTCCAAACTTCCACAGGAATGTCATCTATTCCTGGAGACTTTCCAGCAGATTGATTATACATCACCATTTTTATCTTGTCTCCTCCTATCTTAACTGTTAATTGTTGAGCTTTATCTACCTTTAACCTTGGCATACTTAAGTCTTCCAAAAATATTTCCATTTCTGCTCTTGCTTGATTTGCACATTTCTCTTCTTTATAAAAAATGTTTATTTCCAAAATATCTCTGATACCTCTACAGGATCTCTGGTTGTTTTTGTTGTTATAATTTTGGCAACAACCCTTTGTACTTTTTGTTGCCTAGGTCTTTGTGCTAAAAGTTTTTGTGCTCTAGAGTTATTATCAAAAAACAGTAGCTTAACAGCAATCTTTCTAAACTTATGCATATTATCCGGATGCTCCCTTATCTTCTCTTTAGCACTCTGCAGTTGCGCCTTTTCTTTTTCTATGACATTCCCCTTATTCTGCATTACTTTAACTTTTGTCAGCCCCTCTAAATAATTCCTGTTATTTATTAACCAATTCTCTTTTTCTTTTATATATACACTATTTTTAAACTCCACTTTCATTTTCTCCCACTCATTAGCTATAACTTTCGAAGAAATTTCTTATCTTCCCTAATAACTTTTGAATAACTTGACTCACAAATAATTTCATGAGTCAATAATTTACACTACCCATTCCTTAAATTCCCATCTTTTTAAAAAGTAGGTGCATGATCTGAAAGAATTATTGGATGTTTGTGGAAGCTTTAAATTAAATGCACATGCTTTGGGGAATAATATAATCTCTCTCTGAGTTTCTACTACTGAATTCACATCTTCCATACCCAATATTTTCACAAATGTCTTCAGAAATCTACCTACCTTTATTATATTTTCCCTTCCTGGTCCCCAGATACATCCTCACTGTTGCAAATGAAGTTCTATTTATTTCTCAAAAAAAATCTCTTAAGTCCATAATAGCAGTTTTAGGTAGAATATAAATACATGCCAGCATAATCCCCTTGCCAGTAGCCCCTTACTACTGCAAATTTACCATTATTATACTTTTCTCTTCTATCACTATTGAAGCTCCTCTAGTAATTAGTATAAGTACTCCCCATTTCCTGTGTCCCTGATATTCTAATTAATATCCATCCTGAAATCCCTCCTTTATCAAATTTGCATGCTCACTTCTTTCCATATGAGTCTCCTGTAGCATTGTTATTTGCACTCTGCATTTCATAATGTAATTCACTACTCTTACTTTTTTGTCTATAACTGTGAGACCATTCATACCCCAAAATAATATGGATAGTGTAGCCATTATGCTAAGAAGTTATTATTCCCACCTACCTTGATGATTGGATAGGAAATAGGAAATTCAACCCGGGGATCACTTCTGTGGCTCTGTTTGACAGGGGCACAGGAAAATAATATTCTTAGGTGGTGAAAGCCAGGGTACCTTTTTTGCTAGGCTTATATAGGCCCTAGGGCCAATAGCCTAGTACCTACCTATGAACCTATATATGACAGCTTTTTTTAAAATGTCTATTTCCAGTTTTTGTATTACATACACCCACTAGTGTTTGGCAGGTTGATCTTTTATGCAGTTGTTTCTTGTCATCTCTATTTGAATCTATGTCACATTTTACAAGACTTTTTGTTTTACTGAAAACCTTCAAACAAAAAAAAATCACATACACCCCAGAACACCTCCAAAACCTATTAACTTAAAACAGACACTCAAAACTATGTGGATCTTCAAATAATGAAGTTTAACCCTACTGATAGGAGCAATTTTTTCAAAGTGACAGCTGCACACACACAGGCATTACCTAACCTAAAATTAAGCTTATCCGTGTTTAGGTGCATGTTACAGCCTGTGCTCCTACTTTAATTGCTGTCTTTTCTTGTCTTACCTTTACCCCCCCCCCCCTTGCAGATATGAAAACCAGCTTGTATGCTTTCAGAAAACATTAATTTTAGCCTTAAGAAAAAGTGAGCTGTCTATCTTTAAATACAACTAAATTATATACTGTTCTAGTAAATGCATTGAGATATCTAGGTACCAGGAAAACTGGTATTTCTTATTCACTTCTAATCATTTCAAGCTTTATTTTTACTAAGCTGCTTGCCCTTTTACCTTTTCATTTTATGATTCACTACGCAAGCAATGCCCATAACTCTCAATTTTTTGCCTGTACCTTTAGTCAGCTTATCTCCATAAGAAGCGAATGCACAGCTGCCCTCAGATGCAGACTTCTCAACTCACATTGAATATTAAATGAAAATGAATGAAAATTTTCCTTTACATTCAGAGTGTTCTCTTATTTTTAAAGCCCACATGCTTACACAAAAATACTTATTAGATTAAGCCAAGGGCATTAATCCAGACATTTACCTATGCAAAAGTAAGAGAAGATATCTCAGTTCTACATATATTATAATCTGTGCACTTTTACAGACCATCTCCCACCTCAACAGCCCAAGATTACAGCATAATAACTTATTATTTTTCCTCTGAATTACCAAAAGCCATCTCTTATACCAACGCTGGAGCTTGAACTGATTTTTGCTGAACAGCTGCAGGATTCTTCCCAGTCACTGTTTTCTTGTCATCTTTTCTAATTAATTTTCTTTCAGGCTCTCTAAGTTTCTTCCTTGCTGGCATCCAAGCAGTACACTTACTAGCCAGTAACTGAATTTAACTAAATCTGGCAGATTTACTAGCCCTTATCTCTCAGTTTCTTCTTTCACACTGGGAGAGATAAAGTCAAGCTGTTGATCAGTGTGCAGCCATCTTGGAATTCAATGTGGGCAACAGGGTTGAGAGAGAATATGGAGAGGCTGCATATATTTATTTTTGTGTGCCCCATGGAATGAAACTGACAAGCAGCTATAAATGGTTAGAATTTATTCTTATTATATTAGCAGTTGACAGCTACCAGCTACTACCATACTTCAGCTGTCATCGTAAATCTTTATATACTTATTAGACAAGGAGACTCATGGAGCATTATAGAAACTTTACCTCATTGAAAAAAGTGGGATTCAAATGAGTGTCAAATTCAAGAAAAGAAAAGAAAGACATGCATGAGAACAGCAGGGCACAATTTGAAAATAAAAGGGGGGAGGGTGACTCAAGGACAGCAGGAAGTATTAGTTCACAGAAGATTTAGAAAGTGTAATGGGAGACTGAAACAGCCCAACTAACGCAGTGAAGTCAAACCAGTAAAAAAATCAAGAAAGCATAGAATGGATGTAAAACCATACTTATGTGGACTTAGGAGGAGATAGGTTGGTAGGGGAATACCATGTAAGGTAATTAGGGTCAATTAAAACATTCAGCTTATCTACTAAATAATGGACATAGTAACACAGTAGAATAGTTGTGTGGTCCTCATCTGCTGTCAAAATCTATGTTTGTAGGTAAATGAGGAAAAATACTTATTTAAAAATAAAATGAAACAACTTTGTCTAAAAAGATGTTTTTGAATCATAAAATAAGATAGTACATAAAGACATTTAAGAAACAATAATAAAGATGTTTTGAAAAACTATAGAAAAATAAATTCTGAAGTCTAGATTTATGCTGTTTTCAAAGAACAGCAAAACAACCAGCAAATCAGCCACCAAACTCAAAACTTGTCGGAGAATATGTTTAATACCAAAAATAGGTTACAAACATGCACAGTTTAGCGCTTTCATCTGTAACACTAAGGCATCATCAGAATTATGAATGTACTGGATGTGGAAGCCATTTTAAAACTTAAGTACAGAAGACACACCTCTCATGTAAACCAAAAAACAATAAGTTGTAGCTGAAATCAGTGTGAAACAGAAAAAAATAAAGTAACAAATATTTGATATTTTATTTTGTTTAGTTATTTTTTGCCTAGTTTGTATTTGTGTTTTGGTTCAGGTTTTAAAAGTTTAGGTTTATTTTTAGTGTTGTTACTTTATTTTTTCTGTTTCACACTGATTTCAGCTACAACATGTTGTGATTGATTTACATGAGAGGTGTGTCTTCTGTACTTAAGCTTTAAAATGGCTTCCACAGCCAGTACACAAGCAGTACATTCATAGTTCTGATGATGTGTTAGTGTTATAGATGAAAGGGCTAAACTGTGGATGTTTTTAACCTACTTTTGGTTTTAAACATATTATTCGACAGGTTTTGAGTTCAGTAGCTGATTTGCTGGTTGTTTTGCTGTTATTAGCTACTGTTTTCTTCCAATACCATAGCTGCACTCTTGTTTCTTCCTTCTGTTTCCAAAGAAGACTGAGAGATGTGGAAGAAATAAGTAAACACTTCACACTATATACTTGAATGTCAATCTTAACCTCTCTACCAAATTGGCAACCAGTGCCTTCTGTCATTTCTAAGTGAACTTTGTACCTTAGATAAACAATGAGAGCACATACTCAACATCCAACACCAGTGTGTCCATTAATCAAAAGAATGTCACAAAATGCAGTCTACCTGATCTGTATATTAAAGAACACAAACACATCTATATGTCATCAGTATTAGGAACTAAATGCTATGTCTTCCAGCATGACCAGGGTAAAGTCTCATTCTCATCCAAACTGCCTCTAAGGCAAAAAATTTTTTTTTCATTTTCTAACATTGAGAAGTTTGACAACTGAATGCCTATTTAAATGGCTAGGCACTTTTCATACCCCCATTATATTCAGAGTTTCACTTCAATCAAAAATGCAAAAAAATGTATAAATTTCAGTTTAGAACCCTTTCTTGCTCTGCATTCTTATCTTCAAATTGTATGCCGGCAGCTTTGCCAGCCCATATGCATTTTTCAGACAAGCCTGCTTTTCCAGTGAAACTTCAGCAGTAAGGTTTGTTATATATCTTTGTAATCAGTTCCCTTCTATTTAGTTTTAATAATTAAATAATTATATCCGTTTATTAGCTACATATATAAGAAGACATGGTATTGTCTATGCAGTCTTCAATATGTTTGCATTTGATATGTCTAAATTCTGCTGCAGAATGCATCTTATGTATATAAATAACTATCCAATGGTTAATTTTTCTTATACCCGTCTGCACTAGTTTTCCTTTACTGTTACCTTAAATATAAACAATAAACAAAAAAGTACACACCAAAATGATAAAGAATAACTGACATAATTCTGTGGCTGAATATAAACCACAGGTTTTAGTACACTACTATTTTATAAAAAACTGGGAAAATTGTTAAAAGCATAGATTTTAGAGAAAGAACTGCGGTGGTGCAGCGGTAGCGTTGTCGCCTCACAGCAAGAGGTTCTCCCATTCGATTCTCAGCTGGAGCACCTTCTGTGTGGAGTTTGCATGTCCTCCCACGGTTGAGTGGCTGGCATTCGAAAGACATGCGTGAATGGGCGTGCCTTCGTTGAAGGTTGGATGTTGAGCTGGCACCTCGGCACCATAAAAATCTACTGCCAATCATTAGCAGACCGGAGTTTCACTGTGGCGACCCCTAACCGGGAAAAGCCGAAAGAAGAAGAAGCAGAAGAAAGATTTTAGAGAAAATTCTGTGAAACACTGCAAAGTATGGTTGGCTGGCATTTCACAAGCATTCAGAGAAAACTTAAGAGTTGTTATGCTTTTGTTCTCCCCTGGCAATGATTCCCTCAGAGTTTTCATATTTAGGAATGAGTTATGGTGTGGAAGCTATGTGCATAAATCATTGTGTGTGAGTTTGCATCTGTATTTGTGGCATTAGTGTGGAGGTATGCATAATATTGCACTGATGAAAAATGTGTGTGGTGTTTCTGTGGAAACACTGTAGTGTAGTTTTAGTACCTGTAGCCTCAGGGAAAGGACCTTGATCAGGATCACTTTGTTGAAACAGTTGTCATAATGCTAAATTATATCCCTCTGCACTACAAGTATTTCATTGAAAATGTACAATACAAATACACTGCAATCGCCCCTATTAACATAGCATAGTCTGCCTTAATTGATAAGAATTTCTAAAATCATGGTGGTTCAATTAGAATTAAACACTAATAAAACAAAACATAACATCTATCAATGCTTTGTCTTGGTGCTGAATCATTTTGGTTATATAAGTTATTAAAGTTATGTATACCATATTTGTGAAAATACTGATGCACTGTCAGGATTCCATTCTCAGAATCAAGAAGCACTGCTGTAATATAGCTAACAGATCTTACAAGTAATCTGGGTTAACCTGTTCTATGAATCACACTAAATTAGAATTTGCTGATTAAGCTTTGTGATGCCATTTCTGAAGGAACACTTAGTGTGATGGACAGAGTATAACAAGGTTTCAAAACCAAATTCATGGAATTCCTAACACAAAACTAAGAATGAACTGTGGAATATTATATGGAAATGTTTTCTGGACCAAGACAAAGACCATGCTTTCATCCTTCTATTATTTATTTAAAAAAGAGACTTACACAAAATGAAATTGTACTGACTATATACTTAAACAAATACCCTTATGTTGCAAAAAATACTACATAGTAAATAAAGTGACATTTCCTCTAATCTGATCCCAACTTTCATCTAAAAGAATAATGCACATGAGTTGCAGTGAAACCATAGCACAGACATTAAGGATTCCCATGTGTTATGCATAACCTAGTGATCTACCACATAAAGCTTTATGTGAGCATAATGCTTTGCATATAGAGCACCTGAATCTTCCTGGGACTTCTGCCTGTCATTAATGAAAGTGAATTATAAAAATAAAATCAGTGCAGAAATGCATTTTGCATTAGAATGGGTCATGCCAATTACTAGCATATAAAACCGCAATTTTTTTGAATATTTTAAGTGTAGAAGAAAAAACATAGCATGTCAGGCCTCTGCCTCAAAAGTAGAGAATAACAACTCTTGCCTAGATATAGATACATGGACACAAAACTGTAAACAGAAGTACCAGAAGTAGGGCAAATGTACCACAAATGTCTATGATAGGTCCTTGAGACATAGCCAAAGACAGTAGACCCCCAGTGTGTTATATTTCAGTTTTTTAGATGACTTCAAGCATAGCATAATAATAGAAAAATGTATGATTCTTCCACTATATTGTGCTTTTGATGTTCACAGCATCCATCATGGAACTCAAAAAAAAAAAAAAAAAAAAAAAAACAAGAGGTTAACCCCAGAATGCTTCTGGGCAAGGCTTTGGAGGAAGAACATATAAGTCAGTAATGCTGATATGCGTGCTGAAAACTTGCTTTTATTTACATGAGGTAGGCTATGTGAATATGATTTATGCCATCTTGTACTTATGTAAATGCCAAGTCGAAATCTGTGGCATACACCAACCTGTTTTCAAGCACATCCAAATATATTCTTTAGACAAAGAGGGGTAGGGAGAATTATAGAAACTTTACCTTGCTGAAAAACACTGGTGTCCAACTGAATGTCATATTCAAAAAAAGAAAGTCATGCATGAGAACAAGAGGGCACAATTTAAAAATGAAAGGAATGCGGGTTGACTCAAAGGACATCAGAAAGTATTATCTCACATAAAGTGTAGAAAGTGTCATGTGAGATTGGTACTGCTTACTAACAAAATGTGGTCAAAACAGTGAAAAAATTAAGAAAGCATAGAATGGATGTAAAACCATACTTATGAGGACTTAGGAGTAGATAGAGGTCAGTAGGGAATACTATGTAAGGTAATTAGAAGTAATTAAAAATCCAACTTATTTTTATTTTATTTGCAGTTGGTTTACCAGGATAGTCCATTGGGCCAAAATGAACCCATTTTCAATGGAGTCCTGGGGAAAAAAGCTCCATAACAATCTCAATACAGTAGGTTATTAATGATAGTTATACTTATTTTCACCGTAGGATAGTTGTGTAGTCCTTTTCTGCTGTTAGAAATCTGTTTCTAGGTAAATGAAAAGGCAATATATTTATTTAAAAATAAAATGAAGCAACTTCCATCTAAAAAGTTTTTTTTCAGATCATAAAATAACAAGATAGTACATATAGAAAATTTAACTGAACAATAAATTAGGTGAAAGAGACAATAATAAAGATGTTTTGAGAAAACAAGAGAAAAATAACTTCCGAAGTCTAGATTTATGCTGTTTTCAAAGAAGACAGAGACATGGAAGAAATCAGTAAACACTTCATACTACATACTCGGATGTCAATCTTAACCTCTCTACTAAATTGGCAAGCAGTGCCTTCTGTAATTTCTAAGTGAACTTTGTACCTCTAAACAACAACAACACATACTCAACATCCAACACCAATGTGCCCATTAAACAAAAGAATGTCACAAACTGCACTCTTCATGGATCTGGATATTAAAAGAACACAAACACATCCGTATGCCATCAATGTTAGGAACTAAATGCTATTCTCTTCCTACATGACCATTGTAAAGTCCTGTTCTCATCCAAACTGTCTCTACAGCAAAACCTTTTTTTTTCGTTTTCTAATATTGAGATGTCCGGATATTGAATGCTTATTTAAACAGTTGGGCATTTTTCACACCAACATAATTTTTGGAGTTTCACTTCATTCCAAAATGTAAAAAATGTACACATTCCAGTTTAGGAGAACCCCTTCTGGAGTATCGTCCAAGGAACTCTCATGTTCCACTGTTTTAATATACTCTGCATTCATCTCTTAAAAGTGTATGCCTGCAGCTTTGTCAGCCCATATGCAGTTCTCAGACATGCCTGTTTTTTCACCAAAACTTCAGCAGTAGCTTCCAATTTTAAGGTTTGTTGTATATCTTTGTGATCAGTTATCTTTTCCATTTAGTTTCAATAATTATCTCTGTTTATTAGCTACATATATAAGAACAGATGGCGTTGTCTATGCAATCTTCAGTATATGTTTACATTTGATATGTCTAAATTCTGCTGTGAAATGCATCTTATATATATAACTATCATATGGTTATTTTGTCCTTATACCTGTCTGCACTAATTTTCCTTTACTGTTACCTTATTTATTCAAAGAATAAACAAAAAATACATACCAAAAGAATAAAGAATGGCTGACATAATTCTATGGCAGAATATAAACACAGATTTTCATACACTACTGTTTTATAAAAGTTGAAAAATGATTAGTCATAGATTTTAGAGAAGATTCTGTGATTCATTGCAAAGCCTGATTGACTGGCAGTTTCACAAGCATTTCGAGAAAACTTAAATTTTCTGTTTTCCACTGGCTATGATGACCTCAGAGTTTGTTTAATTAGGCATGAGTTATGGTGTAGAAGCTATGTGCATAAATCATCATGTGTGGGTTTGCTTCTGTATTTGTGGCACTAGTGTGGAGGTATGTGTAATAATGTCCTGGTGTACGAAAACGTGTGGTGTTTCTGTGCAAACACTGTAGTGTAATTTTAATGTCTGTAGCCTCAGGGAAAGGACCTTGAGCAAGATCACTTTGTTGAAGCAGCCCTCATAATGCTAAATTATATCTCTCTGCACTACAAGTATTTGATTGAAAATGTGCAGTACATAGACACTGCACTCACCTATTAACATGACTTAGTCTGCCTCAATAAATAATGCTTGCTAAAATCATGGTGGGTCAATTAGAATTAAACACCATTAAAACAAAACTTTTATCAGTGCTTTGTCTTGGTTCTAACTCATTTTGGGTATATAAATCATTAACCTTGCTATGTACACCACACTTTTGGAAATACTGATGCTCTGTCAAGATTCCACTCAGCATCAGGAAACACTGTTCTAATATAGCTAACAGATTTTGCATGTAATCTGGGTTAAACTGTACTATGATTCATACTACAGAGTTTGCTGATTAAGTTCTGTGATGCTATTTCTGAAGGCTTATCTAATATGATGGACAGAGTATATCAAAATGATGAAACCATATTCATGGAATTCCTAACACAGAGACTCGGACTAAACCATGGAGTATTATATGGGAATGTTCTCCTGATCAAGACAGGGATCACGTTTTCAGCCCTCTTTTATTTATTTAAAAAAGAGACATACACAAAATGAACCTGTATTAACTATATGCTTACACAAATGCCCTTATTTTGCAAAATACTGGCAAATATATAAGTTAACAAATAATGTCTCAAGCAAATACATTATTGTACAAGTAATGATACTGCCTGATTTATTTATTTATTTGGCTAGTGTAGCACAGTATGAGCTTGGTTTAGATTTAGCAGACCTATTATACTTCCAGTTTCATGTTTTATCCTTTGATCTTACTGTCTTTTGAATTATCTACTGTTTGTGCAGTCGTAATGGTACAGATAGCATGCTGATTTACAGGAAATGCAAACATTTTATGTTCCCAAAATAATATTGCTAGTTATTGTTATTTTAACGAGTTATGATACTGATACTGAATATTTTGCTAAACCCTTAGGAGAAGGCAGGGCTATTTCTTGCCCTTGCAGAAAATAGAAAAGCCTCTACAGTCAAAGAGTTACTAGTTGATAAACTCAGGAAACAGGCAAGGCGAATAATACTAAAATTTTTGCCTCATTTCTCAGAATTTTACCTGCATGACTAGCCTCTTGGTGATAAAACTGAGGAACTCTCCTGAGGTGGCCATATAACAATATCCACACTGAACAGTTTCATGATATAAAAACAGTTATAATCCAGATTAGGAGGAAAATGGATAAACAAATGTAAGATTAGAATCACCGATTTTGGAGTGATTTATATATGTGTAGTATCAACCCATTCTGGAACAATTTAAATTTTCTGTCAGGTTATTAAAATCTTAAAGAATGTAAAACAAATTGAGACAGGAATATATAAAATATATATTTATGCACTTGGAAATTACTAAGAAATCTTGAGACTTCTACTTAAAATGATGGCAACAATGAATATTTTACTCATTTTTTAGATTATTCATAGTATATGTCAACTGGTGTAAGGCTTTGTAAGGTGATAAAAAAAATTCTGTCTTATTCAACTGACATTTTAGTTTGTTACTGCAAAGTCTGTTATCTGGGCAATGGGCTAATTTATGTTTATGTGCTGAGTTTCATGTTAGAATTCCGAATAATGTTAGCTTATTTGCAAGCAGCAGTTGCCAATTCCAGGCAACAATGGAGAAGGAATGCAGAGGACGGGGTGGGATGTGGGGTTACAATTAAGCTGAATGAACAGCACCTGATAGGAAGAAAGAGGTAAGTCTATGAAGCACTGCATTCAGTGTCAAGCAAAGTAAGGTGCTATACTTATTTAGTCAAAAAGACACACTGCAAACTAGGCTGGTAACTTCTAAACCACATCAGGCTTTTAAATAACCTGCAACAATTCAAATCCTCCCTAAAATATCACCTGGCAACAAATAAACTTGGCAACTGTGCCGCATCTACACTTTGAAGTATACAATCCTAACTCTGCCCACTATAAATACTATATAAGTGTATGAATATAATAATTTTGATTCGACTTACACTATCTTGAAAACTTGTAATTCCTTAATCTCTTCATTTAATTTCCACTCCCTTTTCTCCTTTCTCATAACTCAGCCTATTCACCTTTCACTGTTCTACTCTGTTGCTCTAATTCTTCCTACCTCTCACCTCGTGAAACTTTGAGTGCATAAGTGCCTGCACTCCAAATTATACTTATGTACTCCAAAATACTTAAGTTTTAATTTCATTCAATGCTTTGTTAAAACACCCTGTTCAAATGTTATTTGTATTGTCAAAATGTATTTCTATCCTTGTTTTGGAGCTCCTCTCTCTGGGCCTCCATTGAAAATGGGCATTTCAGTTCCCAGACGGACATTCCTAGTAAACAAAAGCAAATAATAATAATAACTCTTTATCTTTGTCTTCTTCTTATTATTATTATTATGTTTAAGAACTCCAGCAGCAGTTACTAAAAGCCAATGGTCACAAATGAAGACTGTAATGTGGGAGCAATAGTTATCAGTAGCCCATTTCACTTAAGGAAATATAGGCAGATTGCATCTAGAAGAAAAGGGCATTTCAGGGCATATCCATAAAAAATCATTTTAAGAATTTTTCTGATCAGCATTCATGTGTCAAATTAACAGCCAATGAATGTAAAGATTTACAGTTTGCATTTTAACAAAAGAATGATTATCATCTGGAAATAAGCAGCAAAGGAGGAATGGGGAGGGTTGGTTTATTAGTTAGAATAATTATTCCCATTTTTGTGAAGCTGTGTGATGCTGGAATTTATTTATATATGCGGGATGCGGGGGAAAAGCCCTCACAATACCTATGGCCATTTTCTTTCCAAATCAATTTACATTGCCAAATTTAATTTTCGAGAACTGATTTCACTGAATTTCAGTAGTGAAACAAGAAATTCTTATCACTCCATTGACAACATCCTTGAGACAGATACTTGAGAATCTTCAAAATAATTTACATTGAGGTAAACTTGCCTGCGGCTGGTGTTGGTGTAGATCTCTTTAGAGCCCTTGCTTCTTATGGGTGGTGGGGTCTATATCATATGTTTGAAGTTTGAAAACTTTGAACGTTAAATAATCGAATTTTAATGTTTGAAGTTTCAAACATCGAGCATATGATTAAAAAAAAAAAAAAAAAAGGGAACTTACCTGACTGTTGTAAGCAGGGGGGCAAGCCCACCTGCACCCCCCACACCCCCCCACTCTTTAAATATACCAACTCCGAGACAGCACTATAACGTGGTAAAGGGAAGATTTCCCCTTACTGCACTGTTGAGCAGTCTCAGAGTTAGCATTTTTAAAGAGCGGGGGGGTGTGGAGGGCACAGCCCCCTACGTGGGGGGTGCAGGGGGGCTTGTCCCCCTGCTTACAACAGTCAGGTAAGTTCCCTTTCTTTTTTTTTTTAATCATATGTTCGATCTTTGAAACTTTGAACATTTAAATTTGATTATTTAACGTTCAAAGTTTTCAAATTTCGAACATATGATATAGACCCAGGTGGTGTTATGGTATGCCATCTGTGTTGATCCTTGGTGGTTCCAGGTCTCTGGTGCTCATGGTTGGAGCTACTTTTTTTCTCTGTTCAAGGAGAAATCATAGTTATTCGGTCTGCCTAGAACTCAGTTAAAGAAGACTTGTACTGATTTATTTTGAATTTGAATATCCTATATTTGGCAAATGAGCACTGCTTAGGAGGCTGCTTAGAAGAAAGTGGGGGAGGGACATTTCAATTTTGTAACTGCCAGGTGGGTTGGGGGCAGCAATAAGAGTACACAAATATGAAATTATATTTTCTGGCTACACCCTGATTGATATATATATATATATATATATATATATATATATATATATATACATATATATACACACACACACACACACACACACACACACACACACACACACACACACACACACATATAATATCTATATATGTATGTATATGTTTAAATATATATGTGTGTGTGTGTGTGTGTGTGTGTGTGTGTGTGTGTGTGTGTGTGTGTGTGTGTGTCTACTTCAAAACAACGACAGGCCACATTACTGAAGATGACATCTCTGAAGCCTAACTTTCATGAATTACCAGAATGCCAAAGGATTTCACAGGTTAAGTAACGAGGTGGCCAACAAGGGGAAATTTTCCATTTTCCCCACTGTAGTGGGATCCTGGAGTTGATATATTTAGTTGGATGGGCTGGTGGGAGTAGCCCCTCACCTGACTGGGTATGAGGTAGTGAGGTGTGTTTCATTGTTAGATGGTGGCCAGCTGGATACTTACCATGTGAAATCCTTTGGCATTTTGGTCATTCATGAAAGTCAGGTTTTGGCGATGTCATCTCAGTGATTTTGTTTTCGGTAATGTGGTTTTTCGTTGTTTTGAAGTAGACCAGTGTGTGTGTGTGTGTGTGTGTGTGTGTGTGTGTGTGTGTGTGTGTGTGTGTGTGTGTGTGTCTATATATATATATATATATATATATATATATATATATATATACACACACACACATATATATCTATAGGTATCAAGATAGTCCAAAAATGTTGACACATCAAATATGGGCAAATGCAAAACTGACATACTGACATTTCATAATGTCGAAACAACAAAATGCAGTCACTCAAAATACAGAAAAAAACATATTAAACTGATAGCAAACACTCTACTTCTCCTATCAACTTACATTAAAAATACACTAAAATGAAATAAACAAAAAAGCCTGTACCTTACCAATACCATAGAACATGGTTTATCTGAATAGTGATAGTGCCATGGAAGGGGTTGTTCCTACTTTAAGGTGCATGGTTAAGGTTAGGGTTGGGTTTAGTATGCATTAATAAGTTTGTGCAGGGGGGGGTCCTTTGCTGCCATTGGACATTTAGTTCTGGCTATAAGATTGACTTATGATGCTTCAGTTTTTAAAGCAATGGGTACAAACTCCTTACAGGTTGTGCTGAATGTCAAGAGAGTAAAAATGCTCAGAAAGCTGAAATGAGTATGTTTTAATATCATTACTCTGTGGTGCCCTACTGGTGGATCCAGCTTTGGTGTTCAGAACTGAAGAATTCAGATTCATTTTTGAAATGATGATTCTGGTTTAGTCAGAAGGGCTTTTTCATCCAGCACAGCCAGTTACATCACTATATGGTTGCTTTAGTAAAGCATAGCATGATATTTTAAGCCAGTCTTAGACTCTGGGATTCCATTTGCCTTTCATAAATACTAAGTGTCTTTATCAGTATAGCTCTGATTAAGTCAACAGGGCTTGTGAGTCACCTTGTAAAATGTAACACATGGAATTAAGAGAACTAGCAGCAACAGAATTATTTTTATTAAGTTTAAAAAGTATCTTGAAATAAAAAACATCCGGATGTTATTTTAAAAGAAGAAAAATATGTTTGGCTCGAATTCCCACAGCTTTTACACTTTAATCAACTAACCTTTGTCCACAAAATTCTCTAACAACCCAATAGAACCCCTTCTCTCCAAAAACTTATTCAACAGTACACTTCAGCCCGATCTCTTCGCTCCAGTAACCAACACCTTCTAGACACTACCAAAGCCAACAACTCAGCGGGGGCGTCTCTTTTCTCTAACTACATTCCTAAAATTTGGAATTAGTTGCCAATCCCAATAATATCTAGTAGCTCCGCTCACAATTCAAAAAGCTCCTCAACGCACACATAGAGGACACCTGGCTATGTTCTTGTTACTCCCCTTGTTAGGCCTTCCTGATTTCCACGCAATCTTCTACCCTCTTTATTTAACAATGGGATGTAGCAACCTCATCTGCTTAAGTTTATAACCCTCTTTTTCATTTCAAGCACACTTGTAGCAACTACAGCTATACATGTTTTAACCCATTCAATTATTTCTACTATAGCTGTAGCAATGTGTGATATAATGACTTTTTGCCATGAAGTGAAATGTATGTCTTTTACTTTTGTATTATTTACCATCAACATAATATCCTGTATGTTCGTTAAATTGTTGAAATGTCTGTAACTGTTACTCTATGAATGCTAGTATATGTTAATATTATATTTATAACTGGTGCTTTTCTCCCCGGTCTTCCGCTGAAAAAGGACCTGTGTCCAGTTGGACTATCCAGGTAAACAACTATAAAATAAATAAATAAATAAATAAAACATGCATTCTCTTGAAGACAGAAGCAATTAAACTGGAAAAGAAGGAGCACATCAGTTAAGTACATCTACAATCAATGAAGAAAATTAGCAAATCCTCTAAAAGAAAGTGGATAGTCAGTATATTTGAGAGTTTATGTACAGAAATAAGACAGCCTGAATTAGCAAAAGAAAAAAAAAAATATACAAAAGAAAAAAATACTTTTGGATATACTTATCCTATGACTGTCTGGTAATGGCTGGGTGGGATACACATATCATACAGCCACAAAAGGAGATGGGTAGACAGGTTTAATAACTGTGCTGCATAATATAACACTGATGACAGTGTGAATGAATTTTACACATAAGATGCATGCTATCAAATACTTCAGACTATTGCAGAAGAAGAAAATAAATTCAGTGATGTTAAATAAAATGTAGGTATCCACTTTATGTCAAAAGAGACTGTAGAGTTTGAGATAAATCATTTAGAAGGGCTGTGCAAAAGGAAAATTAATCTGCATACATGTATTATTCTATATTAAAAAGCCCCAGCAAGAAAATGTGAATTTTCTGACATAGTTAAAGAAAAAGATAAAAACACAAATAATACAGATATGCACTTCAGGGAATGTAAGACAAAAAGGCACTGTAAGAGCCTAATATGTCATATCGGAACACTTTTGATTTTGCAATCAATTAAAATGCCAGAAATATAAGCTATGAATACTGGGGATATAAAACAAGCCACATTAATAAAAACAGTATTGAAAAGTGTGTGATCATTAGAAGAGCAGAGATAAAAGATATTGACTCAAAAGTGTGTTCATGGTGTAAATATGAGACAGAAAAAAGAAGAGAAAATGCAGGCAGAAGAGAATATTCACAACAAGGCCTATTCCCATCAAAGGGAAAATCATGCAAAGTGCAAGAAGAAAAGTCACTTTACTTTGATGTGCAAAAGTGACAGCAGAAATACCAAAGCAGAATACAAAAACAATGTATATGATGGGCAAAGAGACATGCATAGACAAAACTACATGTTATACATGGAGAATATCAGTAGTAAAATGAATCAGTAAATAGTGTTGCAAAATGAACACACCTGTGTATGTACAAACACGAGAATGACAACAACCCAGTGCTAGGGATATTGAAAATAATGTACCAAGATGCAAGAGTATTGACAAAGGAGGGTGTGTTGGTCAGCACAGTGAGAAGTGACATTTATTAAAATATATAACTATATCCCAATCTGCTGAAAACAAGTACAATAATATGTAGCTATAACTCAGGAAAGCATCTTCACATGAAACGCTATACTGAGGCAGAATGAAGGTGAATAAAAGTGTGTCAAAAGCCATTTCAATACACTTGAAGTTCTGAGTCAAACCTCTTGAATTATCTCACAGCAAAGTCACTGCCTGTGATACAGATACTAAACAACATAATTTTATAATAATTATAATACCAAAAGTAATAGGCATGGCAATCTGTTAGATTAACATAACAACTTTCCTGAAAGTATGGGAAGCTGAAAAGCACTTAGGTCATATTACACACAGACACTAATATAATACATGTAGCTCTGCCACATAAGAAAATGTTTTAATGACAGAAAGAAAGCAGGATATCAACTAGAGAAAATATGAAAGGTAGAACTAAATGAAAAAAAATATCAGGTCATATGCCACTTATGTCTTAGATCTTACCCATACTTACAGCCTCCAAAACAAAGAAGTCTGGCGATGTCAGAATATGTGCTGACACCAGAGTAGGAAAAAAAAATAGGCAAAATACAAATAGAAAGAAAAAGACACATGATTATCACAAGGAGTGCATAAGAATTTAACAAACTGGACTTAATGTTAGGGTACTGATGACATGAGCTATACTCAGACAGCATAAGCACTGTCAACTTTTCAATATGCATAGGTCTGCTAGGATACAAAAGAATGACACTGTCATATCTGCATGCAGACGTATTCCAATGCATGACACAGCGTTGTTAATGTGAGGAACTACAGTGATGATATAATTATATAAGGAAATACTAAAAAAGATGCATGCTGAAACATTAAGACAGGTACTTATAAGACTGAGGGGAAATCAGTTGAAAGTGAATAAGGGAAATGTACATTTCTTAATTTGTATTTGAATTTCTTGGTTTCATATTCTTAGGAAAGGGAATACCAACAGATCCAGTATAAGAAGAGGTCGTACACAGCACATCACCAAGTGATGCAAAAGGGACAAGGAACTCACCAGGAGTAGTCACTTATAGCTAGAGATTTATAGAACACTTTAATGTTTTCAGTGTACCATTGAAAAAGCTCATAAAAAAAGATGTGCCATTCAGGTATTACGAAAACACAAAATAATCCTGGAACAATTAAAGAAACATTCACAGAAGGCCATGTCATAATCTCACACAGATTGCATAATATTATCCGAAATTAATTCTGACTCAGTAAGGCTGGAGGAGTTTTGAGTCAGGTATAGGATGAGAAAAAAGATAATTTATTGCAATAGGTCATTATCAGATGTGAAGCAGAAATATTCACAGACTAAGACAGAGACTACCAATTGTAAGTACATGTGAGCATTTCCCTGTATATTTATCAAATAGTTTATAATAGCACCTACCATAAACTCTTAATGATGATATTAAATAAACCAGTGTTAAAACCTCCACTTTGAATAAAGAGATGGTCACTGGGAATGCAACCAGTTTAAAGTACAATACAAAAAAGAGAAAAGAGGATACTTCAGACTACATATGAAGGTATTTTGTTACAATCATAGAAAATGGAGACACAGAAACATGAAAAAGTGGTAGATAATTGAGTATATATTCCCAAAAGCCATGATACATAAAGAGATGGAGGTAGAAACTGGAAAGACAAATTATAGCAGCCCAAAGAATTCTACACAAGTAATATTGACATAAGAACAATAAAGATGACAGTAATGCTGAGATAATAAAAGAGTTATGAAAATGTAAACATGAGACAACAGTTTTGATTAATGAAACATCATAATGAAACACTCAAGGTTGATTATGCTCAAATGTAGAAAATGTGTATTGAAATAATCCATGAATGTCTCACTGAAGCTGTAAAAAACAAAGCTATGGTCAGAGAAAATGTGTTCTTAGGAATGGATGAGGCAATTGCATAGATATGAAAAGACTATTTGTTATGCTAGACTAATGCTTTTCAGAATAAGACTCTGCCTATTCAAATGTTTGAACTACCTAAAACAGCAAAGACAAATGCCAGCATATATTTTTATAGCCCTGTTATGTTACAGACTGTTTACTGACACAAGATAATGAATACTCAAGATTACCCATAGTGGAGCCTGTTACATCCATATCACCAGTTGCAGTAATGACAGATCTAGGTAACACATTTGCAATTTTTTGAGTACCAGGGATTATAGATCTCCTTAGTGGCACAGAGTTTAGATAGTCGTGTGAAATCCAAGTAATGGTATATTTAAGAGTGGCCCCACTTTGCGCAAACAAATTAAAATGGTAGTGAAGTTTACAGCCAACAGTGATAACACCATAAGAATGGTCATTGTGAAAAACAGTTGTTGGAGGCAACAAATAGCATGCACAAAGACTTTCTTGCAACAGGAGCCATTTGAGCTATTCTGATGTTTAGGCATGAACTTAAAAATAATATTCCATGAGTGAGTGAGGTAAGAGTTGTGTGGTATCTTGATACTGAGGAAATAAGACAGAAACACTGAGGATATGGCTAACCTCCATGTGGTATTTACTTATAAATATCTTTCTAGGAAAAATGTGTACCAAATGGTATGCAGCTTCCTACAAGTAAGTATATATATATATAAAATATATATATATATATATATATATATATATATATATATGGGACTATATCACAAAAACGAAGTACCAAAGCCATGAATGTTAAAACATTGAGACAATAAGAGCAAAATGTTACAAACACGAATGTTTAAGACATCATGCCACACCTTAATAAAAGGTATAACATCGAATCCAAAGGCTGCAGAATACACCGCAGCTGAACTAAATCAATTTGTGACACTCTTGCATATCACTACATGAATCCACCAATGAAAATAAGGTATTACTAACATTTCTGTCTCTTTTTGGCTTCTTGTCAGTTAATTTATGTTTCCTTAGCAACTGGGAACTTACACCATAACGTCAACATATTACAGCAATCACAGCAGTGCTACATTGATTTCCTTAACTGGTACTACTTTTGATATTTCATTATTCTTGAATGTGCGGTTCAGTGCTGTCATCACTGGAATATTCCGACATTAGGATGGATGTTCCTAGTTGCTAAAGGAATATATATCAACTGACAAGAAACCAAAAAGGGACAGAAATGTTAGTAATACATTATTTTTATTGGTGGATCCACGTGGTGACATGCAAGAATGTCATGTCAACTGTGAGTTACATGTGGTTCTATTCTGCAGCCTTTGGATTTGATGTTATACATTTCATTAATGTGTGGTGTGATGTTTTAAGTGTTCATACTTGTAACATTTCGTTCTTATGGTCTCAATGTTTTAATGTTTGTGGTTTTGTTATTTCGTTTTTGTGATATAGACCCATAAAGATATATATATATATATATATATATATATATATATATATGTACACATACACACACACACACACACACACACACACACACACACACACTCACATATATATATATATATATATATATATATATATATATATATATATATACAGGTTTACCATCAAAATGTTGATTGCACATAGTCAAATGTGCACCTTGTCGACAAAATTATGCAAAATTCGTACTGCCGACTTTTAGGAATGCCAAAATAACCTTGAATGTCAAAATTTCCAACCGTTCCATGCCTAAAAACAAGTGTTAACATGGGTCAAAAAGGGGGTGAGATTTTGTGGTTTGGAATATTAGTGTCCGACTTTTTCAGCACTTGAATTTCGGAGTTCACGTAAGTAATGTCAACGATGTGCAATCAACAATTTGATGGTAAACATATATATATATATATATATATATATATATATATATATATATACACACACACACACACACACACACACATATATATATATATATATATATAAGTATATATGTATATATATATATATATATATAGAGAGAGAGAGAGAGAGAGATAGTGCATGTGTGTTTACATCTATCTATATATCTATATATGTATTTTACATCCCCTTTTTAATTATATTGAATTGTACTGAATACACTCTACAAGGTAGCATGTATCACAATATCTTGATCTCTTTAAAATAATCATAACCCCGTACTAAGCATATTGTGGACTTCCTACATCAAATAATATTTTTGTGCATATTTAAAGACATTAAGTCCTTAGTATCATGATCAACTCATCTATACAACTATCTAGGCTCTCCAGTAGTCTACCAGGTATAGAAGGTTTAACAGGACTGCTCACTGGGCATCTGATCTTTCCTTTTGGTCAGTTTTTGTCTCAGTACAACTTTCCTTGGAGGGATGTCTTCAAGAGCGTCCGTCTGCAAGTCTTGATTATCACAGTCCTCACAGGCCCTATCTCCTTGTACCAGATGAGTTTGAAACACTTTGTTACTCATCTTTCTAGAACTTTTGTCTTGTGCAGTTGTATACAGTACCTCCTGTACAGCTATCTTTCTTTTCCACAAATAGCAGAAGATCTTATTTCAGCTGCCTTATCAGTTATTTCAGGCTATGTACCTCCCATGGCTTTTTCATGGTGAGCTGGTCCGAAGACCCTTTTCAGTCCTGACTCAAGCCCTTAATGGCAGGTATACAGAGATTTCAGAACACTACATATCTATAAGTACTTAATAAAATTATGGTTAAGCTTAACTGATTAGATAAAACAGTTATCACAAAGTTACAGTTGCAGTATCAACGAAGTACTAGGAAATTGTGAACAGAGACATTATAAACAATAGCAAATCTAAATGTGGACAAATCCAGAACAGGTGAAGTAATTCACATTGGTAGACAATAGGCTAAAACAATTAAAAGCACTGACACTGAATGCAACACTAGATGTTATGTTTTGCTATAATATATACAATATATACAATGTGTAATTTAATTTCTGGGTATGCATCAGCTGAGAGTTTTGCTTATATAAAGGGATGGTTTGTATATATTTATAATGTATATTTTTAATTCTGTGTATAGATGAGCTTAATGTATTGCTTACAGAGTAGGTTGTGGTTTGGTTTGAGGTACAGGGAAGTGGGAAATCATATTACCCAGTATCCGTCAGGCTATTTTACTTTTCAGCTGTTCTGTCAGGGATGATTTGAATCATTGGAGAGTGTTTTTTTTCTGTTGGGAGATTGTTTCATATGGCAGGGCCCAGTCTGGAGAATGCATGCTCTCCAATGGCTGTTTTGAGTGGGGTCTCTTTAGTCAGATAACATTTTCTTGGCTGTTTCTTAAAGTACATAACTACTCTCTGAAAAGCAATTTTTTTCTCAAGGGTGGTAAGGTTATCAGATTGTATTCTTACTCTGTCTCCAGATTGTAAATCTGTTGTCTCATGGAGTCTCAGTCATAATAGTATTTCTGTCTCTGCTGATTTCTTCTCAGCAAGAGGTGATGTTGATGAAGTACCTCATATGGGTGGTAGGATGCACACTGTTGGACAGATGAAGAAATGAGGACAAAAGAGCAAAAGCTCCAATTGCAGAAAAGGTCAAAGATAACACATTATGGTGGTTCAGATACATGTGCAGAAAAGCAGAACTCAATCTGATGAAGAAGTTTTGGGACAGACAGGAAGAAGGCAAAGGGAAATGAGGTCATCCAACAAAGAGGTAGATGGGTCATGTGAGACGAGATCTGTGATAGTCAGGGATGAGTGCTGAAGAAAGTAGGAGAGTGGCGTTGAATAGAGAGAGATGGTGACAGTTGACATTACACCCCAACCCCACGATGAACTTGAACTTGACAAGTGTAGACAGTATGAGTAATGCAGATGCCTAGAAGTAAATGACTTTAGACAGAACTTGTAGTTATGCTAGTAACGGATATCCAGAAATTCTACATGCAAGCAAGTATTCAGAGGATAACAGCAGTCTGAAGGTTAAAATACAGAATATACATATAGCATTCTCTGTGAAATAAAAGGGCGGCCATGGTGGTGCAGCATTTAGCCTTGCCGCCTCACAACAAGAGGTTCTCCGGTTCAATTCTCGGCTGGGATGCCTTCTGTGCGGAGTCTGCATGTCCTCCCTGTGGTCTCGTTGGTTTCCTCCAGTTGCTCCAATTTCCTCCCACATTCCAAAGACATGCTGTAGGTGGATTGGACACTCTAAATTGGCCCTAGTCATGAGTGCATGCATGTGTGTGCCTTCTGTGGAAGGTTGGGCACTGGGCTGGAAACTCAACACTGTAAAACTCCACTGCCAATCATGAGCAGACAGGTGATCCGCTGTGGCGACCCCTAACCGGGAAAAGCCGAAAGAAGAAGAAGATTCTCTGTGAAATAAAAAAAATATTTTTGTGCACCCATCGAGATTAAAGCTGAAATAAGAAACTCCAGTGCAGAGACAGTATATGCTTTAGCCAATTGTATAGCTGAAAGATTTAAACAAGAAGAAATACTTAAATACATGCCATTTTTCAAGTATCAGCAAAGATCTCAGATTCAGAGAGACAGGACATTCCCTTTATGTCAAGTGAAAGGTAATTTACATACATACTAAGGATGAATAATAGAAATATAAGGGCAAGGGAATTTAAAGATGGAGACCTGGTATTAATTTTGGTTCCTTCAGCATTAAACATTTTTTACTAAATAGCAGGGTCCATTTGAAATAGTAAAAGTGAATGAGGTAATCCTGAGTTAGACAGAATAGTAGAAGAAGGCCAGAACAAATATACTGCATCACCATTCTGAAACCATGGAAGGAAGCACAAACCTCTGTAGTTACCTATCTGCAGAATTTAGTGAATCTACTGAGGAGGGAAAACTGACCCCTCTGCCTGTATCTCAGGTAAATAATATCCTATATAAGCCACAGAAACAAGAACTAAGGAAGCTCCTGTTAAGAGATAAAGAAAGTATTTTCATGAATGCCTGATGGAACAAATTTGATTCAAAACCATGGTAAGATTTTTCAAGGGGAAAGTTAGTTTAAATTTTACAGAACACCAGAGTCCAAAAAAATAAAAACACTCTAACAAGAAGTACTAAGGAAACAGCTTAGTAAGTATAAAAAGGTTACAAAATGATTGCAGAAAAGCTATAGTACAAATTCTGGAACTTAAGAAACAACTAGGGGCTGTGGTAATTGCAAGGAGGCAAAACATGCTTTATAGAACATTACAGTAGCCTAATGCATGGGCTGGAGAAATTAGAAGAAAGATTGGAGACATCGTGAATCTTAATTATGCTAAATGGGCTGCAACCATTTCAAGGTTAAGTACTGAAAGGTAAAGTACTACTTAGGCCTGACTTAAACCTCCATACTTCGCAGGTGTCCCTGATTGAGCCTCTAAATTTTGCCTTATATCTCATAAAATTTATAACTTTGTGACAGAACAGTAAGGGGTAAAGTCATGACATAATGCCAGGCATTACAATTACAGACTTCTTATTAATCATAAAATGCACAGTAATACAAATCCTCTTAGTCTGCCAACTTTCTAAGTGAATGCTGTCAATATTTTGTATTCTTGAGTGTGGGCCTTTCCCTCTGATTGTAGAGAAGAGAGACGGAGAGTTATATGATCTATTACAAAACAAATGGGCTGTTTGGAGACACAAACCATGCAGTAAGCATGTAACCAATAGTTTCAAGCTTGGGTAATCAAATGTAACATAGTGTAACTGCTCTTACCATTATAAAGAGTATATGTGACCCAAACATCTATAAAAAAGCTGTAAATAGTATACATAGCAGTGTTATAAACAGACTAAGAGCTCATTGTAAATAATGTGCATAGTGGTGTTTTACAGATTTAATTATAAATAATAGTTTCTTTAATTATCTCTTGTTTCTTTTAAGCTGTAATTGTTTATTTACTAACAGAATGATATCTAAGAACATTAATGACAGCAGGTTTGTTTAATGAGCTATTGAATATAATATAAAAAGGAGGCTGCAAACAGCCCAGCCAAATAACATTTGCCATTTGTGGAAGAGGACTTTGTGCCTAGAGCAGCAGCTCTGGGAGTGAGAGAGAGACAGAGACAGAGACAGAAAATCAAAGACAGTGAATGAAGACCTAGAAGGAAAACTGGAAATTGTTACTGCTAGAGCAATCTGGATGACCTACCAATATAGATTGTTTCCCAGAAGTATAAGACTCAGTTAAAGTTACCTGCTGTGTTTTTGATTAAATCATAGGACTGGCTTTGCTTGGAAGAGATGAATGTAATTTTGTCCATATATAATTAACAGCAATTTTTATAAGACTGATGGCCTCAGCTGCTTTAATCTTCCACTAATATATATATATATATATATATATATATATATATACACACACACACACACACACACACACACACACACACACACACACACACACACACACACACACACACACACACACACACACACACACACACACACATATGCATCATATGCATACAGTATATTTATATCTACATATGTCTGTATGTTTGTGTGTGTGTGTGTGTGTGTGTGTGTGTGTGTGTGTGTGTGTGTATACATATGTATATATATATATATGTGTGTGTGTGTGCGCGTGTGGATTCACTTTTAATTTCGAAATACCAAAATCCTGAGGTTCAGAATATCAAATTCGGAACCTCAAGATCTTGGAATCTCGAAATTAAGAACCCCCCCCAAAAAGCAGTTAACACATCACAAAACATGTTTCTGCAGGGGGCAAGCCCCCCTGCAGCCCCCACGTGGGGGGCTGCACTCCCACACCCCTCGCTACTTAAATATACCAACTCTGAGACTGCACTACAGTGAGGAAACGGGAAATCTCCCGATTCATGCTGTATGCCGATCTCCATTCAGGATTTCGAAGTTTTAAATCTTTGAACATAAATTTCTAAGTTTTAAGCTTCAAAATTCTGTAGGAGACCCATATATATATATATATATATATATATATATATATATATATATATATATTTCTATGCAAGTACTTCCTGCAAAATGCATATCTGCATGGTGGACTGTCCTTTTGCTGTAGTTTGCAGATATCTGCAGTTGGGTATTTCCTGGCAGTGATGTCTTTTTGATTATAAGCTTTTAGCAGGCAGTACTGTTGTAATACAAAACTCAGGAAATATTTATGATTTTATAAAGTGCAATCATTAGATGGTCTTCTGCTACAGTGATATAAATGGAACTTGAGTCTTTCAAGCGTGCAACTGTTAAGTGTAATTCAGACCACCTTAATGTCTAGTAACTTGAAGCCCTGATAACCTCATTTAATATCTTGTACATTTCTGCTGCACTCTCATGTAATTTGGCTGCTTTGGGAAAAGCTGCATTTTTCGGGGCAGGAGTCTTCTGACAGTACTTATACATTCATTCTGCTGTCTTGTTCTGTTTTTTTTTTTTTTTTTTTTTTGTAACATTTCATTTATCTGCCTGGTGCTCTGTAGGCAAATGGTACCCTTCTGAATGCATCTTGTGGTTGATGGCACCTAGCTGTCCTGCTTGGGTTCAGGGTTACCAGTCTCTACTTGTTGATCTAACTGTTCTCTAGTTTTCCCCTGCCTACTCTGTTTCATTACAGCCCTTTTCTAAAACCATCACTGCTTATATATTTACTTGGAATTTCTTTCTGCACCTGGCCAAGTTGAGCTTCAGGCCTGTAAAGAAAAGGTCCATCATGTATTATTCATTTTTTATTAGATCAAGTATAACAGTGAACTTCCCATATTAT
Source organism: Protopterus annectens (assembly GCF_019279795.1). NCBI lineage: Eukaryota > Metazoa > Chordata > Ceratodontiformes > Protopteridae > Protopterus > Protopterus annectens. The sequence continues at coordinate 270,166,668 of NC_056750.1, forward strand.
AACATACTGAATAGAACTTGTGTGTTATACATATAAGTAAGTTAGTTTGGTATGTTTGGCCTTGTGCAGATGCAGAGAAACAATGTGATACAAAAACAGGCTTTGTGCTACACAAATGAAGGACAACAACAGTCACCCCCTTGCACAAATGTGGTGCACCAATGCAGCAGAATAATTACAGGACTATAAGACTGACCAACCTCATCTGCAAGGCTATGGTGAGGTTAATTATGGAATTAATAAATAAGGAAACAGGTAATCTGCAAACTCTTGACTCAAGCCACTTTGGATTTGTCAAGGGTACGTCCTGCCTGCTTAACCTAGTCAACTTCTTTGAGATTGTTACTGAATTAATGGATGAAGGAAAATCAGTACACTCCATATAGCTAGACCTCACAAAAGTGTTCAACACCATCCCTCACCTGGGTATTGTTGATAAACTGTCCCAGCTAAATGTTAATCCATATGTATCTAGTTGGACAGCAAATTGTTTCACAAAAAGAAAGCAGGAAATTAGGGTAGGCAGCTATACCTCCTCCAGAACACCTATCATTAGTGGTCACTAGTGGTGCACCCCAGAGTTCAGTCCCTGGGCCACTCCTCTATGGCATTTACTTTTCAGAAGTCAAAGCTAATGTAAAGGGTTTGTGGCTGACAAAGTTTCCAGATGACTGCAAGCTTGGTGCCATCATAAACTCCTCATAGGACACTATGATCCTCCAAGAGGAACTTTTTCAAACAAATAGCTGGTGTTATAACCATGGGCTAAAACTAAATGCCAAGAAATGTATAATAGTCTCCTTTGGCAAGCATGACATCCCCTGTAGCTATCACCTTGACAACACATCCTTTAAAATTGATTTGGTAGTTAGCTGTGTGGTCCAAAAACTGTCCTTTAATTACTACTTATCCACTATTGTAAGTAGGTCCTTATTAGTAAGGATATTGCATCTAAGTCCAGGCATGTGATCAACCCATTGTAATAAGCAATTATTAGGCTGAGCATTGAGTATAGTGGCTCCTTTGGTATGTACCTGTCCAAACAGCCAACACAACCTGAATAACTAACAACGTTTTCTCATCAAGAAAATCAAATGCCAAAATCAGAAAAAAATGCACTGACTAGCTCAAAGCCTTGTCCCTCTTTTTAGTTTCATATAAGCTGTTCAAGGGTGATCTGCCTAACGTACTGAACCTCAGCAGACCATGCCATCTCTGTACATCTGCAAGTCCAATGGTGGAATAAACAACTGCCCTAGAGATTTTAATCTCTACTTCAACATAAATAAAACACGATGGATGGATAGATATGTATCACAAAGAATATCACTTCTTTGGAATCATCTTCCTCTCCAGATAAAGCAAAATACTTCCCTTAGTGTATTCAAATGTAATTAGGATGAATGGATAGGAAACCACAAATTCACCCATAGTTTAGCACCGTTGTCCCTTATGGATAAGGATAACATGTTCTACCCGAATCTGGGTTATTCATAGTTAAATTAGAAGGGCGTAAAATTTCATAGGAGTGTGGGATAGCCTTCTAAAGTTCCTAAGGGATCAATAGCCTATTAAGTATCTATGATCCTATGAATAATAGTTCTACTTAATTTAAATGCATTGTCCAAAAGTTTAGAATATTGTTTTCAAAAGTTGATAATGCAATGTACGATACTAGATTACTAAAAAGCTTTGAAATGCTTGTGACAAAAAAATGAATCAATGTTTTGTAATACAGTGTGTGAGTGAGATTAACTACGAAAAAGCTAGACATTAGAGAACTGCTAGTTGCTGAAGCTACATAAGCACTGGGTAAAATGAGGCTTATTGATGGTATTTTGTAGTTGCATAGTAATAGTTTTAAATGTATGAAAAAAAGCTTGTGCTTTATAACAAACTTGTCAAGTCTTATTTAAAAATGGGGTTGATGTGATGTTACTGGGCTTGCTGTCATGTCCTTAGCTCTAAAAATGTGGTTATGTGATGATTTTTACTATAAAAGGCATATTTGTTGATCTTGTAAAGCCGAAGTATGACTAACATTTGCTTGTCACTCCTCCATTGGCTAGTTACCCTGCTGCAGTTGCTGCTTGCAGGGAGAGTTAGTCCTGACTTTGAAAGCATAATCTTGGCTATAGGATTTACATTTAGTGGTCCTACTGGTTGAAAACATTGGGCTGAAGGTGCTACTAGGTTGAGTTGAAAGTCCAGGTAATAAAGTGCTTAGGAAGTAGAAATGAATATGTACAAACCACATTAATATAAGGCAGCCCCATTAATGGATTCAGCTTTAGTGTTATAAGCGGAAAAAAGCCCAGACTATGACCCATAAGGCCTAGATCTGTCCCCTTCTCTCACCCTTTAAGCTAAATTCTTCTCTCTGCTAATAATCTTACTTATATATTTAAACTATTCCATTCTGACATTCACACCAGGATATTAAATAATTCTTCACTGTTGTTATCAAATGAGATAATGTTATTACCAAATTATTCTATATGGTTATTCTTTATTTTAATGTGCTACTACTGTCTTATATATTCGGTATTATTGTGTAAAATTTTCTTTGTATGTAATTAAATGTGGAGCTTTTATCCCCGGGCATCCACTGAAAATGGGCTCTTCTCAGACCCAGTGGACTTTCCCAGTAAACAAATGCAATGAATAAATAAAATAAAATAAATAAATAGATCTGAGTAGTAGCCTAGGTTCTGTAGCAGCCAGCAGGGGAGGCTGGGACCGTATAACCAGTGTCTGCTTGCCCATCCTTGGCTCAGAGAGATAGCATGGTATACTGCAGTATTAACTCTGTCAGAGGCTGTGTGTTGCAGCATGAACAATCAGAGACAAGGGATAACCAAGTCGTGCCTTTATGTGCTTATAACAAGGATGGCTCATAAGCAGAAGTGTTCAAGGGTCAGTGGCCATTATTGTGAGTGTCCCTTTTACCCAGACTCCTGAAGAAAGGGGTATTAAGGTGTGAGAAAAACCCTGACTCACTAAGGATCATATCACCACTAGAGCTAGCCTGTGTAGATCTCCATCCCAGAGCCAATAAGATGCCATCTCACTGTCAGTCATCTGCCTACATTTGAGTGGTACCTACTATGGAATGTAAGTTGTAACCTCGGATGGGGAAGATGATGGGTGGCTGGGTGATGTCAGAATGGCCAGATGGAGAAAAATATTCAGTTAAAAAATGATTTTAGTTAGTATGTCTACTTTTTTCACCTTGCAATGTTAATAAATGGCTATGTGGCTTCTTTATTAAAGTGAAATATCTTTTAAATCAACCATAGCCTCAAATCATAGTATTTATGTTTCATGAAAATCCTGCCTTGTATGTGATGTCTTCTTAACTCATGAATTTACTGATATTTCTAGTGATATATTACAATGGCTTGTGGCTCCGTTTGTTAAATCTCCATTTTATTGTTTACATTGTCCTGCACACTAGTTAATAAACAAACTACAGTCAGTGACAGCATCAGCAGCAGTAGCAACTCTGATGCTAAAGTGAGACTTTAGTCATAATCAGTATTAATGTACCTGTCTCTAACATTACTGAAGACTCATCTTGCTACAGTTGTTCTCAGTTGTTTAACGTCAGCACCACCCATGACTCAAGAGTCAGCAGAGGCTAAGTACTCACAGGGAGTCTCTCAATGAAAAATAACGTGAGCCTTGCAGTGGGGACAAAAATCAGCTGGAGAGCTAAGGTCCATAATGCTGTTATTGGCAAAATCCAGTAAGTCATATCAAAAGGAACTGAATATCAGCAAGCAAAATGACAACCGAAGTACTTCAGCCTTTGCATTATATTTATAATTTTCAGAAGTCTGACTGCCATCAAAGCAATTACCTATAGTGGTCAGGCAAAAACTCCACCATGAGGATAAGACCTGACTGTGGATTGCTTTATAAACAAACATAAAAGTCCACTTCAAAATTATCAATGGAACAGAGTCTTAGGTGGCCTAAATTCATCTTTACATCTTAAATGGCATTCCATGTCTCTGCCCATATTTTCATACTCTTAATATCTCATCTTTTCTCAAATCACTGACTGCTTGCCAAACTCTGGTGATTCCCAACTTTCTTCTAACAACATCAAAATCCTTAATTCTTACCATCTTCTTTTTTCCCTTCCTAATCAGCTCTCAAATTTTGATCTGTAATCCCATTTGAAAAAAAAATGCTTTCTGTAATTTCATCTTCCTTTATATTTCTGGCACTTGATTCCCAATCTGCTTGCTACATTTAATTGTCCTGCATGATCATATATTTTGCAGCTTGCACCTACTAGAACCCCTCACCCTCACCCTGTTTTTTTTTTCTCTCACACTCTTACCTCCTGCACCTGATGTTCAGGGGTCGCACAACTTGGTTCACCCCACTCACCTCTTTCCTCTTGTTATCCCACCTGTATATTTTCTCTTTCAAATGTTTTACTTTACATGTTGTGCATAGTGTCTCATTCAGCATTTATGTATGATCCCCCACCCTAATAATTCTATTTCCGGCTTGCTGTTCGACTTGTTCCTGCCAACATGTAACAGAATTTTCTGAGTATTTATTCTGATATTTATGGTAATATTCAGTTAAAGAAATTTCTGGTATTAGTGACTACATTTAGGTTTTGCTTTATTAAAGCTGTTTGTTTTGTTCCAACTGCTTTATTAATCTTTGTTCATTGCTGCCTTAAAAGCTATTTGACCTTCCTTTATTGTCTTACTATATGTATAGATTGTTTTACTGTCAGTTTCATTTTATGTTTATATGCCTTTGGCCCAAAATGTGGCTGAAAAGTGTCATAGGACCAGTTCATCTTTTAGCTTAAACTAGAAAAAAAAAGAATAAATAAACAGGGTACAGTCTTTATATGAACAACACTAGTTTATAAATGCAAAAAAAAAATCATCAGAATTTTGGAAATGAGCTGCCATTCCTCAACAGGGGACTTATCTCATCATTTTTAACCACCTGTTTGGGCTAGGATAACTCCGTGGTGACTATGTAATATCCTAGCACCGTTTTCTTTTCTTTTGTCTACTGTGTCTGGAGTCAGTATTTAGATTATTCTATTTATTTCGGTGCTAAATTTATCCTTCACTGAAATTCATCACACTGATAACAACAGACAGTCTCGGAAATACTGCAAGCATTTTGTCAAATCACAATGGTTACTAAAAAAAAGAAAAATGTTACACTCGTATGTGGACAATGTGGATATCTGGCACTTAAAATCAATAACTGAGCAGGTTAAATATTCTTCATTAGGTCTTTCAAACATTAAACAAATATCAAAGATTCCACCTCAAGTGAGCAAAACTGTTATTACAAGATCCAGAATAAACATTTGCTGAACTGACTTGGCTTTACTGTTAAGCAAAAAAAAACCTATCCCCTACTACAATGTGAGGGGCTATACTCACCACACCCTATGCTACTTAACATAATCACCTCTGAGGACTCCATTACACAAATAAAATGCAAATACTTTTTTTAGAAGAAAGTCAAGTACTTGTCTTTCTCCTTTATCTGATGTATTTGTAGAAAAACACCATTTTCAAAACACAGTCAAATTTATCTAAGTTGAGCGGTTGTATTTTGAAAGATAAACTGATTTCCCCTCATTAGTGGTTAAAATAACTGTGTCTTCATATTATTAAAATGAAAAATACTAGTATGTATCACATTTCCATGGCTGAATAACCAGTATACAACATTTGTTGTGGCCTCCCATTTGTAATTAGTCATTGCAAGCAAGCAGATACAATCACAGCAAGTCAGTCTTTCAATATTGACATTTATTTACTGTGAAAGCTTGACTGGGCACAGGTGCCCTTTTTCAGCAGAGGCCCAGGGAGAAATGCTCCAAGGTGTTATATTAAATGCAACCAATATTTACAATACCAAATTTTATAATGCAGTTTCAGTGAATACATAGTATACTAGTAAGTATAATAAAATGTCAACCTGGTGGTGTGAACATTGCCTCTAGATGATTGTCTCTTTTGAAGTGACCCCCTGACCCCCTGTGCAAAAATGGGAAAAAATGGGTTGTGGATGAATGGATGGATTCACAAACATTCAATTTACAAGCCTTGTACTAAGACTTTACAGATAGAAGATTGGTGTATAAGATAGGTAGGAGTAATTTAAGAAATACAATAGAGTACATTATTAGAGGAGATCAAGTTTGAGTGTTAACAGAAGTAGTGATGGAACAGTAATTTGGTTGTGATAATTAGAAGTAGGTATAACAGCTTAAGAAATACAGTAAAGTCAGGTATTAGAAGGGGATAAGCAGATTAAGCCATTTATTGCTTCAAAGGGAAGTATAAGAAAGGTGATGAAGGATGTTAGAAAGCTATGTCCCAGACGAGGAGCAGGGACAAAGCCAGGAGGCAGAGAGGAAGTCGTTTAGTAACAGTTTGAAAAGATAGAGGTATGTGATAGAATGATACAGAAATACTATTCCAACTAAGCCAATGAGACTGACTTCAGCAGCACTTTATGGTTTGTAGATGGTAAGCAGTTGCTTATTATTTGACCAAAGGGGACGATTTGGAAGACAGTATTGGAGTAGGTACATGTTGCTGGGCAGGAGGATGGGGGATGCATGAATTTATAAAACTGGTGGTGAGGAAGCATGAGCCGTTAAGTTTTAGTGCTAAACAGTGGTAGGTCTGGTAAGGGTTGTTGCAAGTTGTCGCTCACCAGGTCAGGATAAAACAAACGAGCATCATGAATTCTTGTTCAAGCAGCTTTATTGTATGCAAACACATCATAAATGAGGTGAAGTAACTTTAATTTATAAACAGGTTAACTAGCATGTACACGGATGTTAACATTCTGGCTGCACCTTCAAAATGGCACTGAAGCTAACATGTGCTTGGTATTTATATGCACACACAGATCTTGGAAATGCTTTTTAAAGGTACAACACCCCTGCTATTCTACATCCTCCCTCTTTGAGAAAATGACTTGGACATTGTCACTGAAATTAATGAATATGCAATTTACATAGGAATGATTTTTATCATGTAATGATACAAAGCTAGATACATATATGCAACTACGTCCAAGTTGCTGTGTATTTCACACTAGGCTTTGAAATGCAACCATATCATGTGACATAAAATATGGCATCTGGTTTGGCAACTGGGATTGTTTCTGCTGACTATTCAATCTTAGGAATACTGGAATCATCTACCGGAACAGTATCAAGAGTCAAGACACGTTCTGGAACAGGAATATCATCTGGATTGCTCTGAGAGTTAGAGTCTTTATCACAGGTACAATGCTGCTGTATCACTTCTGTTACAGGAAGAAGATGTCTGCAATTTCTCCTGTACTTCACACCCTCGGATTTAACAAAATAGGATCTTGGCTCTGCACAAATACTCATTACCTGACCAATCCGGTCGAAAACTTTTGCTGTTTGTATCCTCACTGTCAATCCTTTTTTCAACAGACAAAGAAATCTGCTTGACTTTTCATAGCTGGACTTTTGGAAAGAACGCTTTCTAGATAACAGGGCTTTGATTGCTTGGTTGTTCTTAGCATTAGGCCTCAATAAACTAGAACTGATAGACAATGTTGTTCTTGTTTGACTAGATAGACGTCTCTGAGCAGGTGAGCCAAGTATATCGTCACGGGGTATGCTTCTGAGATTGAGTAAGTTCAAAAAACATCGGTATTATCATGCTTTGACTTCTCACGTAATTGCTTTGCACTCTGTAGTGCACGTTCAGAAAATCCATTGGATTGCTGATACTCTGGACTACTAGTAACATGTACGAAGTCCCTTTCTCTGGCAACTTTCTGAAATAATTGACTGGTGAATTGTGTACCGTTGTCAGAGATTCATTTCCATGGACTGCCACAGACTGAGAAATGGCACTTTAACTTAGTAACGGCTGTAGTAGAAGTTATATTAGGTAGTAAAATTGATCTCAAACCAATTTGAATAAGAGTCTACCAGTACTAAGTAATGTTGATTGTTCCACTCGAATATGTCAGTAGCTACAATTGACCAAGGTAGATCAGGAATTTGACTTAGCTGAAGTGGCTCTCTTTGCAAATGGGATTTAGTACTATTACATACTGAACAGGATGAAAGTACTCTATCAATGTCTTTCACTAGAGAAGTCAAAAACACTAGTCCTCTTGCTCTTCTCTTAGTAGATTCGGAACCCGGGTGACCAGGATGCAAAATCTTGATATATTCTTGTTGTAAGAAGCAGGAACAGGACCTTTGAAAATAATACCATCTTCCATCAACAACTCATCTCTGTAAGGAAAGTAAGATTGCACTTCTGGTGGTACACGCGATTGTTTTAATGGGCATCCAACACTGGTATAGTGAGTAAGCTTCTGCAAAAACTGGATCAGTCATTGTATGATCTCTTAGTTCATCAAGTCTTGTGGTAGAACAATTATGCACTTCCATGACATCAAAGTCAAACTTCTTTGCATGAAGCTGTTCTGTGGTATTTCTAGGTGCTCTGGGTAAGGTATCAGCCACATAAAGAAGTTTTCATTTCGTATAGACCATTTTAAAGTTTTGCTTTTGCAATTTGAGCATCATTTTTTTTGTAATTTCGCTGGAGCTGAATGCATAGGCTTTTTTAAAATAATTGCCAAAGGTTGATGATCAGTTTCAATCAGGATTTCTCGACCACGGATATAATCATGAAACTTGGAACATGCAAACACTATTGCCAAAAGTTCCTTCTCAATTTGAGCATACAACATCTCAGTCTAGGTAAGTGTTCTAGATGCATAAGCTACTGGCTTGCCTTCTTGGAGAATAACTGCACCTAAACTAAATTTTGAAGCAATGCAGGAAAGAGTTACTGGTTTGTTGACATCATAGTATCTTAATGTTGGGGGGTAGCAATTTTCTGCTTAAGAACTTCAAATGCTGTCTGGTGATGGTCTAGCCATGACCAAGTAACATTTTACATGTGAGCTCTCTCAAAAGGGTTGTCAACTCACTGAAATCTGGTATAAAAGTGCCTAAGCAATTGACCATACCAAGAAAATGCTGTAAAGCTTGCACATTATCTGGTGCTGGCATCTCAAGAATGGCTGCTTGCTTTGACGGGTCTGGTCTCAAGCCAATACTTGTAAAGAAATGACCTACATATGTAACTTCTGGTAATCAGAATTTGCACTTCATTGGATTGAGCTTCAAGTTCACTTCACATGCTGTGTCTAGAGCTATCTTAAGATTTCTGTCATGCAATACGTCACCATTTCCTCTGACCAATATATCATCTACTATTATGGCACATGGATAGCTGGAAAAAAATTGCTCCATTCCACGCTGGAAGACTTCACTTGCAGAATTTATTCCAAATGGCATCCAGAGGAATCTATATCTTCCAAATGGGGTACTGAATGTAGTCAGTAATGATTTGTGATCAAGCATCACTTGCCAAAATGAACTCTTTGCATCCAAGACAGAAAAAACAGTGGCTTTCGGCATCAGGGCAGCAACCTCTTTGACTGTATGCATGGGATGGTGCGGTCTTTTCAATGCTTTATTCAAATCTCTTGGGTCAATACATATTCTGATTTCATCTGAGCCTTTTTTATGAGCTGCTACCATGGATGACACCCATTTGGTAGGTTCTGTAACTGGACAGATTACACTGTGTTGCACCATTTTGTCCAACTATACTTTGACCTTATGCTGCATAGCTATCAGAAATCTTCTTGCTGGTCTGACCACTGGACTGATTTCTGGGTCTAATTTCATGGAATACACAACTGGAAGTTTGCCCATTCTGTCATTGAAAACATCAGCATACTCTGAAAAAATAACATTGGTGAAGCTGGAACTAGGACATGTGCTTATCTGATGACCTTCTTTGGTAAAAGAAAGCAGATTCCTTTTTAAACTGTCTCTGAGACCCAATAATGACTGCATGAGTCTTCGAACCATATAGAACAATAGGCTAGCTCTTAGCCACATAGCATGAAAGCACTACTGAGCCTTTGGTTTGAATCTCTTCACCTTCATAAGGTATACGTTTTGCAAAACTAGTCACATTTTGTTATTCACCAGTTCTGACCCTTGCAAAAACATCTGCAGACATGACATTACACTTTGAACTAGTGTCTACTTTAAGCTTGGTGGATTTACCATTGATCTGGGCAGTACAAAACACTTCATTTCTTTTCAAATCTACTGTATCGATATTTGCACCAATTACTGATACACCATCTACATAGAAAGCAAATGTTGCGGGTCTATTTGATTAACATGCTTTTTGGAGTGACCCTACTTTGTAACTGTGTGAGGCTTACTTGATTTACAAAATCTTTGAAAATGGTTCCATTTCTTACACTTATGACATTGCTGACTAAATGCCATGCACTTTTCTCTTCTGGACTCATGGTTAGCACCACAATTGTGATAGTTAATAATAAAGCTTGATTTGGGTTTTGCTGATTCACTCTTATGCTATACTGAGCAATGTCTGTTTTGCACTAGATACTCTTGGTTTTGTACTGACAATGCGCCTTTAATTGAACTGTTCTTGGAATGTGCTAAAAGACTATGGGTTTTACGTAGAAGTCCCGCAGGGGCTGCTGCTGCCACATGCTTAGGCCTGCTTTTGCCTGTCACATGTTGCATGCTATCTACATGACCTCTGGAGCCTGTTGAAACCACGCTCTTATCACTAGCAAGCATATTTGTGTGCCTTTCTGTAACTTCATGAACCTGACAAATCTCAATGGCTTTACTCAGTGTTAAATCACTGTCAAGAAGCAAAATATTTCTCACAACAGCATTATTAATACTGCACGCAATCACCAAACCTACACATTTTAGCTTTGGTTCTCAAATCAGTAATATAAGCTGCAAAAGCTTCCCCTTGCTTTTGATCTCTCATGTAAAACAAATGTCTCTATAGTGTAACATTAGTCTGAGGGTTACACATCTCTCTGAATTTGTGCTTTAAGCACTCAGGGTCTTCCCTTGATTCACCCTGCACAACAACACAACGAGCTTCTCCTTCACCTTCATACATTGCTAGTGAATAGACAAATGAGCGCTCCCTTTCACTGACTTCTGACCCTTCTAGGTTCAGCAAAATGAATGCCCTAGTATGTGTATCTTTATCAGAAAAAGCTGCTTGTATAAATATATTGTATTCTTGCTCAAATATTCTCCAATTCTCTGCAATGTTCAGATCAAATACAAGTGGTTGTGGCTTGCAAAATCCATCTGCCATATTGATATATTTCAGTGAAAACTCTTGCAAATATGCACGAACACACACACTTGTACATACACATATATGTGCTTGACATTTATGCCAGTAGTTGCAACAATACAGTGTGCCTCTGTATAACTGAATTTCACAGAATAAGTCTCCTGGGCACTGCAACACTTTGAAATCTCTTTACTGTAAAGCCACTTGCTTTGAAATAATTTTTTTACCATACGAGCCATTTATCTTGTAAAGGGAAAATGCTAAAGTAATTTATCATAATTTTACTGTACGCACCTTTGCCTTGTAATTGCTTTAATGCCAAAACCATTTATCAACATTTTACTGCCAAAGTCATTTATCATCATTTTAAGAAACATTTTGAACAACTGCACAATGTGAATAAGCTGAGGAATAGAAAATGGGGACAAGAACATTTCAAAGTAACTGCACTTTGCGAATACACTATCTCGAAGCAATGACACTCTAAAAATGAACTGTTTCAAAGTAATTGCGATTTGTGAATAAGCTATCTTGAAGTAATGGCAATTTGCGAATGAACTGTTTCAGAGTAATGGCACTTTGCGAATATACTTTTTCGAAGTAACCGTAGTTTGCAAATGTATTGGGCAGAAGAAACAGAGTAAGAAACACCTCAAAATAACTGCACTTTGCGAATAAGCAGTACGCAGCACAATGGAATCTCCCCAAAATGGCTGCACTTTGCCAAACAACTCTGTATAGTGCGAGAGACACACTGTAATGGCAGCACTCTGTGAACAGACACACCCAGGCAAAAGAAAAATTTAAAAATGGCTTCACTTGACTGCACTTCACGAAATAATTACACTTTGTACACAATAAACTCTTCAGAATTAATGCATAGCAATAAGCACACACTGTAAACACTTTTACACACTTTGAGATACTTCGAACAACTCTAGTTATGTTATTCAAGGCTTCAGTCAATGTGAAGTAGCAATTTGTACCAAACACAGTAATTCACCCAAAACACATGCAGTCACTTTTGCTTTATTTATACTCAATGTGCCCTTTTCTGCCCTTTCTATTATAGTCATTTCGCTCACTGAATCTCTTATTGTGCCTTTTATGTCCTTTATGCCCTTGCGTTATATTCGCTTTGCTCATTTAATCTCTTTTCATGCCCACTGTACTTTCTTGAGCTCATTTTAACTCTAAACATGCTTGCTTTACTTTAAACATGCTCATTTTACAATTCTGAGGCAACTCTGAACCCCTTATGTACTTTTCTAATGCTCGTTTTATCAAATAAGTCGGTTTCAAACATTTCATCTGATTAATGAGCTCTTTTCTATTTCTAGTTTGCTTAATAAACTTTTCTGTGCTATTCGTTTGCTTAACAATACATTTTGTGCCCTTGTGATGCTCCGTTTAACCTCTTTCAATAAATAAATCATTCACGTGTGCTCTCTTTACCTTTAACTTGTCTCTGGCCCTTTTTCACTCTCATTTCTTTTAGTTTGTCTTCGCCATTACCTCTGCACCTCATGGCTCGGAAGAATAGTCTTTGCAATCCTGGTTTTGACACCATGTTGCTTGCCAGGTCAGGTTAAAACAATCAAGCATCGTGGGTTCTTGTTCAAGCAGCTTTATTATTGCAAACACATCATAAATAAGGTTAAGTGACTTTAACTTATAAACAGGTTAACTATCACATGCATGGATGTTAACATTCTGGCTGCACCTTCAAAATGGCACTGAAGCTAACAAGTGCTTGGTATTTATATGCACACACAGCCCTTGGAAATGCTTCTTAAAGGTGCAACACACCTGCTATTCTACACACGTAAATCTGGCAACTTTGTTACAGCACTGTTAAGTTTAGAACTAAGTGAGGCTTGAAGGTTGAGTCATGATAAGGGCTCCATATAGAAGAGAGAGTAAGAGATAAGTGGTAACTAGAGGTACCTTGGCAAAGCCTGTAAGGAATTCAATACTCTAAGTAGCGTGCTTAGTTTTTGATGGGTTTTCTTGATGTTGTTGTGGATATGTAAACTGAATTTAAGATTGTTGTCAGTTGTTATGCCAACTAGTTTTATATGTGGGTAACTTCAATCATGGTATTATTGAAGGAAGACATTTTAAAGTTATTTTTTTTTTCTTGGAACTGGGATTTTGGGAAAAAGACAAGTAATTTGGTTTTTTGGGGATTTAGTAGCAAGTGATTATCCTGCAGCCAGCTTTCAACAGAGTTAAAGGCTTCTTGAGTAATTCTCTGAAAATGTATTAGATTGTCAGAAATACATATTAGGGTAGAATTATCATTGTGTATTGCATAAGGAAAACTTGCTGAGAGGATTTATGTAAATTGTTACTGAATATATTAAGAGTAGAGGGCTCAGAAGGGAGCCCTGTGCCACACCACTATTGACAGGAAGAAAGTAAGGGAGAAAAAGTGGAGAGACATTTAACAGAATTATATATATCGGTTAACTAGTTGTTAAATCACAGTAGTGTGGGTTATGATAACTCAAGAAAAGACAGTTGTTAGGGGAGTTTTTGGTGAGAGATACGTGAACAATTGCTATACCTGAAATCATAAACAAACAACACAATAATGCATGTGTTAGCTAGAATCTGTAAATTAAAAAAGCTTACATTTTCTAGTTTACAGTTCAGATGTGTGTGTGAAATCCCTTTGTTCATTGGTATGCATCCTGTACTATTTATTATTTATGTTGTGTAAGTCACGCTTCAGTTGCTGTCATTTGAAAACACAAAAGCTAACTTCCTGTGTTATGCAGTTGGGGTTGTCATGGGACAGCAAAGAACCACAGTTATTCATATAACACTAACAAAGGGAAGCAAGAAGGTTTGTAGGGGCCTAGAAGCATCTCACCTGCCACCAAGGACTCCAAGCCAACAATACAGGTTGCTATGGATATGCAGCACTGTCTTTCTTTTCAAAGCTGACTGTTACCAAAACAGAAACGCTACAAATGTTTCCTGGGACAAAACTAATCACTTGTTCAAAAATATATTTACAAGAGTTAAATGGGCTGGGAAAATGAAGTTTCTGAAACCATACTGAGACTGTAGACAGCTTTATTAACTCAGTGTGCTTTACTGGATGACATAAAAGGACATCCAATTGTTTCACAGCTCTAACATCTCCAGTCTGAAAAACGAAAGGTAAACACAATGAATGCTGTTGAAGTGAATGATTCTTCTAATGTTCATTATATTGATCACTGCTACAGTATCCTTAACTATATGGGGTTATATTACATGCCAAGGATATAACAGCCAGCCAGCTTCCAAAGCTTCAGGGCACCTTCCATGCACTCATTTTATCAGGCAGCTTGAGCTGATCTGACTAAAAGATAGGTTTGGACACCAAGCCTTTCAGAGCTTTACTGCCACCAAAAAGTATGCTCCTCTAAGGTTTTCGAGGATAGGTGGATGGCTTGGTGTTGTTCTTTTGCTAGGCATATAAGTTCCCTTTGGGGAAAAATGTAATTTTCTAGATGTTGTTTGTGTTTTATCACTTTTCTCTTCAGGAAAGCTATTTTGAAGCTAGGAGTTTTGTCTTTTTAATAGACTGTCATGAGAATGCATTGTACTTTTAAACGGGGGAGGCCTTTTTTCTTGTCAGTTTAAAAGATGTGTAATGAAACTGAAAACACTTTTTTTCTGTGAAAAATGTGTTTATTTTAATTTTTTGAGGGGGATGGCAAAGTGCTTTACAGTGTTTTTTTCTGTGAAAAGAGTGACTTTTAAAGACTTGTAGTTTTTACTGGCATTTGCTACTTGTCTTCCCAAGGAAAGAGGCACCATTTTCAGCTTAACCATGGAACTTACTACCAGTCCCATGGTCAATCCTTCATATAGCCACAAAAAGAAAAAGTTAAGCAAACAGCCTTTGCCACCACAGCAAGCTAGCAATTTGCCTCAGCAGCAGGTGGATGACTCTGCTGTGACTATTTGTTGTACCTCAGACCAGTCATCTTTTACCCTTAATCTCTCTGGTGTAGCATGTGCAGCCACTTTGGACCAGGAGTTAGCCATGTCCTCTGTGGCTGTTGGGGTCCTGTCAGTGGGCAATGGAGAGACACTCTTGATGGTTCAGGGAGAGGGGAAGACTTCCTTGTTGTGTCAGAATGATGTGCCCATCCCTTGGGAAACTGCTGCTGTCATTAAAAACATGGTTGGCCCCATTTGTCCTGTCAAAAAGAAACAGAAAACTAAACATGTATCTATTCTTCCTCAAAATTCCTTAGACAGGAGTAGTTACTGGGTCTGGTTCAGGGTTTAATTCAGGCTATTGATCATTCCTGTAAAGTAGTTTCTAGTAAAAGGAAGATGGATACCTCTTTTCCTGAAGAGATTCAACAGTCTGTATCCGAATAAGAACATGAAGGGACAGATGCAAGGGTTTCTCCCCAGATTTGTGATTTAGACTCAAAGAGCTCAGTTTCTGTTTCTCCCTATGGGAGTTTCTTTTCCTCTGAAACTACTGCTAGAATTTGCCAGTGTTTTCAGTGGGAGAACACTAAGGTTTCTCAGTCTCTCAGAAAATACTATGAATTGTTACAGAAGGAATTTACAAAACCTACACACATTCCTTATGTCCTATCTGCTTTAGAAGATGTGTGTTACTGCCTGTAATTATTCCAATAGCCAGCCAACTGCCCATAAAAAGCCAGATTGGATATATAAAGTTCCCTCAGTCTTTTACAGTACATCCAAACCTGGCCCAGTACTTTAATTCATACCACCACTGCTAAATATTTAGCTAATTCCAATCCTATTCTTTCTGATAAGGATTTGAAAATTATTAAGTACAGGAAAAAAGTATATACTTCTGCAACTTTGATTATAGAAATTTGAATTGTCAGGCTCATATGTTAAAGTTGTTTCTGACAAATTGTGAAAGTATGAGGAAGGTTTTATAGGCAGTTTCTTCTTGTGAGGAAAAATCTGCTTTAAACAATTCCTCTGGGTGCTTTGGTTTCCTCCCACATCCCAAATACATGCTGTAGGTGGATTGGACACTCTAAATTGACTCTAGGCGTGAGTGTGTGCATGTGTGTGCCTTCTGTGGAAGGTTGGTCGTCGAGCTGGCAACTCAACACTGTAAAACTCCACTGCCAATCATGAGTGGACGGTGACCCACTGTGGCAACCCCTAACCGGGAAAAGCTGAAAGAAGAAGTTTCTACTTTTGCATGGGTCCCTACTCATTGTTTACAGAGGGTGTGTGTGTGTGTGTGTGTGTGTGTGTGTGTGTGTGTGTGTGTGTGTGTGTGTGTGTGTGTGTGTGTGTGTGACCCTGTTGATACTTCTCCCAGGGCTTTAGGTAATGGTGGTACTGTTTTGAGGAGGTTACATTTGGCCCCTCTACTGCAGAAGTGATCAAAAAGTGTGATGAAAGAGATAAACTGATCAAGGGAATCTATTAAGATTTTTTCTCTCTCCTTTTCCAAATTTTCTAAGGGATTCTCTAACTCCTCATCCAGTTTTGGAAAAAACGAAGAATAAACAGTCTCAACAAAATACAGATAAACAGACTTTTTTTTAGAAGAAATAGCAATGGGAGTTCATACAAAAAGTCTCAAATGTCCCAAAACCAAGGACAGTCCAAAAAGTTTGAGTGTGTGCACACCCACCAGAGGTTCAAACATATTGGACTTCACACTCACCAATATGGGAGAGCACTGCACCCCTCAACACCCCTCCCCGCTCAGTCATGTCCTCAATGGTGAGGCTGAAGTACAAAGCTGTCTCCTTTGAAATAAAACTCAACTCAGTAACCCCAGCAAATCCTGTAACAGTTACAAACTATTCCACTTCCTTTGATCAAATGATAGTTTGTAAAAATCCAATGTCCTTCCCAACCCTAACTTCACAGCAACCTATGAGGAATTGTTCATAGAGACTCTATACCGTCAAGTAAACGGCTGTATAGAGGCTGCTGCACCTACTAGAAGTAAGCCCAAAACAAACTCTTAAAACAAACCACATTGGTGAAATTCTAAACTTAATAGAGTATATAACAAAAGGAAAAAAATATTAGCAGCTAAAATCAGGAAGAGCAACTCCTATAATGATAGGAGCTCTCTATTTATCTATTTATTTATTTAACATTTGTTTACTTGGAGTGTGAGGAAACTGAGAGGACTACTTAAGTCCAACAAGGCCAATTGTGAGGTCAGGTTAGCCTGACAGTCCAAGGACAACCACAAGGCCTATGTCCAAAACCTCAAATGCAGCACACGTCAGTGTGCCAAACTGAAGGTCAATGGTACCACCTTCACTGCGCAGAATGACATAGAGAATTTGCAGCCTGACAAATTCAGCTCAGTCTTCAGCCCTCACTCCCCATCCTTCCCCCATATAATACCTAGTAGCATAAGACCCCAACTATTAACAGGGAACAGGTCCTGACAGTGCTCACTAAGGTCAAAAACATAGCCTCAATGGGCTCTAACAATATCCAGGATGCCTCATAAATAGCTTGAAACATGACCTAATAGGATCACTTGAGACACTTTTCAACTATAGCCTCAAAACAGGCTCTGTACCATGAGAATGGAGGACTGCAACTGTTATCCCACTTCACAACTGACCCAGGAAACTACAGACCTATTAATCTGACTAGTCTAATATGCTAAGCCAGTGAATAAATTATCATGGAAATGATCAACAAAGACATAGGAAACCTTCAGACACTGGATTCAACCCAGTTTGGCTTTATCAAGAGAGGGTCATGCCTACTAAACCTGGTGGACTTATTTGAGAATTTCATCAAGGCAATGGATGAGGGTAAAATGGTGCATACCACCTACCTGGACCTGGCTAAGGTGTGTGATACAATACCCTACTCGGGTATAGTTAACAAACTCACTGAATGAGGCATAAACCTCTACATAACTCACTGTATTGTCAGCTGGCTCACAGTCAGGATCCAGGAAGTCAGGTTTGGTTAGACCACCTCCACTACAGACTGGTCACCAGTGAGGTACCTCAGGGCTCCATGAAGGAACCTCTCCTAGCTGGTATCTATGTCTGAGAAGTAACGGCTAATATCAAGATTCTTTGGCTGACCAAGTTTGCAGATGACTGCAAATGGGGAGCTATCATGGATTCCTCCATGGCATAAACATTTTATAAGAGAGTATAACACAAACAAATGACTGGTGCCACAGTCATGGATTAAAACTCAATGCCAAGAAATGCATTGTAGTGCCTTTTGGGAAAACTGCCACCCAGGCTAATTATTCCATCAATAACACACCCCCAAGAGTTGATCTGGTAGTCAGGGATGTGGGAACATATGTAGACAGTAATCTGGTATTTGGCCAACATGTGGCCAAGGTAGTAAAAAAATTATCTTATAGGTTCATAGGTTCATAGGTAGGTACTAGCCTATTGGCCCTAGGGCCTATACAAGCCTAGCCAAAAAGGTACCCTGGCTTTCGCCACCCAAGAAAATTATTTTCCTGTGCCCCTGTCAAGCAGAACCACAGAAGTGATCCCCTGGGTGAATTTCCTATTACCCATCCAATCATCAAGATTTTTCTTGAAGAGTGCTAATGAGGAGCTCTGTTTGACATAGATAGGTAGTCTGTTCCAGAGTATGGGAAGTCTCAGGGACAGGAATCTATCCCTCCAGCATGTTCTGTTTATTGTGGTGACAAGGTTTAGGTCCCTAGAGCGTGTAGCTCGGAGGGATTGGGATTTCTTTAAGTGGAGCATGTCCAACAGCTCTGGGTTTGACATAGCTTTGTATGTTAGGCAGAGATCGCCTCTGAGTAGGCGATATGTGATGGAGTAAAGCTGGAGTTTTTTGAGACGGTCTGTGAAAGGCATCTGTTTGAGGCCAGTAATCCTCTTTGTGAGGTATTTTTGTGGCCTTTCCAGTTGTTGTAGATGTTTTGTGAGGTACATACCAAAAGGGAAGTTGTACTCTATAATGGGTCTAATGAGTGATGAGTGGAGGGGAACAATGACCTCTTTTTTTCTGGATGAGAAACCTTTTGTGATGAGGTGTGCCATGTAGAAGGATTTCCTGACCACTGTGGAGATGTGATTATCAAAGGAGAGACTACTGTCCACCTGTGTCCCAAGGTCTATTATCACACTTTTGGTGTTACGTAGACTACTGCCTATGTGGTAGTTCATGGGTACAGAGTTTTTATCAAAGGGGATGACAATGCACTTTTTGGCATTGAGCTTGAGAGCATGGCTTTGACACCAGGCATCTGTCTCAGTGAGGCCCTTTTATAGGATGTCCACATCATTAGGAGTTTCGATTATGGCTCCTAGTTTGCAGTCATCTGTAAATTTAGCTAGCCAAAGACCTTCTGTGTTAGCCTGTACTTCAGAGAAGTAGATACCAAACAGGAGAGGACCCAGGACTGAACCCTGTGGTACTCCACTTGTCACTGGTCTGATTTGGAGTCTGCTACTTTCACAGTGTGGGTTCTGTCAGTAAGCCATTTGGCAACCCATCTTGTGACATAGGGATTTATACCTAGTTTAGTCAGTTTATCTAGAATTCCAGAGTGGGGAATGGTGTCGAACGCCTTGGAGAAATCTAGATAGGCTGTGTGAACCACCTTACCTTCATCTATGGCTTTGGTGACTATTTCAAAGAAGTCTATCAGGTTTAGGAGACATGATCTGCCTTTTACAAACCCAAACTGTGTGGGGTCCAGAGTTTGGAGATCTCCAGTGTCTTTGTTTATGAGTTCCATGGCCTTCCAGACCAGGCTCGTCAGGCTAATGGGGCGGTAGTTCCCAGAGTCTGTTGTGTCCCCCCCTTTGTGGAGTGGGATAACTATCACGGTGCGCCATTCAATGGGCACAAAGCCTGAGGTGAGGCTATGACTGAACATGGTACTTAAGTGGGGTGCCAGTTCATTCTGTAGTTCATGTAGAAGGCAGCCTGGGATGTTGTCAGGTCCCATGGATGCTGTGTTCTTGACTTTGGAGAGTGAGGTTTTTACCTGTGCAGCCGTGATTGCAGGAACTTTGCATTCTTCCAGTATAAAGATGGGCCCTTTAGGGGGTGAGACAGGGGTAAAGTTAGCACTGAACCAGGATGTTGGCAATATCAGTTGGTTCTGTATATTTAGTGTCATTGTGCTGTAACTCAGAGCAGATCTGAGTGTTGCCATTGAGATTTTTGACATAGCTATAGAATGTTTTGTGGTTGTCTTTAGAATCATTGGCAATTTTGTTTTCATAACTAGCTTTGAAGGATTTTATGAGGGATCTCAGCTTCTTACTGAGGCTGACCAGGGAGTTCCTCCAGTCATGGGATTTTGCTCTTTTTTGCAACAGTTTCTTTCTTCTTTTGTAGAGTTGTTTATGGCAGGAGACCACCAAATTGGCTTCCTTTTTTTGGAGGATAGCATCTTGGTTCTGTTAGGAATAGCACGATCCATGCACTCGTGTAAGTGCTTATAAAGTGCATTTGTGTAGGATTCAGCAGTTTTACCTCTATTGTCCATCTGCATGGGTGTCGTGAATGTTTTACGGTTGTTTTCCTAATGAGGGGTGGGAGTGGAATGTGGATGTCTAGGGTGATTAGCTTGTGGTCAGATCTGACCAACGAGGAGCTGACCTCTGGTGTGGAACACCGGTCACCCATGTTAGTGATGACCAGGTCTAGGATACTGCTGCCTCTGGTGGGGGGTGTGGATAAGTTGATCCAAGGTGTTGGAATTGATGATTTCCAGAAAATGTTGAGCAAAAGAGTTGGTACATGCGTAGTTTTCCCAGTTAATGGTATGGTTGTTGAAATCACCCATTATTAGAGTGTTGGGTTATACCTTAATATTTTCCAGTGTATCAAGAAAAGAGGAGTGGGAATCCTGGGGCATGGTGGTGGGTCTGTAGCAAGCTACAATCTGGATTGCTGTTTTGCCCAGAGTTAGTTGAACTTGGATAATCTTGGGTGCATTTTGCTGAGCAACTAGCTTGGAGATGTGGATATCCTTAATGAATATGGACACGCCTCCACCTTTAGTGTTTCGGTCTGGGTTTGGTGGCCAAAACGTGTGGTATGAATTATAGCCTGGGGTGCACTTTGGAGCTTTGAACCAGGTCTCTGTTACTGCACAGATGTCAATGTTCTCCATTTTAAATAGTGCCAAGAGTGAGTGCATTTTGAGGTTTAGACTTCTAGCACCGAGTAGCATTACCCTCAGATTTTGCTTGCTTGTACCTGTTATGGTGGTGAATTTGTCATTTGAACCTTGCCTAAAAAAGGCACTATAGGGGTGCAAGAGCCTTTGCCAGTATCCAGAATCCCAAGGGCGACAGGTGCAGGCCATCTCTGACAAAGCAGCGTGGTCTGTCGATCATGTCATCCCAGGCAGACAGACACTGGATTCCCTTAGAATGACACCAGAAGCCTAGCCAATTGTTAAAGTCAATCATTTTGTCCTTGTACTGTGGTATCATTCTGGGTGATGGCAGGATGCTACTCAGGGCTAGGTTCATACCTGCCTGGGCTACAAGATCGGAGAGCTCCTCCATGTCTCTTTTCATGTAGTCCAGAGAGGTACATCTCAGGTCATTCATACCAACATGGACAATGACAGTCATACTTGTACTTGTTGTGGAGTGACCTGAGTGCATGCGTTATATGGTGGATCCTGGCACCTGACAGGCAGCTGACAGTAACTTTTTCCTTGTTTAGCCTGGTGAGTGGAACATCAGTGTGCCTGACTATAGAGTCACCTATGACTAGAGTGTTGGGTACGTTATGCCTTATGGGCTGTAGTTGAGTGGCACACTGGGTATGTGGGCCATGTGTCATTTGGGTTGTGTTGTGGGGTGAAGGTTGCTTGCATTTCTGCTTTGGTGGTCTCTATTGTTTGGGTAGATTTGTACTGAGAGCCTCCGCGAATGTAGGTGTGTGTTTTGGTGGTGTAGGTTTTGAGGGACTATGTGATGAGTGTGGTGCAGTGCAAGTGTTTACCTTCTCCTCTTGACTGTCTAGGCCAGTCTTTGGTGAAGAGAGTTTTGCTTCCAATTTGGCTATATAAGTGCATCTCTCACAGGTCGTAGTGTTGGGTGGTAGGAGGAGAGGGTTGTCTGTGTACATGAGGCAATCGCTGCATTGTCCCAAGATGCCCAGATTCATCAGGTAGACAGGAGAAAACACCGGGAGCTGACCTTTAGACATGCCTGAATAGGTGCTTATTTATTAAGTACTAAAAACTGTTTTCCTCTAGACAAGTGAGGAAAGTTGAGTGCTGTAGTAATTTGTAATTTATTTAGTGCTTACAATGAGTTCTGAACAAGTGCTGAGCTCAAAGAAACAGATTTGAGTGCTAAAACTAAAAAGCTGGCTAGTTGCAAGGGAAATTTGAAGAACAGACTTTATGGTGTCAGGAATAATTTAACCCCAGTTAAGTTTGGGGGGGGGTGCTTAGGAGCTCACAAACAGTCCTGGACACAGCAAATCCTTATCTGGACAAGACCTGCCACAGGAAAGGGGAAGCAAGCTTAGAATTTTTTTTTTCAGTAAAAGTGTAAATGGAGAAAGCTGGAACAGACGTTAATTCAACGTTAAGAATCTGAGTGGGTTGGCCTTCACAAATGTTCTCTATTAGAAAGAGTGAACTAATGACACTAGACTGGGAGGAGTGTCACAGATCAAATATACAATATGGGTGGGCAACTGCAAAGCCACCAAGTATTACAGTTCCTAGCTGTAGCCACTAAATGAAAGTTTTAAACAGATCAAGGAGCAGACTCTAGAGAATGCTTTTAACTGTAAACACACAATTATCAAAAAATTCACAGAAAAGCTCGGATAGAGCACTCACAAACAGAAAATACAACTCTCAGTAAGAAAAAGCAGTTTACAGTTAAGTAATTCGGTAAACATGCAATTAGCAATGACAAATACAGTTAAAAAAGTATAAAACAGTACATAAATGCAGTGAAACAATAAAAAAGCTTTATAACAGTGCAAAATGTAGTAGATCAACTGTTTAGCACAATTATAAGCGTTTCAGAAATGCAGTTCAGTGAAATAAGTGTAAGAAATAACTTATCCTGCTCTTGGAATCTTAAGGAATTTCCACTTATGCAATGCAATCCAAAGCCTGAGCAATACAAGCACAACCTTTATAAGACACAAGATTTATATAACAGTAAGAATGGAAGAGTTGGAAGATCAAATTACTACTCAGCCCCTGCTATTACCCAATCACTCATACTACAGAAGGTCAGGAGGCATTGTTACTCTCAATAATAATGAAGACAATCAGCAGAAAATGGCTGCCAGAAACACAGGAACCCAGCCTATAAGTAAAGGCATGGCATCCAGATATGAGGAAGTCATACTGACATTTCATTCAGCCATTGTCAAACCCATCATTGAGCCCCCTTTGGCATGTATCTGACCAGAATTATTCACCAATAAAATTGCCCACAAAGGTTCCTTACCAGGAGAATCTAGGGTATAAACACTTTGTTATACACAGACTGCCTTAAAGCCTTATCTCTATACTTTGTCTCCTACAGGTTACCGAGAGAAGATCTATGCCTAGCATACAAAGCATACTTGTATCTATCTTTGATGGACATTTTGCACATCTGCAAAATAAACAGCATCAGAACCACTACATCCAAGGAATAAATTTTGGTTGTGACATAAATAAGACATGTTAGTGAGACATATATGTCAGCGGTTAGTGTTGTCACCTCACAGCAAGAGGATCTCCGGTTCGATTCTCGGCTGGGGTGCCTTCTGTGTGGAGTCTGCATGTCCTCCCTGTGGTTGCGTGGGTTTCCTCCAGGTGCTCCGGTTTCCTCCCACATCCCAAAGACATGCAGTAGGTGAATTGGACACTCTAAATTGGCCCTAGGTGTGAGTGTGTGCAAGTGTGTGCCTTCTGTGGAAGGTTGGGTGCCGGGCTGGCAACTCGACACTGTAAAACTCCACTGCCAATCATGAGCGGACAGATGATCCACTGTGGCGACCCTTAACCGGGAAAAGCCGAAAGAAGAAGAAGAAGCGAGACATATATGTGTTTCAGAGGATGCCCATCTATAGAAAGCAGAGTCTATCCCTAACCCTATTTAAATGTAACCTTGAGCAATGGATGGAAATCGGAAATTCACCCTGGGTCTGGATCCATGTCTCTGACAGACTGAGGAAGACAGTAATGCCCAAACTGACATACCCCCAGCCACACATAACCTCTAGAAACTTCCTAGTTAACAAACCCTCTCTTAATAAATGCCTGTGATATATATAGGGACAGAACTGGGTTGGATTGCATGGCTAGGCTTATAAAGTCCCTGGTGATTGTTAGCCCAGTATATACCTATGAACCTATAATGACAATTCAAGAGACCTTTGTGACCCCCGCCCCCCACCCTGGCCCCTTTTTCTTCCAGAAAGTCTGAATCTTCCATTTTTCTCTTTGGCAGCAGATAGTTTCAGACAAATGGGTTCTGAAGATCATTCATCAAGGTTAAAGATGGCAGTGGGTGGAAATTCCTCTTTTCTATCATCACCCTCCAGATCAGACTCTTTTGTTTCCTCTGGTTCTTTATCACATGCTGTCTCAAGGAGTAATAGAACCAGTTTCTTCTTACCAGTTGGGGAAGGATTTTTATTTAAGGATGTTCTTAGTGCCAAAGAAAGAAAATGCTTGGAGACCAGTTCTGGATCTTTTTTCCCAAACCTGTTTATAATAGTGTACAAATTCAAAATGATGTCACTTCACAACTTGTTACCTCCTCTTCCTCTTTCAAGTTTCCTGATAACACTAGACTTAAAAGATGCTTATATTCACATCCATTTTCATCCATACTTCAGATCCAGGAGACAGCAGCATGTTAACACTAGTGAGAGAAAAATTGGTACCTGGACACAAAAAGGACTTTACCAAACAAGTAGAAAAAGAAGTTATGTACTCACCATAACGTTCCATGTGAGTTGTTCCATCTCGCCTTCATTCATCACTGATGGGTTCGGAGCTGATCCTCAGCTTCGACACGACCGACTAGCAAGCTCAAAGTTCTCCAGTAGCTCGAGACCCCACCCATTATCCCATAATGCACTGCTGGAATTACCTCAGATCTTGTTTGCTGTGTACCATATAATAGTACAATAATTATTCTGCCTAGGAATGAATACACATTGAAAAACCAGGATGAAGACAGCCTCCAGGTCAACTGTCAGCCAGGAGGGGGAAGGAGGGAGGGACGTGAGAATTAATGCGAGATGGAACAGCTCACATGGAACGTTATGGTGAGTACATAACTTCTTTATGTGAAGTTGTTCAATCTTGCCATTTATTCATCACTGATTGGTAGCATCCCTAGCACCCTGATCTTGGGTGGCTCATGGAAGTACACTCTTCAGAACCATAGAACCAAATGAAGCCCTGTCCTTGAAGGCCTTATCCACTTTGTAATGAGTTACAAAAGTGTGAGGTTTAGACCAGGTGGCTGTTGCACAGATGTTATACAAAGGCAATTTGGCTTGAAAGGCTGACGAGGTAGAAACTGCTCTGGTTGAATGAGCCTTTACCTTACTAGACAAGGGCATATTATGACAAGCATATGTATAGGTGATACAATCCGGCAGCCACTTAGACAGGGTTGTTTTAGCAATTGGTTTACATTTCCTGGTCTCAGAAAAGGACACAAAGAGCTGATCTGATTTCCTAATGTCTTTTGTTCTGTCCAAATAAAATCTAAGTTGTCTATGAACATCAGATTTATGCAACATATAGTCCAATTTGTTGGTATGATTAGGGAAGAAAACGGGCAACTCAATGACTTGATTAATGTTAACCTCAGAACATACTTTTGGCAGAAAGGATGGATTAGTCCTGAGAGATACTCTGTCAGTATGGAAGACCATGTAAGGGGGCTTGATGGAAAGGGCTTGGAGCTCTGACACTGTACGGGCTGAAGTGATGGCTACTAAGAAGATAGTTTTCAACGACAAGAATTTTAGTTCACAAGATGATGCAGGCTCAAAAGGAGGAAGAATGATACGAGATAACAAAATTCAAATTCCAGGGGGAATAAGGTGTCTACACTGGAGGCCTTATGTGAAAGGAACCTTTTAGAAAAGCCTTAGACAATTGGTGAGCCATAATATTCAAACCATCAATTCCTACATAGAAATTAGATATAGCAGCTAATTGTACTCGCACCGTAGCTGCCGCTGCTCCTTTACTGAAGATTTCTGTCAAGTATTGTAAGATAGAAGACAATGGCACTTGATAAGGGTCAATGTTGTGGGAAGAAGCCCAAATGGAAAATATGTTCCACTTACTACGATACAATTTTCTGGTAGAAGGCTTGTGGGAAGCCAACAAAATCTGACTAGTGTCATGGGAAAGATTATACAGCCTGGCTATGTGGGGAATTGGAGCAGCCAAGCGGTTAGCTTCAGTGTCTGCAATGATGGGTAAAGGTCACATGACGGATATGTCAACAAGTCCAGAACTGGGTCCAGGATCCATGGATCTTCCAGAATATGATGGTAAAGAAATGGGAACCAAATCTGCTGAGGCTAATGAGGGGCTATGAGGATGACTGTCTGTCCCAGCGACTTTGCTTTCTGTAAGAATTTGGATATCAGGGGAATTGGTAGAAATGCAAAGAGGAGACCCGGGGGCCAATCGTGGACAAGAGCATCCCTCGGGGAGTGACCTGGCATGGGAATCAGAGCAAAATAGCTTCTGCATTTGTTGTTGATGTGGCTGGCGAACAGGTCGCAGGAAGGCTGCCCCATTTTTGGAAGATCCTGTCCGCAATCTCTTGTTTGAGGGACCATTCGTGGGGCAATAAGATTGCTTTGCTCAGTCTGTCTGCTATGACGTTGGATTTGCCCAGGATGTGCATTGCCAACAGAAAGCACTGGGATGACAGTGCCCACTGCCATACTCTGAGGGCTTCTCAGCAAAGAGGATAAGACTTAGTCCCCCCTTGCTTGTTCAGATACCAGACCACTGACATGTTGTCTGTCTGTATTGCAATTATCCCTAGAGGAAGAGAGTCCTGAAAGTATTGCAATGCTAGAAGTACTGCTCTCATCTCTAGGACATTGATAGCAGATGTGATTCTTGATCTATCCATATGCCTTGGGCAGTCTTTCCCTGAAAAAGCCCCCCCCACCCTATCAGGGAAACGTCCGTGGTCACAGTGGCAACTGGAGGAGGAAGTATGAAAGGACGTCCTATTGTGACATGAAGAGACGTCAACCACCACTGAAGATCCTTCTTGCAGGAATTTGTTATCAGGATCATGTGACTCATTGGAAGTTCTTGGTAAGACCATTGCGTGAATAGAAGCCATTGATGGATTCTCATATGCATTCTTGCTAACGGGATTGCTAGAATATCTGCCACCATCAGTCCTAGAACTTTCAATACCTCTGCTGCTGGTGCTCTGTTCTTTGATATTAGGGACATGATGTGTTGGTGAAGAATAGAGATTCTTTCTGGCGGAAGGCGGAGAGTGGTGGTTGACGTGTCAAGTTCTGTCCCTATAAAAATGATATGCTGTGATGGCAACAAGGCAGACTTTTCAAAGTTGACTGTAATGCCTAGCTGATCGCAGAGTGTCAGAGTAGCTTCTCTCGCTTGAAGAAGTTGATGCCTGGTGGTGGAGGTAAGGAGCCAATCGTCTAGATATGAAAACACCTGGAATCCTAGACGCCTCAGGTGAGCCATGACTACTGCCATGCACTTGGTGAACACTCTGGGGGCTGTAGTGAGACCAAAGGGCAGAGCTCAGAATTGATAATGATTGGCTCCCAGCCGGAAATGCAGGTGATCTCTGGATGGTCTGGCCATCTTTATGTGGTAGTATGCATCCATGAGATCGATTGAGCACATCCAATTGTCCTTCCCCAAGAGCGAGAGTATGGACTGTAACATGACCATTCGGAACTTCTCTTTTCTCACAAATTGGTTCCGTCTGCTGAAATCCAAAATGGATCTACAGTCCCCTGTTTTCTTTGGAACCAAAAAGAACCTTGTGTAAGTTCCAAATCCTGTCTGATCTGGTGGGACTGGCTGGATGACTCTTTCTTCTAGCAATCGGCGTACCTCTATTGCTGCTTGTCCCATGTGACTGGGTGTAATGTCCGGGATTTTTTTGATGGGAAGAGGCTGGGTGGAGAGTGGTATGAAATACCCTCTGTAAATGATACTTTGTACCCAACTGTCATTTGTTATATTTAGCCAGGCTTTGGGGTACAAAGATAAGCAACCCCCGACTGCCTCCAGAGTAGGACAGCTGGACCTCCCATTCAGGAGCGCTGGTAGGATTGACCAGAGAAGTGATCTCTGTCACCCTGGTGTTGCAGACCCCCTCTGCCATGAGGGTAGCATCTTTCATTGAAACCCCCTCCTCTGCTGTGGAGGGGTCTCTCCATGTGTGTCTTGAAAGGCTCCTTGGGCTTTCCGGAACCACATCTTTCCTTCCCTCTGACCTTTGGGAAAGGGTCGAGTGGGGGTGGAAAAACAGACTCCAATGGCAGACAGAGTCTTTCCTTCTTGCTCACACCTGGTTAGTCTCCTTCACCTTTGGCCCAAACAAGGATGAGCCATCAAATGGGGTATTAGTAAAAGAAGACTTGAAGGGTTCCGCGAAGGAACAGAGTCGCATCCAGGCATGCCTATGGAGAGCGATTCCTGTACCTGCAGCTCTACTCGAACCATCAGCTGCATATGATACGAGATGCATGGACAAGTTGACTATCGAATTGAGGGTAGAGAGCTGAGTGGCAATCTTATCGGATACACTTGAAGCTACAGCACCCTGAAGAGTATCTCCCAACTCCTTAAGGAGATCTCTCTGCAGTCTGGTAAAATGTGTCTAGTAGTTCGGTATTCTGAATGAGAAAGTCGCTGAACTGAACATGCGTTTCCCATATCTATCCATGATCCTAGATTCTCTGTTAGGAGGATGGATAGATGAGGAAGTATCAGACATTTCCTTTTTGGTGGCTGCTGCCACCACCATGGCATCAACAGGGACTCCCTTGGTCAAAAAGGACTTATCCACAGGGGCTGAAATAAACTTATTAGGCCTCCTAGGAACAGGTTCCATAGATTCTGGAGACTCCCACGCCCTATGACAGATGAGATCCATAAGCTCATCATAGGGCGGAGATACCCAAGAGGTGGAAGGTTGAGACCCAAACGCCTTCAGGAGAACCGACTCATCCTCACTAGGGTTCTTGGACTGCCAATCACCCCTCTGCCTAAGGATTTCAAGAATCTCTGCAAGGGAGATGTTCTCAGAGGGAGATCTGTGGGACCCTTCTGATTCATCCAGGTTGGTGTTTGATGTGATAGACTCCTGGGGGGAGTCCAAATGCCTCCTCTTGCATAATCTCTTCCTGGGAACCTCTTCAGGGGGAACTTCTGGAGAGGTCTCAGAAGAGCAGGGAGCACCCTGTGGGGCTACCTGAGGCTCTGGGTCTCTACGCTTGGGATGACCAGAGGAAACAGAAACAGACACAGGCACTTTAGGGGAAGAAGAGCCAGACCTTGAGATGAGGAAGTCTTGGGAGACAACACTCGCCTCATGGCATCGAATGCACCTCGGCTCCAATGAGGAGTCGATGGCTCCAATGGAGCCGCAATCTCCTCCTGCACTGAAGCCGTGGGCTCCAAGCCCGAAGTAGGAGCTGAGCTCACCTGAGCTGAGGCCGCGAGAGGAAGAGTCGGCACCAAGTCGGTGCGGCTATCCTCCCTGGACCCGACCGGAGAGTGTCGGTTCCTAAAGTCCCCGGTCGGCACTGAGAATGTCCGAGCAGATGGAGCCTATGACACTGGAGCAGGTGTCGGCTCCAAGGGATCCACAATCATCAGGTCAGCCTCCTTCAGCTCCAGTCGTTTGATATGGCTCAGAGGAGGAGCAGACAATTCAAAGGTAGTGGTCTTCGGCTCCGACGGTTGTGTCTGAGCCGACAACAATTTAACTAGGCCTGGTGCCTTTAAGAGTTTCGGAACCAGCCGGTCCATATCCAGATCAGATAGGCTGACAGAGGACCTGGAAGAATGGACAGATGGAGTTGATTGTAGCAATATGGAAAGAGGTTTTTCGGCAACTGGTTCCAAAGCTGTGCCCCAGTTCCGAAAAGACCAGACTGTCGGCTCCAAAGGCAGTGGAGCCGAAGTCACCACACTCTCTGACCTTTTTCCTTTTTTGGATCTAGAATCAGTGGAAGACTTAGATGATTTACTGGCTCCATCCTGGTCAGACAATGCCTCAGAAAAGGGGTGTTTAATGATACCCCTATCAATCAATCTCTTCTTCCTTTCAGCTAACACTCTTGTGGAAAAGGAATGACATATGCTGCAAGACTCTTGCAGATGTACCTCACCCAAGCAGTAAACACACTGCACATGAGCATCTGTGACTGACATTTTCTGTCCACAGTCTGGGCATTTTTTAAACCCAGACTTTGGATGTTTGTCCTTATCTTCAGACATTATGCAACTCAAGCACACTGTTTAACTATGAGCTGTTTTGAACTAAGTAACTCACACAAACACGCACACACACAGCCCAAAAGGGGCACTGACAACTAAAAAATTACAAACAGTAATAAGAGATCCAAAGCAATAGTCCCAAAAGGGATCACTAACTAATCACTAATCCTAAGGCCAAAAGGCCAAAGGCAAGATAGCTAATACTGAGGGAAGGGGTATAAACACAGAAAAAACTACTGTCTACTAACTAGTATATGTGCTACTAAAAATAGAAAAAGGGTATATAAAAATGAAAAAATATAACTTGCTGAAAGTTGAAAAACTCCCAATAAAGTCTCAAGCCAAGCTGGAAACCAAGAGATCCATGCCGTGGCAAACTAGATCTGGGGTAATTCCAGCAGTGCATTATGGGATAAGGGGTGGGGTCTCGAGCTACTGGAGAACTTTGAGCTTGCTAGTTGGCCATTTTGGAGCTGAGGATCGGCTCCGAACCTATCAGTGATGAATGAACGGCGAGACTGAACAACTTCACATGTAATGTGTTTGCAATGGGGACAAAAAAAGAGGGGTTTATATCAGATCATCGAAACAGCTCATTATCGAATGCCGTAACGTTGAACTGCAAAACCCGAACCCTAACAATATTGAAACCTCAAAACAGCAAATTTTTTCCCACAGAAAAAATTTGCTGTTCCGAGAAACACACACACACATCACAAGCACACGAAAAAGCAGCAATCCACACACATACACTTAAAAGCTACATCTAACCCTGCACTACACTGCACATACACTACTATCTATCCACTTACCTTAACCCAGACCCTAACCCTAAGGTCCTTCACTATCGCGCGCTCACCTCACCCACACCCTAACCCTAACTCACTTAACCCACCCCTAATCCCAAATACTCACTATTGCACACTCACCTCATCTGTGCACTAACCCTAACTCACTTAATCCACCCCTAACCCCAAATTCTGTCACTATCGCACACTCACCTCACCTGCGCCCTAACCCAAACTCACTTAACCCGCCCCTAACCCTAATGTCCATCACAATCACACACTTACCTGACCCGCGCCCTAACCCTAACTCACCCAACCCACACCCTAACCAGAATGTCTGCACAATCACACACTTACCTTAACCCAACCCGTAACTTTCCACAGTATCGCTGAAAACAGTGAAGCCACAACAATGACCAACTGAATTCTTTCCCTAGGAAAGAATTCGGTTTTGTGCAGCTTCGCTGTTTTCAGCATTCGAGATATTGGGTTCGATTTTAGATCATTCAAAATTCAGCCGTTTGAATGATCTAATATAGACCCAAACAAGAGTATCCTTTGGGAGCAATGGAACTACACAGCACCCTTGGAGTAGACAGCCTTTTTGTATGGGCTGTCACTGATTTAGTCCATGATGTGATATTACATAAAGACCTTCCTCACTTACTAGAACTGAGGGAAAAGGATTGTGAGGAACCCCAGTCTGACACCACTGGTGTAGAGGGATTGGAAAGTTGGGGAATTCTATCAGGATAATGCACCATTCACTGACTTAGAGTTGGAAGAAGATTATGATCAATTAGAAGGGGGGGCACTGTACCCACTTTAATAGGAGAATGATCAAGTTCCTCCATAGTACAGTCAGAAAGTTTAGAGGAGGAGGAGGAAGGACCTGGTCCTTCTACCTCTCATGTTGCTAGGTATGAAGAAAGGATAATAAACTTAAACTTCTAGTTTCCATCCTCACACTCAAACAACTAGCAACATTCCTCCTAGCTGGCTGTGTTTTTCTCCCAACTATAACATACAACACTAATAACATTTATGCATACGTTCATCTTTCTCTTCTTTACTACACTTTCTGTCCTACCTACTTTCACTCCTATTAATATCCATTACTATCCCTTCAAACTATATCTGCCATACCACTCACTCTGTCAAGTACTCCCTGCTCATTCTTTACCCATTTTTACTTAATACTACTATACAATATTCTCATCATTCAAAATTAACTAGTCATTATCTTCCATCCATTACCATATACTATCACACTTACCACTTCAACTACATCTGTTACAGATACCTCATATATCTATCTATATATATATATATATATATATATATATATATATATATATATATATATCTGCACCTACACTTTCCCAAACATCTCTACAAATGTACATCAGTCATAGATTTACTATTTCTTTGAAGTAATGTTGAAGCTAACAACAGTCCATTTCCACTCTCCTGCATCTTACATAATGTACAAATTATAGGAAACAAAACAGACCAGATTAATGCCTTAACTATCTTTCATAAGCCTGATTTAGAGGCTATCACAGAATCATGGATTGAGGCTAACTATCCATTTTTCACCACTTTTCTCTGGTTAAAACTACTTTTTCGACCATGAATCAGGCTCAAGACAAGGGGAAGGAATTTTCCTTTTGTTCAATTAACACTTAAATGTCCAAAACCTTGCTCAAAGAAACACTTTTCTAAATGGCTACTTGTATCTATTCCCTTTCTCAAGAGCGCTAAACTACATCTTGATGTAACATATCTACCACCTCTCTTATCACTTCCTGAGCTATATAACCTACTAAAAGAAATCAACTTCTCCACAGATAACTTCAAAAATCAAATAACACTTGGAGACTTCAGTCTCAACCTGCTCAGTCCCATTTCCAATAACTTGAATATTATTCTCATACAATTCAACCTCACTCAGCTCACAACTCAACCTACTAGACCCAACCTCAATACATCAAGCCACTCCCTCCTAGATCTCTTATTATCCAACAAAACTTCCCTTATCTCAAGTATCACCATCCATAGGGAATGTTGAGAAGCAGACATGAGATTTAAACTGCTGTAACCAGCTATCCTCAAAATATTCTTCCGTGGAGGGACAAATTATTTTTTGATGAGGTACATGCTAAGGAGGGAATACAAAAGTTTGTCCAACAAAATGTGAGCTGTGAAACAAAAGGAAATTCTGCTTCTTGTTCTTCTGGTAATAAAGACCACAAAGAGACTGTGCCAGTGAAACCTTTTTCCAATGTTTCAACAGAAAATGCTAGAGAAAAGGAAAGAAGCATGAGAGTTGACTAGAAGAATTGACAGCATGTTGGAAATTAACAGGATTTGGGAAATGGAGAGGGACAGAAATGAAACCAGTAACATGGAAACTGAGAAATGTGGGATTATAAAGCAGTAATTGTGTTTGTGGAATATGACAGAATGGGAAGGTCTGGAAATATTGGATTTTTTTGGACTTTGTTGGAGCTGTGGGGGATTCTAAAGTATATTTATTTATTTACATTTGCTGAGTGGGTAGTGTCTGATTAGGCCAGTGGCCTGTTTTCAGTGATGACCCAGGGAGTAAAGCTCCAAGACAAGTAGTTGACAGCAATGTAGCAAAGTAAAAGATAAACACGTTTTATACATGATAGAGGTAATTACAAATACTAAATACATTGATAAGAGGTAAGCAATTTATAATATACATTATATAATATAAATATAAAATAAATATAATTTATAATATACAGGATAAACACATGACAACAAGATTAAAAGTACTGTTTTTACTCTCTCTCTCTTTTAAATGGGTAAGAGAAGAGGAAAGGAACAACAGACAAAAGTATAATGGGTAAGTGGAAAGCAAAAAAAAAAAAAAGAAAAAAACAGACAAGTATAAAATAGCTTGATTTCACATGAATGATATCCCTGGTGAGGGGAAGTACACGTTGGAATATGTACAATGTTAGAATAGAAGTCAGTCAGATTAGAGGAGATAGCCTGAGTGGGTGTAGGAGCATAGCCAGTGGTTAGTGAGATGTTCTTTTAGGAGTATAACATAACTAAAAGGAAAACTACCAGGGAATAAATGCTCCTCCACCAGAACCAGCAAGTAAAACGAACCACAAAATAGCACAGGAGCAAGCCAAGGCTAAAAGGAATGATCCACATACATGAAAGTTCACACAGTCCACTACACGAACTCCACCAAACTCCAAAGAGGCAATAGTTATAAAGCAACCAAATTGATTTATTAAAATGCAAAACTGGCAAGCGCTTTCACCCAAAAGGGCCTCTTCAGACCAAAAACATTTCTACTAGTAAAGCACATGAATAAATACACCTAACAATTAATCAATTAAATAAAACTATGACATCACATCCTATACTCTAAAAATACATATATATAATATATACAGTAAAAAAATATATATGCTTATTAAAAAACATTATCAGAAATCTAGTAGATCATTACAGAATGAATATACTTCATATGAAATGTCATAAAAGCTTTTATATATAAAAAACATACATACAAACATTTCTTATTTAACTCTGTTTCCTATTATTTAACATAGGTTTTATAGGCACCTTATCATTCAGGCCAGGTTTTTTATCTGCCCTGAGCCTGATAATCCACTTTAACTCACACTTTTCAGTATAATTCCTAACACCCCCTGCCCCCCATGTACTAGGTGTATTAACTTGTAAGACCAAGAACCTAAAGCTATGTTGTTCATTTGTTTCCAATACATGTTTTGACAGACCAGTCATACTGGATTTAATACGAATATGGTACATATGTTCTCTAACTCTGTCTCTTAACCTCCTGTCCATCTTACCAACATAAAATGCAGAACATAATGTACAGCTAGCTAAATAAACAACATGCTCAGACAGGCAATCAGTAATTGGGTGTGTGAAAGTGGCAGGGCTATCTATATACACACAGAAATATGTTACATGGTAGGGTACAACAGTGTAAGGACTTATTCAAAGAATCAGTGGAGTCCTTAGGGTAGCATAACAATATTTGCAGATTCATCCTATTCCTATAAAAAAAAAACAAGGATGGTCTCCTACAACATCCCTGATACTGGGGTCCACAGTAAGGACTCCCCAATTATTAGAGAAAATATCTCTAATATTATTAATATCCTGTGTATAAAACAAGGATACCCTAACTTCTGTTCTCCGTAAAGGCTCACTCTCATGGTAATTACTCATAGTACAATCAACCATCCTTCAGTCTGCAAAATATGGACAAGCACTGCCTCCCCTCATAAGATCCACTCCTTCAAAGCCCTCCATCACTTCTTCTAATTTATAAGACCTATCTATCAACCTATCTTTCAGGTTCAGCAACTCACAATCAAATCCCTCATTAGTGGGGTTAAGGCATGAAGCTCTCATAGCTTGTCCTCTAATCACATTTTTAATCACAAATCTAGGGTGCATACTATCCCTATGAAAGAGTGTATTCTTATGACATGGTTTTCTAAATGCTCCTGTGTTCAGCATCCCATTTCTTAAACTCTCTATGTATACATCCAGGTAGGCAATCCAGGATTCTGACTTTTCCATGGTAAACTTCAAATAATGTGCAAGTATGTTTATTTCATCAAAAAAAATTTGTAGTTGATCATCATCACCCATCCACAGAAGAAACAAGTTATCTATAAAATGAGTGTAAAATATCACATATCTCTGGAAGCTAGATAAAGGGGATAACTTCTCTTTTTCCAATCAGCCATCACTAAGTTGGCATAGCTATTGGCACAGGAAGTGCCCATAACCACGCCATCTTTCTGGATATAGATATCCTGATTAAATAGGAAAATGTTATTCTCTAAAATAACTTCCAAAAGGGAGCAAAGTAAGTCAATATTGGAAGTGGTGTAACTGGTATTGCCCCTCTGACATCTATGTATGCTCTCAATTTCTTCAATATTAGGAATAACGGTGAACAATGATTGGACGTCTAACGTCACTAATTTATATTGGAGATTACTAGGTAGGGTATATATTTTTAGAGTACAGGATGTTATGTCATAGCTTTATTTAACTGATTAATTGTTAGGTGTATTTACTCATGTGCTTTACTAGTAGAGATGTTTTTGGTCTGAAGAAGCCCTGTTGGGTGAAAGTGCTTGCCAGTTTTGCATTTTAATAAATCAATTTGGTTGCTTTATACCTATTGCCTCTGTGGAGTTTGGTGGAGTTCGTGTATTGGACTGTGTGAACTTTCATTTATGTGGATCGTTCCTTTTAGCCTTGGCTTGCTCCTGTGCTATTTTGTGTTTTTTTTAGGAGTAGTTTAAATTTGCGACTGTCAGGATTATTAAGTATTTGCCGGGGCAGTAGGTTCCAGGATTTGGATAGTTTATTAGAATAAAGAGTGTCTCTATAATAGTTTTGGGATTTTTTTACCTTTATTATTAGTTTGTCAGATGATTTCAGGGACCTGGGATTTGTGTTTGGTTCAACTAAGTTGAAGAAAGCAGGGCAGTGATCTGGCTTGTGGATAATACTGTGTGCAATAGTGAGTTGGTTTAGAGAAAGTAAGTTGGGTAATTCAATCCAGTTGAGTTGGCAGAGTGTGGTACAGTGGTGAGATTTATGGGGTTGGTTTATTACAAACTTGGCTATTTTGTATAACAAGGTTATTTAGGTCAGACTTGCCCAGGCTGGTGAAGATTTGTGAGCAATAAAGAAGGGTGGAGAGTAAGTGGGATCTGGCTATGGAGAGTCTGGCATTGTTAGGAAAGGTTTAGCTCTACAGAGTGAGCCAAGTTTGATGTGAACTTTTTTAATTCTTAGTGATATGTGTTTCTGGAATTTTAGACAGTTATTTATTGTTTCACCTAGAAGTTTAGTTTGTTCGACTGGTTTGATTTTATAGGTTCATAGGTAGGTACTAGGCTATTAGCCCTAGGGCCTATATAAGCCTAGACAAAAAGCTATCCTGGCTTTTGCCACCCAAGAAGATTATTTTCCTGTGCCCCTGTCAAGCAGAGCCACAGAAGTGATGCCAGGATGAATTTCCTATTTCCCATCCAATCATCAAGATTTTTCTTGAAGAGTGCTAATGAGAAGCTCTGTTTGACATAGATAGGTAGTCCGTTCCAAAGTTTTGGAAGTCTCTGGGACAGGAATCTATCCCTTCAGCATGTTCTGTTTATTGTGGTGACAAGGTTAGTACCATTGGAGGAGTAGATGGTAAGGGAGGCTTGGTAATTTTTTGTTCTTTTATTACAGACTATAATAAGCTTAGTTGTATTTGGGTTGAGAATGAGTTGATGGTTGGTGAGGTAGTTTTCTACATCTTGGAGAAAGTTTTTTTTTTTTTTATTGTAGTTCCTGGGGGTGAGGGGTTGGAGCAAATTACAGAGTTGTCATCAGTATATTGAACGATAGTAGCTAGTTTGGTGGATGAACTGAGTTCTTTGGTGAATATGATAAAGAGAAGGGGTCCAAGGATGGAGACTTGGGGAGTCCCACAGAGATGGCAGAAGGGGGGACAGTTTGTTTTCCCATTTGGTGGTCTGCTGTCTGTTGGAGAGGTAGCTATGAAACCAAGTCAGGGATGTTACACTGAGGTTATAAGTTGCTAGTTTGTCGAGCAGTATTTGGTGGGGTACAGTATTGAAAGCTTTGGATATATCGAGAAAGACAGATGAGAAAAGTTGACCATCATTCTTGAGGAGGTTTACAGTGTTAGTGAAACTAATGAGTGCTGTACTAGTACTATGTTTAGGTCAGAAGCCATGTTGGGAGCTGGATAAGGGATTGTTGTTAAGGAGATGATCAAGGAGATGCTGATGAATACATTTTTCTAAGATTTTGAAAAGGGGTGGGAGAACAGCAATAGGTCGGTAATTTGTGAGGTCTGTGGAGGGCCTGCCTTTGTGTAGGGGGAGGATATGTGATATTTTCCAGAGGAGAGTAACATATTGTTTTGAGATGGAGTGATGATTAAAATCAATATGGGATATGAGATGGATGGAGCAACTAGTCTTAGAAATTCACTGGAGAGCTGGTCTACTGTGATAATACAGGATTTTAATTTGTTTAGGACATTTTTTATGTAGTTGATTTGTATGGGTTTGAATGAGAATGAGGTTGGGTTATGTTCTGCTGAGGTTGGAACTGAAAGGGTAAGTTAGTGTTGTGGTTTATGAGGGAGGTTATAGAATTGATAAAGTGAATATTAAATTGAGATGCTATGGAGTCACAGGTATTTTTGGTGGATGGAGTGGGGGTAGACGGCTTACCTGGATTTAGAAGATAATTGATACGTTGCCAAAATTTTGGGGGGTTATTTTGGTGCTGTTGTTGACATGTTTGGAAGTAAGAATCCAAAAACAAAGGCAGGAACCATGAGACAGCACCCAGTAAAAATATACAAATTTAATCCAATTAAGCGCTTTTCGTTTGTCACAATATACAAACTTCCTCAGATGAATAAAACCTCATATAAAGATGCTTTAAATACAAAATCTATTAACATCTCAATTATTCAATAAAGTCATTTAAAGAAATAGATTAATTTTAAACACAATGGGGTCATTTAAAATAGTAAATGCATTTAAAATCAATGACAAGCACCGCTAAACTAACTAAAGTGAAAAAATAATAATAAAAATGAAAAATGAAAAAATCTTTTCTTTGAACAATGTAATTAAATAAGTAAAACTATTCACAAAGTAGTTAATTCTACAGTTTTACACAAATGCCATACTGTGAAATGACACTAGAGCAACTAAACCTGTACTTATTACTATGTCTAAGATATATTATCTAATGAGACTCTTAAGCTTGAGGATGCTACTGACTGAACAACCTTCATTCAGACCAGGCATGTTATATGCATTTAACCTAATCTGCCAACTCAACTCTAATTCTTCTAACTTTAAAGGGATCGGACCACCTCTAGGGTTCTGAAAAACTTGATTGATTACTATAAATGTAAAAGTATGATCTGGGTACAATGAAGTGTGTTTAGCTAATGCATTCTCAAGTTTTTGTTTTCTAATAGCATAGATGTGTTCATAAATATGGTCACAAAGCCGCCTCTCTGTTTTACCTATGTAGAAGGCTAAACAGGATTGGCACTGAGCTAAATAGATTACCATTCTAGAGTTACAATTCACTCTCACCTTCAAGTTGTATTTTTTGTTTACAAAGTTTGTTTGGAAGTAAGTTTTTTGTCATATTTGATGTGTTTTTGGTCAGGTTTCTCAGTTGTTGATATGAGATGAGACTGTCTTTATTTTTGGATCTTTGATATTGTGACCAGGCTCTATCCCATTGTTTAAGTATCTGTTTAGTGTCCTTAGATAACCAAAGGAGTTGTTTGGTTCTGGCACAACTTTTTCTAGTGGGAGCAAGGTTATCAATTATTTTGAGCAATGTACTATTAAAGTATTGCATGGCAAGATGTAACTGGAGGAGTTTTAGTGGTGACCAATGACATTGTTGTAGTAGTGTATTGAATATAGTGGAGGAGAAGTTCTTTTTTCTGAAGATGTTTTTAAATATGA
Source organism: Protopterus annectens (assembly GCF_019279795.1). Taxonomy (NCBI): domain Eukaryota; kingdom Metazoa; phylum Chordata; order Ceratodontiformes; family Protopteridae; genus Protopterus; species Protopterus annectens. Next base: position 270,206,743 of record NC_056750.1, read on the forward strand.
TAAGGTTTTGATTTGGTGAGTTTGGGATGGTCCAGTGGGGGGACTGTGAATAGAGAGGGTAGGCATATATGGGCCCTGGATTAGGGTGAATGTCTGACTGGAGTTTAATGTGAATAAGAGAGAAGAGTATGATGGATTTGAGTTAAGTTAAATGCTTATGGAATTTTTAAGCAGAGTATAGGGGTGTGTGGGTTTGAATATATATTAAAAGAAAATAATAGGGGGTTAGTGCTATTGAAAATGTGTGCTGAGATGTGAATGTTTGTATAGGAGAGGTAGTAGTTTGGATTTATAGGAAATGTAGAGGACTGGTAATTTGTGATGTGGTATGTGTGATGGGAAGTAGAATGATCAGTTAGGAAGAGGAGAAAAAGAGTAAGGACACTGATATTATTACAATTGAAGATGTATTGGACATGGTGGTTTGAGGTATTGTGATAGGTGCTGAAATATTTGTATATGGGAGTGAGAGGAGAAGTTCTGGTGATGAGAGAAGGATGGGGTTATTTTTGTAACTGGGAGAAGTACTAATTGACTAGGAGTAGATATACTAGGAAGGAGTGGATAGAGATGTATTGATTGGATAGAGGTAGAAGTGAGGGGAGTGGTTGGAACAATAGGCTGGATGTGGGTGTGGAGTCTAGCGGGAGGCAGTCAGTAATAGGCAGATAACTGAGAGGGAGTGGCTTGGATTAATATGTTTTTTTAGGAAAGTGGGGGTGGGTGGGAATGGGGGTAGGTGAGTAGAGTGAGCCCGAGCATAGTGAGGGCAAATGGAGCAGGCTAGCCTTGGTTTCAGCTTTAGTCTGCAAACAAAATGATCAGCAAGGTAAGTTAAGATGGGGTGGAAAGTGCTTACAGAGTATAGGGAAAATGAAGGATTTTAAGGAGGCTGTGTGCAGACTAATGGCTCCCTAAGGGTATTGAAAAAGTTGTCAGGGCAGAGAGAAGTTAGACAGAAGATAGGAGGGGAAGAGAAGACACTTTTAGAGAGAGATGTTACAAGGTTGAATGAAAGGTTGGAGCTGAAATTAGAAAAAGAATAAAAACTGTAGAGGCACTATTGGAAATACAGTTGTATGCGCCTATGGAAATTAGTTACTAGTGTTAGAAACTAGGCACAGTCTGACGAGTGTAGGATAATTGTTGGGGGTTGGGAGGATGGCCTAATGGTAAGGTGTTTGCCTTACAAACGCAAGGTGCATGGTTTGAGTCTCACAAGGGATAATTGGCTAGGCTTAAAATGGCTCGCAAGGGCAGTTAGCTTAGTACTAACCTATGAACTATGAACTATGAATAGAGCAGCATGGGGGAAGAGGACGTAGAGGTGTGAGGTGATGTATGAGGGAGCTGCTAGGTAGGAGTCAAAGGTTATGGAAAAAATAAATAATTAAACCAGTTTCATTTACATACATTACATTTTCAGACAGAGGTCCTGGGTATTAGTTTTGGGCATTCACTGAGAGGGAAATGTGAGCTTTCACTTGGGTTCAACTTGGTTTAAGATTTAGACTCTCAGGGACCTCTGACAAGAATATTTAGTTAGTTTTTGGTGTTCTACCTGAACAAAAAAAGGGAAAATAAATTAAAATAATTTTAAGGACTCTGATAAAGCTACTGGCAATATCCCTGAGGAAATATGAGAGGATATGCCCTACTTCATGTCATTAATATTCAGAAAAATACTTAGGGAAGGGGACGAGGAGGGAGAAAGTTAATTGTAAGAAAAACATTTTTTTCTTGATAGTACTATTTTTATAGTGTATACTTTTCTTTGCATGCTATAATGTAAAGTTTTCTCAGTTGTTTTTAAGTGCAATGGGGATTTTGTTATTTCTCCCTTCTTCTCTCTTTTCCCTTGCTCAGTTTTAAGAAATGTAAAAAGAAAAAAAAAGAAAATAAAAGTCTGGTTGAAAGGGCATAACAAAAGAAAAACTAATGTGCTTTTTCTCATCCTCACATGGGAGAATGACTGGATTAAGGCCCTTAGCTTGATTTAGTAACACGTTTTAAGAGAAAGCAAGTAAATGAAAAAGAATATTGAATATTATAAGGCTCTTTTTTGAGCAAATAAATGTATGTTTAGTAACAATTCTGTATCTGGTCCTCATGCCTTCATGAGAGACAATCTGATAAAGAGAAATTGTCTAGAAGATAATGTTCTCTGAGAGTATTCAGGTGTTTATCCAGCTGGTAGAGCTATAATGATAAGACAAAGCCAGACAGCACTTAGTAGAAGCACAGGCTGCACCATGCATCTTAGCATGGATTACCTTTCTTTTAGGTTAACTCAAGTCTGTGAGTGTGGCTGACAGTTTGGGACATTTGTCCCATTAGGAGGGTAAAACTTCAATATTTGAAGATGTACATATTGTTTTTCTTTTTTGTTAGTATGAAGTTAATAGGTTTTAGGGGGTATTGGGGTGTTTATTTTTTTTGTTTGTTTATTTGTTTGAAAGCTTTCGATAAAACAAAAAAGTTTTGTAAGATGTGACATAGGCTCAAATTGCTATGACAAGAAACAAGTGTGTAAAAGTTCAACCTGCCAAACAATGTATGCATGTAAAACAAAGCTGGAGCTAGACATTTAACAAAAAAGCTGTTATACATAAAAGGTAGGAATAATAACTTTTTAACACAGTGATTCTTTCTGTGAAGTCTTCAAATGTCAATGGTTTCACAGATGAATACAAAAAAGAAAGAGTAATAAGCTATATTAAAAATGTACAGTGCAAACAGCTATGCCACAGGAGACTCACTTGGAAAGAACTGAACATGTGAATTTGATAAAGAAAGGTTTTCAGGATAGTTATTCAGTGGAATATCTGTGACAAAGTAAAAGAGGAGAACTTATATTAATTGCAAGAGGAGCTTCAACAGTCATTGAAGAGGGTAAAAAAGATAATAATGACAGATTTGCAGTAGTAAGGGGCTACTGATAAAGGAAGAGGATTACATTGGCTGTATTTATATTCCACCTAAAACTGCTATAATGGAGTTTTAAAAAATTCTGGTAGAAACAATCAGCTTTCAGCAAGGAATATTACTTATAGGTGGGGGCTAGAATTTGATTTGCAGCAGGGAAGATGTGTCTGGGTGGCCCAGAAGCGAGAGTATAACAAAGGACTGTAGGCTTTTGAAGAAAATTATGAAAATATTTGGCATGGAAGATATGAATTCAGTACTAGGAGTTCAGAGTGAATATACATATTATTCCTCAAGATACAACAATGGGATAGGCAGAATTTACATTTCACAGGAACATGTGCATTTAACTGAAGGTCTTGATATGTACCCAATAACTATTTCAGATCATGCGCCAATAATAACTAAAAAACACAGGGTAATGAAATAAAAATGAGACACTGGTGCTTTCCTACCCATCTGTTCAAAAGAGAGGAATTTAAGCAATTGGTACTTGAAATTATTCAAGAGCAGTCAGAGGCGATATAAATTTCTTCTAAAAATATAGCTAGGCAGTGGGATAAAATAAAAGTGGGGTTTAAAAATAGGGTAGAAATAAAAGAAAGGGAGATATGGTTAAAGAAGTAACAAAATTATTTAGACAGAGTGACAAATGTTAAAGTATCGCAGAACAGGGGAATCTCAGAGAACAAGAAGAGGAGAAACTGCAGAATGCTAAACAGAAAATAAGGGATTACCTCAACAATATGTATAACTTTAGAAGGGTTGCTGTTAAGCAGCTGATTTTTGATAATAACTCTAGAGCACAAAAACTTTTAGCACAATGACTCAAGCAACAGAAAGTAGAAAGGGCTATTGTCAAGCTTGAGGAGCCTATAACAAGGAAGGTAACAAGAGATCCTGAAGAGGTATTAGAAATATTTTGTAAACTCTATGAAATTCTGTATAAAGCAGAGAAATATGGCATTCAAGAAAAGGTACAAATGGAAATCTTTATGGAAAAATAAATATGCCTAGGTTAGAAGTAGATGAGGCTTGATTACTAATAGTTAGAATAGGAGGAGATAAGATAAAAATGATGATGTATAACCAATCTACAGGAAAGTCCAAAGGAATAGATGGTATTCCTGTGGAAGTTTGGAAGCTAGGAGCAAAAAAAAAAACTGATAAAGATCTAGAATGTTTTGTTTAACAGTATTTTATGAGGAGGAGAAATGCCAACATCCTGGAAGAAAGTGGTGGTATCTATAATATCTAAAGAAGGTAACGATCCATCAGATCCAGCTTCATGCAGGCCTACTGCATTACAAAACAATGTTTCTAAAGTGTTTATGTCTATTATGTCTAAAAGAATGGCAAATGTGATGCCAGAATTGATATTGATCAATATGGTCTTGTGGAGGGGAGGCAAACATTTGACAACAATAACAGAACATTGATGATCCTGAGGGAAGCAGAATGCAAAAAATAAAATTACCACTGTTGTTAGGTCTTGATGCAATGAGCGCATTTGATAGAGTAAGCTAGGATGTTATGACCAGGACAATGGAAGCATTTGCATTCCCTTATAAAATGATAAGGTTTATTAAGAGGCTATATGAGGGATCAAAGGGAAAACTTAAAGTGGATGGGGTACTTTCTGAGGAACCAGGCAGGGGTGTCCTCTTTCCTCTGTTATTTGCATTATATTTAGAAGCATTGGCAAAGAAAAGAAGGGACTCAGAAATTCAAGGATATAATTGATATGGTAGTCAAGAAAAGCTGTCTCTATTTGGCGATGATATTATTTTATACCTAGTCACGTAAACACAAAAAAAAATTCTTAAAGTGAAAAACGGCACTGGAGCGGCAACCAAGTAAAAGCAAACTGTTTAATAAAGTGCATAAAGCACTTTTTGTTTAATTCATATAAACTTCCACAGATGCATAAAGAATATTAAATTAAACACTTCTTTTAAAACACCATATGGTGATAAGTTAACTAATCAGCGTGAAATACTGTGACATCATAGACTACGAAACATTAACCCTTTACTTACACATACTAAAGGTAAACAGCAAATTGAATTCGATTACACTGCTGCTGCAACCCAGTATGAGTATATGATCGCTAATTACTATCTACAAACTGAATAACTACTACGTTGTGTACAAATTTAAGAAATAATTAAAAACAAAAAAATATATATATATATATATATATATATATATATATATATATATGTGGATCTAGGACTTTTGCACGAAAGTGCAAAAGCCCGAATCTATTATCACCGAACACACTTTAACGAAAGCGCTTTTCACCAAAAAGTGCTCTCGTTAAAGTGCATTTAAAAAAAAAATCTACGTTCCCCCCACACCCCCCCTACTTAAATATTCTCACTCCGAGATCGCACTACAGTGGGGAAAAGGGAATTTTCTCTTACCCGCACTGTAATGCAATCACCGGAATAGGCATACTTACGCAAAAGTGATTTTTCGGTGAAAAGCACTTTCGCGTAAATATGCCCCACCGATAATCATTCGGTAAAAAGTGCATTTGGGGATCTGTACGGATCCCATATATATATATATATATATATATATATATATATATATATATATACAAAATTAATAAAAAAGTACATGCATATACAAATTAATAAATAATCGGGTATCACTCTACCATGCGAACTATTCAGATAGCCAAAACTAAAAGGAAATAAGATGCACTATAATAAACTCCTGGACTAGGGATATTTGTTCAGAAAAAATAGTAGATTACAACATAGTCATAGTTATAAACAATGATATTGTTCATGAATGCGCAAATAGCAAACACCCATATGCCATAAACATGTCATCTAACCAAACTTTTTAATTTCAAGATGCATTTGATCAAACACATGTCATTAATCCCACTGAAATGGTAGGCGTTAAGATGGATCTGCCAATAAAGTTCAAGTTCTTCCAGCTTTAATGGGGTAGGGCCACCTCGAATGTCTTGTTTGACATGATCTATAATCCTAAATTTAAATTTGTGGTCTGGTGCTGTTAGAGCATACTTGGCTAGAACATTCTCTATCTTCCCCTTATTTATAGCATATTGATGTTTGTATACACATTCGCGGAGCCTACGCTCCGTCTTTCCAATATAAAATACTGGGCAGAACTGTCACTTGGCTAAATAGACCACGAATTTTGAGTTACAGTTATATCTACTTTTTAATCTATAAATATGGTCATTGATGTCAAATGTGTGTTGAGTTACAGTTATATCTATTGTTTAATCTATAAATATGGTCACTGATCTCAAATGTGTTACCGACAACTATAAACCTGCAATAATTACAGGACTCACATTTATACATCCCTGGGAATTGTATTGATTTCATCCTATTTACTCCAAAAGATTCTTCATGTTACATCCTCTCCTATATATAATTTTAGGAAAACTGCCAACTTTAGTAAACATGACTGGGTCAAACCTGAACCATTCCTAATTCTTATGAACTAGATTCAACAGCAAGTCACTATCTAAACTATAAGTAGTGACTAAACTAAGGGTGAAATCTGACTGTATTTCTAACCTACTTGTTGAATCATGTGCTCCTGATATATCACCTGAAGATAGATTTGAGTCTACTATTGGACTTAAGATAGGTGTGTAGGTTCCCAAAGACCTTTTAGTTTTCACATTGGTGAAAAGGGAATCTATTAAATCATTTGGATAAGCACAAGCTAGAAACATATTCTTCAAAAGGGTGCACTCTATGTTGAAATCACTACACCCTTCTTGAAATTTACCTTTTCTTTCAACAGGGAGGAGATTGCTTATCTTATCTTGACATTAATCTTAGAAAAGACAGGGTGAATAGCTGTTACTTATCGAAAAGTTTTAGGAAGAGCACTTACTCCAATTCCTTTCTCCACTGTTCTAGCTGCCACCCTTGTCATCAGAAGTGTTCAGTCATTAAAGGCCAGTTGGTGAGAGTAGCTAGAATTATTTCGCTAGATGGAGATTTCACTTCAGGTGATATATCAGGAGCACACAATTCAGCAAGTAGGTTAGAAATACAGTATGATTTCACCCTTAGTTTAGTCAGTACTTATAGTTTAGATAGTGAATTGTTGTTGAAACTGGTTCATAAAAATTGGGAATGGTTCAGGTGTGACCCAGTCATGTTTAATAAAATAGGCAGTTTTTCCTAAAATTATATATAGGAGAGGATGTAACATAAAGAATCTTTTGGAGTAAATAGGATGAAGTCAATACAATTCTCAGGGATGTATACATGTAAGTCCTGTAATTATTGCAGGTTTATAGATGTGGGTAACAAATTTGAGATGAATGACCATATTTATAGATTAAAAAATAGATATAACTGTAACTCAAAGTTTGTGGTCTATTTAGCTAAGTGCCAGTTCTGGGCAGTATTTTATATTGGAAAGATGGAGCGTAGGCTCTGCGAACATGTATACCAACATCAATATGCTATAAATAAGAGGAAGATAGAGAATGCACTAGCCAAGCATTTTCTAACAGCACCAGACCACAAATTTAAATTTAAGATTATAGATCATGTCAAACAAGACATTCGAGGTGACCCTTTAATAGTAAATGTTCATAGGTTCATAGGTAGGTGCTAGGCTATCTGCCCGAAGGCATTTATAAGCCTAGCTGTAATGTGTTGGCTTTCGCCGCCCCCTTAGGTTAGTTCCCTGTGTTTCTGTCCAGCAGAGCCATTGAAGTGATCCCTGGGGTAAACTTTCTGTTTCCCATCCACTCATCAAGGTTTCTCTTGAAGAGGGTTAGCAAGAAGCTCTGCCTAATGTAGATTGGAATCTTGTTCCAGAGCATGGGAAGTCTCTGGGACAGGAATCTATCCCTCCTGCATGTCCTATTTATTGTTGTGGTGAGGTTTAGATCCCTGGAGCGCGTGGCTCGAGGGGATATAGTTTTCTTTAGGTGGAACAGCGCTTTCACCCTGTAACCTCAGGGCTTCATCAGAGTCAATTAACCACATTAGACCCACCCTTAAATACTTAAAATTACATTACATTATGAGATGTAGTTCCTTTTACATAACATAACTTAAACCGCAAGGTTTACAAACTGCCTCATACACCTTTACATTTGTAAACCTCACACTAATCAATACTTTATCTCATTCTTAAAAAACACAACAATCTTAAAAAATAATAAAGTAAAATGAAGTTAATAAACTTTTGAATATCCAATACTTATGTTTTGTTCCAACATTTGTAACATACAAATCAAATCTGAGCTGCCTTTAGTTTCAACACTGAACTTAAAGAAACACTGTCGTTAATACAAGGGAACATTGTAGCATTGGTCCTAAACTGCCAATCTAATTCTAACTTTTCCAAGTAAGTTTTCAAGTCACCACCTCTATCATAATCAATCACCCGGTCAATAACAAAAAATATAAACTTTTTGAAACTATCACATCCCACAGACTGATTGTACAATGCACTTTCATTCCTTTTTCGATTAATGTCCCTAACATGTTCCAAAGTTCTTTCTTTTAATTTTCTAGTGGTTTTGCCCACGTAAAAAGCTGGGCAAGACAAACATGTTGCCACATATATCACCATCTTAGTGTTACAGTTACAGTGGCCAGGACATGGGATAGTACGATAGTATCCTTCTAGCATCACATAGGGGTCTGTATTGCTGTATTTACAAACTTTACACATGTTACACTTCGACATGGTAGATCTAAGCCTTTTGTTGTTACAAGGTTTTTCAAACCAGTTCTTTAAATTTGCACTCCTAGTAAAAGTGGTTCTTGGTTTAGTACCTAGGATATTTTTGAGCTCAGGAACCAAAACTAAGTTCCATGTGTTGTTAACCATTGCTCTAATTTTCAACACTTCATTGTTGTAAGGGAGAACCAAAACACTATCTCACACAGTATGGTGTCTTGTATCCAAAGTGAACCCATGGTCAGTGGATAAAATGGGGGTAAACCTGTCCTTTTTTCTTCCACAAATTTCATTTCTAATTTTAATAAGAAACTTGGTGGGGTAACCTCATTTTCTGAACATTCCTACTAGGGTGTACATCTCGTCCCTAAATTCACTGTCATCACTAGTCATTCTCGAGATCCTGGCCATCTGTCCTTTTACTACACTTTTCTTTTGATGTTTTGGATGACAACTGTCATAATGAAACAGTGAGTTCAATCTGTTGTTAATTTTATCCCAAGTCAGGGAGATGTCTAAGAAATCTATCATAGCTTTCCCAATATTATGGGTAAATTTTAAGAATGTGGTATTGTTGTTTAAGTACTCCATAAAATCACCAAACTCAGTATCTGTACCCCTCCACAGGATGAGAATGTCATCCAAAAACCTTAACCATGTAATGACTTTGTCATAAAACTTTGATGGAAAGACCCATTTTTCCTCCAATTGCGCCAGCACCGAGTTGGCATATATTGGTGCGCATTTGGCTCCCATGGCTACACCTGAAATTTGGTGAAAAAGTTCACCTTCAAACAACAAAAAGTTGCTGTTTAGTACTAATTCCATAAGTTCCACCAGTAAAATTTTTTAATATTGTGTATATCATCCTTCCTCGTAAGGGCTTCTTCAAACAATGTGTACATTTTTGTGGATTTCCGAAGATGTGTGGGATCACTGGAAAATGCACAGTCATGAACTTGTGTTCAGTTTGGTCTATCACATCCTAACTTAAACAGTCAAACAAGACCCAGTCTATTTTACTGTATGCTCTCCTCAGTTCATTAATAGATATTCTCTCATAAGTGTTACTGTCGCTCAACAACTCATACATTTTGAACACATAATCTTCTTGATTCATTATGACAACCCCCCCCCCACCTTTGTCTGGTTTCATAATTCTAATCTGACACTGATTGTTCAAGTGTCTTAAAATGTGTCTTTCATCACTAGTTAAGTTGTCAACGTTTAGTGTACCACTCAACATCATAGCACGTATTTCATTTTCACATACAGTTTCAAAAGTAGTAATACTGCTGTTTGCTGGTGGAATAAAAGTACTTTTCCTTTTTAAACTAGGTTCATAGGTTCATACTAGGCTATCTGCCCTAGGGCATTTATAATCCTAGCCAGAGTGTGTTTGGCTTTCGCCACCCATTTTAAATGAATTTTGCTATGCCCTTTTTCGAGGTTAATATACTGTGCCTCTGTCTAACAGTGACACAGAAGTGATACCCGGGGTAAACCTATGATCTCCCATCCACTCATCAAGATTCCTCTTGAAGAGAGTCAATGAGGGACTCTGCCTAACCTGGACTGGGATTTTATTCCAGAGTGAAGGGAGCCTCTGGGTTATGAATATGTCCCTCCAGCATGTCCTATTTATTTCAGTGGTGAGGTTCAAGTCTCTTGAGCGCTTGATGGGATTTAGATTTTCTGAGGTGCAGCATGTCCATTAATTCCAGGTTGAACATGGCTTTATACGTCAGGCACAGATCACCTCTGAGCAGGCAGTATGCCACTGAGTAGAGCTGGAGTTTCTTTAACCGGCAGCATATGGCATCTGTTTGAGCTCTTTGATCCTCTTAGTGAGGTACTTTTGGGGTCTTTCCAGTTGCTGCAGGTGTCTGGTAAGGTACATCCCAAAAGGGGCATTGTACTCAATTATGGGCCTGATTAGGGATGAGTAAAGAGGCACAATGACCTCTCCTGATATAGATGTGAATCCCTTCATGATTAGGTGGGCTATATAAAATGTTTTTCTAACCACTTTGGCCACGTGGTTGTCAAATGAGAGATTGCATTAAACTTGGGTCCCCAGGTCCCTAATTACTTCTTCTGTACTTAATGGATTACCACCTATGTGGTAATTTGTGGGCACTTTGTTTTTGCCAAAGGTGATGACTATACACTTTTTGGCGTTTAGCTTGAGGCCATGGCTCTGGCACCAGTTGTCTGTTTCTATGAGGCCCTTTTGGAGGATGCTTGTGTCGGCTGGAGAGTCGATTATGGCGCCCAGTTTGCAGTCATCTGCGAACTTGGTCAGCCACAGTCCTTCCATGTTAGCCTGTACCTCCGAGAAATATATACCGAACAAGAGAGGTCCCAGGACTGAGCCTTGTGGGATGCCACTTGTAACTGGTTTGGAGTCTGACATGACTCCAGCAATTCTAACCATGTGGGTTCTGTCCTTGAGCCAGTTTGCAACCCATCTAGTGACATAGGGGTTTATATTTAAGCTGGTGAGCTTATCTATAATGCCCGAGTGGGATATTGTATCGAAGGCTTTTGCAAGGTCCAGGTAGGCTGTGTGGACCACCTTCCCCTCATCAGTGGCCTTGGTGACTGTTTCAAAGAAATCGACCAGGTTTAAGAGGTAGGATCTGCCCTTAACAAAGTCGAATTGGGTAGGATCCAGTGTCTGTAGGTCCCCAATATCTTTATTTATGAAGTCCATGATGATCCTTTCCGTAGCTTTGCAGACCAAGCTAGTCAGGCTTATGGGGTGATAGTTTCCAGGATCCGTTGAGGCACAACCTTTGTGGAGAGGGACCACTGTTGCTGTACACCACTCTTTAGGTACATATCCTGTAGTAAGGCTGAGATTGAACAGTAGTTTTATGTTTGGGTTTAGCTCTTCTTGGAGTTCATGTAAGACGCAGCCCGGGACACAGTAGGTACTTGCATGTTAATACTTCATTGTTTGTCATTAAAGAACAATTTCAAATTTAATTGCCTTGTATACAATTTTAAGCTAGTAAGGACCTTAGCCACATCCTGTCTAAAATTCGGTACAAAAGAAAAACCTTTTGAAAAAAGAGACATATGTACATCATTAATGCTTATTTGTGAAAAATTGTAAACATTAAAATCATCTTTTGTAGTTATTGCACATTTTGTGCCATCAAATGAGTCCATTTCTGTTATCATAAATTCCTTATCTGATGCATAACTCATCAAGGAAAAAATCAGTATATTCTATCTCTTCCCCGACTGGTGTTGGTAGAAAGAATTATTCCTCTCTGATCTGCCCCTCCTAGTATCTCTGGTGCTTGTTCTTGATTCTCTTTGACCTTCTGGGGAGTGCAGGTGGTTCAAAAAAATCTCCATTTTTGCGTGTGTCCATTACTAGTTCATTATCCATTCTTGTTTCAAAATCCTGACCAACATCTATAACATTCTGTTTCCCTCTTCCTTCTACCCTAGGTAAGGGGTAAACTGTCTTATTATGATAGTCTTTAGTGTCTCTTTCTAGTTTCTTTATTTTTTTTTTTTTTAGCAATGCTGTTTCTAACAAATCTTTTGGCATCAAGTAGTATATTGTATGTTAATTTGTTCAAATCAAACAACAGATCACTAGTAACACTTTTGTTAAGTCTGTCATTTGTTTCTCTATTACATTTAATTTCTGTTCATTTTTCCTTAAAATAATACGTACCAGATCCAGTCCTGTATGGTCAAACAGTTCAAGGAGCTCATAATACATTATAGAGCTGACCTCAGTCCCATTTGGATACTTCCACAGTTTCAGGCCCTTCGGGACCTGCTGAAGTTCTAACAAACGTTTTAAAAACAGATTATCTGCCTGCAGAGCCTTGAATCTCCTGAGCAACTTCTCTAAGGCCCGTAGCTGTGTTCGGAATGTACCAAATCCTTCCCCTTTTGCAGGGCTGTCAGAAAAATTAAACTCTGGTATCTCCAAAAGAAAAACAAAATTGTTGTTTTAGCTGTAATATTATTGCTGGATTGATTATTCACCTCAGATCCTTTTGAAGATAATCCCTGACTATCAGGTGCTGTATGCAAAGTTAGAAGTTCCATTTGAGACACTGTGACAATGGACTGTTCCAAATTTCCAGTAGTGGGAGTCTTCTGTTGTTTCAGCAACAGCAGTAACTCTTCTAATTTCTGAGTTAATACCTCCATTTCCAAAAGTGGCTGCAACCAAGGTGGAGCACTGAACAAATAAAGCAAATTTAAAGAATTGGTTTGAAAAACCTTGTAACAACAAAAGGCTTAGATCTACCATGTCAAAGTGTAACATGTAGAGTTTGTAAATACATTAGTACAGGCTCTATGTGATGCTAGAAGGGTACTATTGTACTATCCCATGTCCTGGCCATTGTAACTGTAACACTAAAAATGGTGATATATGTGGCAACACGTTTGTCTTGCCCAGCTTTTTAGGTGGGCAAAACCACTAAAAAAGTAAAAGAAAGAATTCTGTAACATGTTAGGGACATTAATTGGAAAAGGAATGAAAGTGCATTGTACAATCACTCTGTGGGATGTGATAGCTTCAAAAAGTTTATATTTTTTGTTATTGACAGGGTGATTGATTATGATAGAGGTGGTGACTTGAAAACTTACTTGGAAAAGTTAGAATTAGATTGGCAGTTTAGGACCAATGCTACAACATTCCCTGGTATTAACGACAGTGTTTCTTTAAGCTCAGTGTTAAACTACAGGCAGCTCAGATTTGATTTGTATGTTACAAATGTTTGGAACAAGACATAAGTATTGAATATTCAAAAGTTTATTAACCTCATTTTAGTTTATTATTTTTTAAGATTGCTGTGTTTTTTTTAAGAATGAGATAAAGTATTGATTAGTGTGAGGTTTACAAATGTAAAGGTGTATGAGACAGTTTTTAAAGCTGATGGTTTAAGTTATGTTATGTAAAAGGAACTACATCATTATCTCATCATGTGATTTTAAGTATTTAAGGGTGGGTCTAATGTGGTTAATTTACTCTGATGAAGCCCTGAGGTTACAGGGTAAAAGTGCTTGGTAACATTTACTATTAAAGTTTATCCAGTTCATTGGTTGTGGTCGCACCACTGTGGTGGCATTTTCATTTTTATTTTCATTTGTATTTAAGAACTTTAACTTTATTGGCAGATCAATCTTAATGCCTACCATTTCCCTGGGATTAATGACATGTGTTCAATCAAATGCATCTTGAAATTAAAAAGTTTGGTTAGATGACATGGTTATGGCATATGGGTGTTTGCACATTCATGAACAATATCATTGTTTATAAGTTATGAATATGTTGTAATCTACAATTTTTTCTTAACAAGTATCCCTAGTCTAGGAGTTTATGTGCATCATATTTCCCTTTAGTTTTGGCTATCTGGCTAGTTCACAGGGTAGAGTAATAGCCAATTATTTATTAATTTGTATATGCATATACTTTTTTATTAATTTTATATACTTTTATATATATATATATATATATATATTTTATATATATATATATATATATATATATATATATATATATATATATATATGCTTTTTATTTATTAAATTTGTACACAACATAGTAGTTATTCAGTCTGTAGATAGTAATTAGCGATCATATATACATGCTGGGTTGCAGCAGCAGTGTAATCTACATGAATTTGTTGTTTAACTTTAGTATGTATAAGTAAAGGGATAATGATTCCCTAGCCTATGATGTCACAGTGTTTCATGCTGATTGATTAACTTATCACTATATGGTGTTTTAAAAGATGTGTTTAATTTAATATTTTTTATGCATCTGAAGAAGTTTATACAAATTAAATGAAAAGCTCTTTATGCAATATTATTTTATACCTGACAAATCCAGAAAAGGACATTAGAGTGCTGTGGAACATTCTGAGACCATTTCAAATCTTTTCAGGATACAAAATTAAAGCAAAGGCTATAGCGGTAAATTATGTACCCACACATGAATTGGTTCAGCAGTATCTATATTTATGGGGACATGATAAGATGAAGTATTTAGGACTATGGATTAAGAATGATTTCAGTGTGGCAGCTAAGGATATGTGGGAAGAGACTAAACAAAAGATAATACAAAAACTGTGAAACTGGAAGCTCTGTTATATGGATCTGGATAGTAATATACAAGGAGTTGAAATGTTTTTAGTCCCTTTAGTCTTGTCAGACATAGGAGAAGTTGTGGATAGCAATTAATAGAGAGCTGAAGGATTTTATCTGGGAGGGGAAGATGGCAAGATTCAAGTGGGATAAGATGATTCTTCGAACAGAACAAGGCAGATTAGGATTACCTGATTTGAAGGAGGGTATTTCAGAGCTACACAGTTAAGGCTCCTATACATAGCACAAGGAGAAAACTATAATTCAAAGTGGAAAGG
Source organism: Protopterus annectens (assembly GCF_019279795.1). Classification (NCBI taxonomy): domain Eukaryota; kingdom Metazoa; phylum Chordata; order Ceratodontiformes; family Protopteridae; genus Protopterus; species Protopterus annectens. Next base: position 270,221,784 of record NC_056750.1, read on the forward strand.
GATGCTGAAGAAACAGGGAGGAAGCTCAAGAAACAAGGGGACACTAGGATTTTGAATGCAGATCTTTAAGGAGAATAACAATAATCATGTAGAATATTATAGTCATAAAGTAGCAGAAAGTATTATAAGACCTAAGCCGACATGAGAGTAGATAAAGGAGATACTGCTGATAGGGATGACTGCAATTAAGGATACAGATAATAGGCAAGACAGGGCTGGAATTTATTGGAGAAAACTGGCAAAGGAACCAAGATATTGGGAGCAAATAACTGGAGAGGGAAAGGTAATAGAATGGGAAGATGACAATAATTTATTTGGACTGCAGGCTAGTGATTGCCTTCCCTATCAAGGATTGATATCAGAGTATAGGCAAAGAGAAAGAAATAGGGAGGTCCTAAGCAAAAGACCAGCACTGGTAGAGCTTTTAGTAGAATCTAGAACAGAAGTTGCCATTAAAAAGGGAATAATTAATAGAGCATACAAACTATTGCACAATAACTATAAGAATCAATCGGAGGAGGTTAGAAAGGATTGGGAAGAGAGACTGGATAAGCAATTTACAAAGAAACAATGGGTTGATATATGTAGGCCTCTCAAATATTCAACAAAATATAGAAGATTTAGGATTTTTGCTTTGAAATGTTTGTATAGATATTTGTACACCCCAAGTAGACTCCAGAGAATTTTTCCTCAGGTAGACAGGAAATGTTGGAGGTATGATGAGGAAGAAAGAGATAATTTGGAACATATTTTCTGGGAGAATAATGAGTTGGTGGACTTTAAAGATTCCCTGCAGCCTACTCTGTCAGAGATACTGGATGAAAAATTGGTGTAACTAGGGAAATAGTTTTTCTGAGCTATGGTACAGAATCAGAATCGTTTAGACATAGTAAGGCCTTGTTGAGTCTAGTTATGGTTGCTGCCAAAAAAGCAATTACTAAAAAATGGAAACCAAAGTTTAAACCAACTGTACTAGAAATAGTGAACATAGTCGCAGAAATAAAACAACTGGAATTTGGGATCTTTAAAAAAAGGGTAGGAGCAAATTACATGGAAAATGGGAATTGTGAGAATAATACAAACAGGAGAGGAATGAGGTTTAAAAGAAGGCAGGACTTGAATGAGCCATGTAATGTTTGACTGACAGTGATTGGGTAGATTATAAGTAATGTATAATGTTTGCAACTAGGATTATGTCAGTATGATTTGTGATGTAAAATGCTTGCAGCTGGGATTATGTCAATATGGTTTGTGTTCATTTATATAAATGTATGATTGCCTATGTCATAAGTGAAAATTTAATAAAGATGTTTGTTGTTTAAAAAAAATTACCATCCACCAACCATTATTCAGTGACCACTGCTCTGTCAGTTTCCATATCCATCAACCATATGTAAATATGCCCCCAAAGCTCATATCTTTCTGTAATAGAGCACAGCTGAATATTAACAAACGTAAATCCACCCTCTCCTCAATGGACTGTTCACTGATTCTGAATTCAACTGACCCTAAAACTGCTTTGCAGAACTACTCACCTCTGTACTGACTGACTTGAAAAACTTCTGCTTCCCAATAATCCAAAGACGATTCAAACTGAAAACTAATAACTGTTTAACCAACACGCATAAAGCCCTTCTACAATTCAAAGATAAGTTATGGCATTCTTGGAAAGCCTTCCCACTACCATACCCGACAATGCTTTACCCGGCTACTCAGTCTTGTTAAGCAAGCATCTCGCAGTCATAAAATTCATCTGATGAAATCACAGCAAACCTCTGTAATAAACTCACCCAAAAACATCTGGAAAGAGGTCAATCATCTTACAAAATAGAATAACCTTCTCTCCATGAATTACAGTTCCTCTCAAATTTCTGCCTGTGATTTTCTCTCTCATTTCAGCAACCTTTCCATCTCTTACTCTATACAATTTCAAACTGCCTCTACCACCCCTCCATACATCCATTCATTCTACTTCAGAACTATCACAACCAGAGACATCTACTCCTGCTCGAACAGGTTAGCCCCTGTGATACAGACAACCTTCAACCATGGTTTATTTATCACTGCAGAGACAATATCATAACCCCAATGAAACAGAAAAGTGTATTAAATTAATGTTATACCTAATATCTAGAAAAATGCCATTGTAAAACCTCTGTCTAAGAAACCCATTCCTGTCAGTCCATCAGACTTTTAGCCCATTTTTGTCCTCCCTACCCTAGGAAAGATTCTGGAAGAATTATTTGACTTACAGCTCAAATACATCAACCATCATCACCTTCTCTCTCAGAAATGGCATAGCTTTTGGCCTGGTCACAGTACATCCATAACTATTTGAATACTTACTGACAACGTTCTTCTTGGAATGGACAAAGGCCTAATTACTGGATCCATTTTTGTTGACCTCACTAGAGCCTTTGAACCTGTTGATCATTCAGTTCTCCTAGACCATCTCACAGAAGTATGTATTAGTGATGACATACTGCCTGGTTGAAAAATTACATCTCTAACTGCCACTTCACATTGACTTTCAGCTCAACAACTTCTCCATCAATCCCTTTACAGAAAGGACCCCACCAAGGATCTATTCTGGGATATCTTCTCTTTTCTACCTACATTAACACACTCTCATATGACTTACCCCATCTTCCTCTCCTGCTTTACATTGATGAAATGGTCCTTTTCTGCTCCAACCATTTTCTCTTATCTCTTGTACTTGATCTTCATGCTGATTTACATGCCCTTATTCAATGGGTCAGTGATAAATAATTATTGTTTAACTCCTCTAAAACAAAAGCAATGTTTTTGGCACTAAGCAAAACCTCACTTCTATCTCCAGACCTCTACAAATCCTTAATCATCTAACTAACGCTATTGAAAATGTCACTGCATTCAGATACCTAGATTTGGTTGGACCCTTCCTAAATGTCCAGCTCCACTTAGAATACAGCCACAAAAAAGTCAGCTCTCTGCAATTCTGAGCAGAAGGGGCCACCTGAGTTGCCAGTGCTTTGTTTTGTGTACTTCAGTTAGGGTCTGTAGTCTGCAATCTTACATTCACATTATTTGTAATCTCAGTAGCTGTCAAATTCTGTTCTGAACAATAAAATGTCTTAACATTATATGGTTTTATGTCTCACTAGATTTACTAATGACAGTCAATATTAGGAAACCCTTTAATACCAACACTGAATCAGTTTCTTAAATCTAAAGATGGCTTTGTATTCATTACCTGTCTTGATTACACCTGATTTTTGAAGTATTTTATTGTGCATGCCAGTGCATCTACAGTTGGCCTGTACAATGTCTTACTCCAGGAATATCACAGCAAAGAGCACCTTGTTTACTTCTTTTGTCCTAAGATTATGCCCCAAGAGAATAGATATGCTACGACTGAAAAAGAATGTTTGGTGATTAAATGGGCACTTACCTTTTTTAGGTATTACTTGTTAGGATGTCTCTTTACATTTGTGACTGATTATACTCTTCTGCAGTAGTTGTCACAAGATGATAAAAATGCAAAGTTGAACTGCTGAGCACTGGCCAACCAAACTTTAAATTTAAAGTCCTGCTCTAATCAGACTATATGCACAGTAATGAAGCAGTCTCTCTTGAATGTAGAGCCTGTCCTTTCCTGTCTGCACTGGTTGACAGGACTGTAGATGGATTATACATTAATTAATTTGACATGGCCTGAGATGCTTAAGTAGCTGTTGGAATAGACAGGATTAATTTCCTCCAAAACATAAGGCAGGGTGTACCCATCTTTAGAGGAAACTAAGGCAGGACTGAGCCTTAAAAAAAAAAACTGAAAATAAATAATAATTATAATAATTAATATAATAATAATTATTATTAATATAATAATAATAATAATTGTAAGAGGAAAATGCAAAAAATCCAACACTTGGGAGGAAAGGAGAGTGACATTTGGAAAGAAGTAATTTAAGGAGATGAGTATTTTGCCTAATGGACTTTTTTTACAACTGTGGAATGTTAGATTTTACCCTAGATCTGAGGAGTGCTCCGTTTTTGGGGAAAACTTCTGATGGCAATATGATCTTGAGTGTGTTTCTTGATGTATTTGTGACTCTGCTACATTCTATTACTTATGGAATTTGTTTTCTAAACAGTGGAAATCTGCTTATAATTTCTACAATATATGCTTAAACCTATTGTATATTGGTGGAAAGAAACACTGAACTGTTTAACACTATATTTGGAATTGGGCCCATTAAAGGAACTGAATTTTTTTTGTTATGAATAAATTGTGCTATAAGCAACTGAAATGTGCCCAAAGCCTGTACAGGAGAAAAAAAAAAACACTGAAATAAACTGCATTCGTGTTGTTGTTTGGTTTAGACAACTCACTGTTTCTATGTTCAGTGACATTTGGTGTGAAGAAACTTTATTTTGTTTTGATTTTCCCTCAGTAAAATTAATATTTCATTTAAAAACATGAAGACTTTTTTGTTTTATTCTCTGGTCCTGGGCCAAGAGACAGGAAGATGTCACAGATAATGGCTTATATCTTAACTAGACTTTCCTTCTTTTTTAAATAACAATAACTCCGGCATACCTCCTTTAGTCATACATTTGCCAAAAGAAATAAACCTTAAACATGCCATTTGAAGTAGCACTGAAACTAATTTAGAAATGAATTGCTGATAACACCTAGCTGGTGATCTGTCTCCATTAGTTATTTCTTGTTTGATCATGGTTTTAATATTTAAACTGGTGTTGTCCAAAGACATTACAGAAAAGTTTATGCTCACAGTTTTTTTTTTCTGGTCTCACTGTTAATTATTTATTGACTATTTTAGTCTACATAAACTGCTAGGAGGTGTGCAATGCACATCGGGTATTCAGACTGTAGTATACACAATGGATCTGTACACTATCTAGGCAGTTCCTTTGATTATTACATTTGGCACAGGTGTGAACCTATACCAGCATTTTGTGGGAGTGATATTCCACAGGGTCATCTAGTTGGCAGGTGCATGCATTACCACCCACAGAGTCTCCAATATGATAGACCCATGGATACTGGAAGTAGGCCATTTATAATGGTGTCCACTGTTCTTGGTTGTACATGGTACAGGGTATGTCTTGGAACCATGGCAGATGACTTCCATCCACAGCCCTCAAACCATAGTGGAGATGATGTATGACACCACACTGTTGTAGCAAGTAACATCATCATTTTGAAGGCCCACTTCCATTGCTTGACTATATTTGGAAGTACCCTCCAGTATGCCTCCAAGGGCTACAACAAGATATTTGTGGTTTGTGCCATGCTACATAATAGCATTCTATGACAGCACTTAAAACATAGTGACACTGCAATATTACCAGACATAACTGTGTTAACAGCAGCAGAGGAGCTGCCTGAAGAAGTGGCTTCTGTGATACTTGAAGTGAGGCAGAGGAAGGTGCAGTGCACTGTGGCACCGGGAAAGAGTTGGTATATGGTAGTCAACTATGGGCCATGACAAGAACAATACAGAAGAAAACTGACATAAGCAATAAGACACCCAGGTTATGCATTACACTGCACTTACTGGCCATGCTATGCATCAGACATTACCATACCCACACAGGACAGGATGCCCCCCCTGTTGTAGAAGGAAGTAGCAGTCCACAAAGACGACAAATAGTGATTGGCCAAAGAAGAGCCATAAAGATGATAGAGTGGACTATTGAGGATAAGAAAGAAATTATGTATTGTTACTACTATGTAAAAAGACCAGAATTTTCAGACACAAGATATACAAAATGAGTAAGAGAGAAATTGGAGGAAAGAAAAATACTTCCGCAGGAAAAACTGTCACAAGTTTCAAATTAAAGTTTGTGCTCATTAATAAAACAGACTTTTGAAAACAGTATATAGATCAAGGCACTTTGATCTCTTTGGAAAAAGAAGCATCTAAGGAAGTGAGAAAATATAAACAACAAAACCTAGAGATATTTGAAAAATATAAAAAAGAAATATGGACATGGGAAAGAAAGAGAAATTTGATATGGTGCAATATTCATGCAAATGAGAAAGCCAAGTTAACTAATATAGAAAAGGCAGTCTGAAAGATATTTGAAGAGAAATACATGCAAAGGTATCCAGATATGGAAAATTTCACAATGAAAATATTAATAGCACAAAGATGTATTGTAGAAAAGACGATAAGCAAAGCAGAAGCTAAAGAAATAGAAGGTGAAGTTATGGAGTGCCTGCGAAATGAAGGATTTAATGTAGAAGGTCTAAAACAGACTACATCACAGCAGGATGGCGTGAGTCTTCAGAATAAGGTAAAGCAAGAAGATCAGGAGACGTGAAGAAGAAATATGGGCAGGGGAAAGGAAAAGAGAATTAATATGGTGTAATATTTATGCAAAGGGGAAAGCAAAACTAACCAATACAAAAAGAGCAGCACCAAAGATATTTGAAGAAAAATATAGGCAAATGAATCAGGATATGGAAAACTTTACAATACAAAAAATAAGAAGACTAAGAGGAAAAGTAGAAAAAGAGATCAGTAATGGAGAAGTCAAAGAAATGGAACATCTGCAAAGAGAAGGATTCAATGTAGAAAATCAAATGCAGAAAGCACCACAACAGGAGAGAGGAATGGATATCCAAATTAAGGGGAAACCATGGAACAGGAAGCAATTGGTCAGGTGCCATATCAAGATATTTTGGAGTCTTCCACAGGAAAACAGTATAAACGTTCACTTGAAGCTAGACAGCAAGGAAAGGAACAGGAAACTGTGGAAACTCTGATGCAGTCAATGTTGAGGAGTGACATGCCAGTGAGTTCCCATATGACAGAACAACAGATGACACAGGATAAAACTGAAGAGACCGTCCACAGGAAGATGCTATAGAACTTTCTATAGAATGCCCGCAGGAAACAGAAAAAAGGGATGTGCCCTCTGTTTGGAAGAAAATGAACTAAGAGAAGAGTTGCTTGATTTAATAGACAAAGACAGATATATCAAGATCAATGAGAGAAATAGATTGCAGAAGGTTAATAAAACCCCAAAAGTCAGAAACTTGATAAAACAAATGAACTTAGTAATTAGGACTGTCCATAGAGATCCATGCAATTTAGCAGAAGTAAATAGAATATATTACTGTGCTGCTAATTTAATAACTGATAAAGTTCTACCACAGGAACACAAGGTAGCGAGGGAAAGGAGGGGCGAAAGCGAATACCATCATAGAAATATTGAATAGAGAAAACAATTAAGCAGCTAAGACAAGAAGCGTCATTGTTAGAAGATTATAGAAGAGGGAACAGATCAACAAAAAAGCTAAGAATGATAGATGTGATAAAAGCAATGCACAGTATTAGAATAGACCAGGATCTATTATGCACTATTGGAGATAACAAACTAAAAATTTATAAACAGGCAGAAAGATATGAAGATAAATATAAGGGAAAAGCACAAAATAAGCAATTTATAGATGACCCAAAAATGTTTTATAGAAAATTGTGAAATAAGGTAAAAGGAAATGAAAGACCGCCAAAAAAGAGGAAGTAGATACATTTTGGAGAAGTATCTATGAAGATCCTGTGGAGCACAACAAAAGATGCTAAATGGATAGAAGAAGTAAAAGAAAGAATAAGAAGTTTAAAGGTACGGGATATGAAATGGGATGAAGTAACAGCCAGAGAGATTGAAACAAAGTTGAAAAAAGCCTCTAACTGGATTTAGTCATGAGTAAGACCTATTTATATGAGCACCCTGAACACAAACCGCACTGGTTAACAACAGGAAAAACAATGCTCTTACTTAAGAGTGAACCTACAAGCTACCCTAAAAATTATAGACCAATAACTTGTCTTCTGACGACGTATAAACTATACACGGGAATTGACGCCGACAGAGTTTATTCATTTAGAAGAAAACTCAATTATGGTAGTAGAACAAAAGGGCAATAAAAACGTCATATGGAACATAGGATCATTTGTTGTTAAACAAAGTTATAGTGGAGAACTGTAAGAAGAGGAAGAATCTAAGTATGGCATGGATTGACTAGAAAAAATCATGTGATAGTATCCCACATTCATGGATAAAAGAGTGCTTAAAAATGTATAAGATACACCCTACACTGATTAACTATATTACAGTAAACAAGAAACAGTGGCAGACCACTTTGCAATTAAGCCATGATAAAGGACAGATTATTATCCCAGGGATAAAAATTCAAAGGGGGATATTCCAGGGTGACTCTTTGTAACTGCTGATATTCTGCCTTGCCATTAATCCATTAAGCTGTTTATTTAACAGCTTAGGCCATGCCTAGAATTTGGCTCCTAGAAAACAACAAAGTCTAATGACTTCTCGTCTTCTCTTTGTTGATGATTTAAAACTGTATAGCTCATCAGATGAGGAACTGAAAGCATAGCTGCAAGTTGTCAAAACTTTTTCAGATGATACTGGAATGTCATTTGGTCTTGATATATGTGCAAAAGCAACCTTTAAAAAAAGAAAACTGCAGCACCAGGAAAACATCAGTCTGGGACAAGAATGTGATATAAAAGAACTTGAGCAAGAGGGTATGTATAAATACTTGGGAAATGATGAAGGATCAGCAATAAAACATGAACAAATGTGAATAAAGCTCAATAAGGAGTCCTTTAGAAGACTCAGATTAATCCTGAAAACAGCATTGACATCTAGGAACAAGATCCAAGCCATAAATCAGTTTGCTCTTCCTGTCCTAACTTATAGTTTTGGAATGACTGACTGGCCCCAAAAATTGTTGGCTAGACTAGATACTAAAACAAGTAGGATGCTTCATGCTTACCAAATTATTTATAAAAATCAGTGTATACCAAGATTATATAGTCCCTGTTCTGAAGGAGGGATGGGCCTCCTTGAAATTGATTACATGTATAGATCCGCAATCGTGGGACTCCACACATATTTACTGACCTCACAAGATCCAAATGTAGTGAAAGTTTTGAAACATGAGGAGAATAAATCTAAGATGACTTCTCTGCTTAATATAGCAGAGGCATATCGGCATCAAGCAGGAATGGAAATCAAACCAGAAGTAGAAAAAAATCAGGTGGCAACTGAATGTGCTAAAAAACAAAAGAAAGAATATAAGGTGAAGGACCAGATGAGAAGGCAAGAAATGTGGAAAAAACAAAGTATAGAAAACTTCTGGAAGAGCCTCATGTTGATCAAGAACAAACGCAGGAATGGTTAAGGAGAGGTGAATTCACATCAAGAAATGAAAGGTTAATATAGGCAGCCCAAGATAGTGGGCTATGTACACATTGGTTTACAAAGTCCATTGAACATGTGGGAGAAACAGACATATGTAGGTTTTGTAAAACTGAATTGGAAACAATCACACACCTTGTTGCTGGTTGAGACACACTAATGGCATGTATATTGAAAGGCATAATAATGTGGTGAGACTGTTACACTGGAGATTGTGCAAACATTATGGTATCGAAGTGGCCGAAAAACACTGGAAACATGAGCCGCAAAGACTCATAGAAAATTATGAAGTTTATATCACATGGGATCACCCATTACCAACACTTCAAAAGATAGATGCTAGAAAACTGGATATAATGGTCCAAGAAAAGAAGACAAAAGTAGCATTGATCATTGAAATCACCACACCCAGAGAGACACAAAGTCATAAAATCCTGGATCTGCAGGCAGAAACGAGAGCCATGTGGAAGAAAGATACCCAGACAGTTCCAATAATAGTAGGAGCAACTGGTCTTATAAAAAACAATCTACAATCGTATTTAGATATGTTACCAATCCATGTAACACCATATGAATTACAGAAGGAGTCATTACTGGGCACATTGTGGGTGCTGCGAAGAGCACGTTTGGCTGACATCAAAGAGTGAAACAATACTAATTTCATGAACTTTAATTGTACTTTGACTTGGGAATGGGGTCCATCCCCATCATGGTATTAGAAACCCAAAAGACTTGGAGGAATTAAAAATGCCAGAGGGGAGAGCAGGGCACAGATATCATCCTTTGCATTGATGTGATGGGGCACATTATCATGAGACAGCAATGCTAGCAATGGTGGAAGGGTTATGGGAGGCTGATGTGGTAGTTACACACACACACACACACACACACACACACACACACACACACACACACACACACGCACACACACACATATACACAGAGCTAAGAGGTTCTGGGAGTTAGGAATCACATCTTCCAATGCTAGGGTAGACAATCCGTGGGTGGAATGTCAGCTATGTATGCCACATAACCATGGAATGTCTAGACTAGTGGCATCATGTAAACAGGATGACATATGACATCAAAAGTGTGTATGGGAACCCCACTGTTGCCCCAATATGATGTGTCAGTAAAATGTTGGTATCCACAACCCCATGAATTGACACAAAGGGAGAAAGATGGCTTTGAACTGTGAGACCCTAGTTGGCTTGCCTGGTGTGGTTTCTCCACAGTAGAGCCAGAAAAGCATTGTCTGTGACCTTAGGAGTGTCTATGTCCAGAGTCAGAGGCAAACATGGATAGCACAGTCAGTGAAGCTGTCTCTGGAATGGTGTGTGTCATCTACATAAGCCTGATATATGATCATGTAATATACATCCATTTTAATAGCATGGCCACAATGGCCAATCACCCACATCTTTATGACTACACTAATAGCTGCCATCTAAGCTAACACTAACCTCAACAGGTGTGTCTGCTCCAGATCTCTAAATACCATGTGACTCTGCATGCATTGCAGAATGTCCCACAGTGTCGGAAGTGGCTGCACCTTTTCACGCAGGCCATGAAGCACACTCACATCACTGACATGGTGTGAGTAGTAGTCATCTGTGTGTCTGGATCACTAACCTGCACAACTACTGAGAGGTGCCAAGGACAATGCCCAGGTTAAGCAATTCCCTGAATACATGGCAGTGATGGCCACCTTCAAGCCTCTCTGCCCTGTGCTAGGTGCATGCATCTTGGAAGCAGAGTGGCTTTCAGATGCTCTCTATAATAGTGACACCTGTGTAAAGTAGTTGGTGCATACAAGGGTGGGACATTTAGCACTGAACACAGGGGGTGCAGGAGAATCATCTCATCCCTTCCACCTTCAGATCAGCTATGGGCAATGTGATTGTGCCTCCACTGCTAGAACTGTTAGCAGCACCACTGTGTCATCAAACCGTGCCATATGCATGGTGCCACTGGGATCTGCTGATATCAGGCATGACCCATCCTGCTGTGCTGGAGCCTTCACCTTTAGAACCTCTGAATACATATAGATAAAGTACCTGTGGTGATGCTGGATTATATTTCTGACTATTGCTCCTATCAAGTTAGAAAGTTGCTAAAATAACATATTTTGCATTAGCATGCATTTTCTGAAAAAAATTAAGTTTGAAACTCAAACTTCTGTAATTAGTTAGTGGCTGTAATACTCAATGCTTTGCTAAAATACAATGTATTTTGTGAGAGACACACTAAAGTTATGTGGTAAAAATCTGGACAATCTGTGAAATTCTGGACAAGATGAGAGGTATGGTGACTCCAATTAGTTTATGGCACACAGACTTCTACATACCAGTGATATACATAGCCCATGGTTACATAAGTACCTTATAGTGCAAGTTGTACTTTTGCAGCCCTCATGACCCCAATGATAGGAATGCACAGGTGTTTGAATAAACCGCTCAGAGCTGTTAGTGTACAAAAATAATGGCACATACTACTAGTACGAAACTGGTGTATCCCTCCCAGACACCGGTGCAGGTGTTTACTGCCCAGCTTCCACATCCAAGCAATTCCTCCACCTTTATGAGACATGTCTGTGTTGGTGGTCCATGCCCAGTGATTTACCTGTCCCTGGCAACTTCCTGTGTCTTAGTCTTGGCATGCAGTAATATATCAACACACCTGCATTATTGTCTTATTATGGCTGCACATTACATTAATGTCCTTTTGCAATCCCTGCCACATCCGGTTGCAGAAGACATTGTCTACTTTATTCTTCTTAAAGATATACATGCTATGTGTGTGTTGGGATTGTAGAACCACCTCTGTCTCCTGTGTGGTGAACTTTTCTAGCTGTTGCCTTTCCTCTGAACCCATTACAAGGTGTGTACAACTGTGGGTTATATATGGATCAGTGTGTGTGTGTGTGTGTGTGTGTGTGTGTGTGTGTGTGTGTGCTTGACTGTTTGTGTCAGTAAGTAACTATCTCAGTAGCTTTCCTAGTGCCCTTTCAGTGGTTACAGGCCTCTGTGCTTTTATGGTGTCACCATTCTAACACTGTGCCATAGTGCAGCAGCAGTGGGCATGCCTGCAATGCTTGCTGTCCATTGGACCTGTGCTGATAGGGCAATCTGTGCTGTCTGCACGCAGGATTCTGGAGGCCTCATAGTTTCTGTAGCATGCCATGCTGTCCTTATGCATGTGGTACTCTGTTTGGAACTCTACACAGCAGGATAGTAAATGGGCCTGACTATTTCTTATCAGGCTCAGCCTTTCAGCAGGACTGTGTCCTATCAGATTTAGCTCCCCAGCAGGACTGTAAAATGTCCTGTCCCTTGTACCTTGCCAGGCTGCGATCCGCCCCCTGTAAGACTGCAACTTGTCCTGCTGTGTTCCTTGTACTCTGTCAGGTTGGCCTTTGCACTACATTAGTCCCTTGTCATGCCTTGTGCTGTGTTATCCCAAATACTTCTTTACTCAGTTACTGTCCCTGTTGCCTCCATGTACCCTTATGCAGTCACAACAGTCCTGAGGTCCATCACCAATAGTCCTGTTTGTTCTCAGATTGCTTAAATGGCAGTACACTCTGTCATCCACTGTATTTTGATTCTCTAAGATACTTGTCATAACATGCTGACCCAAAATATGGTCACTGTGGGCTTTATCTTGTTAAAATGGACCCTTTAGTACAGTAATTAATCCCAGAAGTGTAGCTGGCTCAATCAGCATCCTGTTCCAGTACCATGAACCAGTAGCCCTGCACAGCAAAAAAAAAAAAAAAAAAAAAAAAAAAAGAAAAAGCATTTTATTGTATTAAGCTGACTTCTACATTGTAGAGATCAGCTTATTACAGGTCCCACCCCAAATCTTTTCCATTTAAGATTAAAAAAAAAAAAAAAACACATGTTCTACTGGCACACAAATCAGCTGACCAGATGCACAACACACTCCCCTCTCTCTCCTGCCCAGCCATTCAGATGCCACTTCTGTGTCCTACCCCCGATCCTCCTTGCAAATGTTAACAAATTTTATTTAAAAAAAAAAAATGTCTTCTTTTAAACTGTAGCAAACTGTTTGCTATAATTTCAGGAAACAGTTGCTACATTTTATACCCTGTCTGCATGGTACACTACGGCACTCATGTTTTAGTTAACAAAAAAAATGTATTCTTATAAACTGTTGCAAACTGCTTGGTACAACTGTAGCAAACAGTTGCTACAGTTTTTTTAGTCTGCTTCCCTGCATGCTGGAGCACTACAGTACTCAAGTTTTAGTTAAACTTTTAAACTGCAGCAAACTGATTGCTACATTGTAACAAGCCACTACTACAGTTTAGACAACACATGGAGTGCTAGAGTGCTCAGGTTTCACCACAAATGCAATACTAGCTTTTAAAAGCCTGTATTACATTAGAGACTGGGATCAGCTGATCACGTGCCCAAAAACTTTGAGCACGGAGCAGTTGCCCCTATTACCCCACCTTGTGCTACTAAATACACCAACAGTAAATTTAGTGTAATCATTTCTGAATCCTAGTTAAATCATGATGCATTATTATGATGGTCATGTCTGCCCATTCCCAGGCTGGGAAGTCATGTGTGGCATGCATGACCACAGCAAAACATCTATTGCTGCCATGTCCCAGGTGTGATGGTGCTATGCCAGCACTCATGCATGCCTAATCAGCATCAGGCTGCATTCTGCTAAATCTGGGATGAGTTTTACCACTGCATGATGGCATTATGCTTTCTTATGACCCCCTCCCATCTCTAATGTGTTGTTAATATTTTATTTGTTGTCTACGGTATCGGTATCTATCATATATGTCTTATGGGTGAAAAACTACTGTGTTAAAGCATCCCATTTGTTGCTTAATGTCACAGGTTGATTTAAATAATGTTTAGTGCAGGAAGTTGAGCAAACTCTGAGCCTCATTTGAGGCGTTCCAGGAGTCTATAGCCAGAAAAATGGTATTATAAACTTTGTCCCTAAACCATGAATCTAATGACTTTTAAAAATAAGTAAGATTACTAGATTGCCTAATAGACAGCGGCAAAGAATTCAACATCCTATTGACTTTTCAGTGAAAGCTGTTTATTTTAGGTATGCTCTGTAATGCTGGTAAAGCTGCTAAGAAATTATATTTCCTACTATCACTTCCAATGTAGAGGCAATTACTTCATTTTTAGAGCATTTGTAAATGAGAATCAGGCCCCCTCCATCAACCTATATCTAAATGAGTATAGGAAATGTTGATTAAGCCTGCCGCTAAACCTCAGATATCTAACTTTAAACAATTGCCTATAATTGATTTTTGTATCTTTTCTAACTTCTTTACATGTGAGATGTTTTAGATAAACACTGAAGCGCAACATTCAATATGTGGTCTCACAACAGACATATAAGGAGACCAAAACTTTATCATCTCTCCTGAGTAACATTTCTTAATAATTCTAAGTCTATTAACAACAAACTGGATGTGCTTATATCTATAGTGACCCCAAGATCCTTTATCTTGTCATCCTTTAACAAAACAGAGTTATAAATGGTATAAGTATTCCATGACAGATGTTACCAAAATGGACTCTACCACACTTAGATGCATGAAAACACATTTCATTCATTTTGGAGCAATAGCATACGGAGTCTAAAAAACTTTAGAGAGCAACTCAATCATCAAAATAAGTCACAACCGCACCGGCCTTACTATCGTTGGCAAATTTGTTCACACAGATACAGGATTCTATAGTGGATACCCAATAATCTGAAATTACAGCGTTCATAAAAGGAGCAAATTGGGGTAATCTAACCACTCAATATTAAAACATCTGTAATTCTGATTGGATGCATTAGACTGGTTAATGGCCAGAATAAATACAATAGTAAGAGGCCATATAATAAGTAGAAACTATCATAATGAAAGTTGGAAGACACCATTAAAATGAATTGGAGAAGAAAACTATCTATATTATAGTGCATGTTACCTCTTGTTTGGATTTCTTACCCTCTAAATATTATTATACAGTAAATTATTCTTCAAAATTTACCTGTGTTTCTGTCTGTGGTACACTTGGTAACAAGATCTTGTTTCACATTTAGTTCTGTCCTGGATGGTAGCTGAAATAGCATTCCAATCCATTCCAGTTATAAATGGACTGGAATTAAGCTTCTGCAAGCCTTGAGAGATATCTTTCAAATGACTGTATATGGAATCTATAATCAACAGAATACACTTGTATTAACAAACAAAACTCTACTACAAATGTCTAGATATTTACTGATAATCTTGATGGGTATACAATTTCTGTCCAATTTTCCAGTTTTTTTTTGTAGAAACTTTATTAATGCTTAACCCTTGCGTTGTTCAGAGAGTTTTCCTACAAAGCTTATAAACAAAACATAAATGCAATTATACATACATATAATGTGTATATGTGTGTGTATATCTGAAGAAGAGTTTAACCCGAAAGCGCTCATCCTGCCATTTCAAGTTTTTATTTCTCATTTTTATTAAAGAAGACTTTTATGATTGTCAGCCCGGTGATCACCTTGGTTTTGTCTTTTTGTTTTTTATACATTTTATCCAAGTCCGTATCTTTGACTGCCGAACAGTATGTCTGTGGATTGTTGTATTTATATGTATATGTGTGTGTGTATGTATATATATATATATATATATATATATATATATATATATATATATATATATATATATATATTATACATATAAATATATATATATATATATATATATATATATATATATATATATATATGGTTCTAGGTTATAACACCGACAGCACACAACATCGACAACGACATCACCGACACCACATCATCGACAGCTCACAAACACGACACCACACACACTCAACACATCATCACAACAACCAATAAACAAAACAAATTCCCTGACCAAAAACCACACACACAACACAAGCACACCTAAATCCTAACAAACAAACACTAAACCTTACATACACAACTATCCACTACCCTAACCGAAACCCTAACCCTAAGGTCCGTCACTATCGCACACTAACCTAACCCGCTCCCTGACCCTAACTCACTTAACCGCCCTAACCCAAACAAAGTCACTACTGCACCCTTACCTAACTTCGCCCTAACCCTAAGTCACTTAAGCCGCCCCTAACCCAAAGCGTTTACTACTGCACCCTTACCTAACTCGCGCCCTAACCCTAACTCACTTAACCCACCCCTACCCCTACAGACTGCCAACATCGCACACTTACCTTACTCACACCCTAACGTCCGTCACTACCGCATACTTACACATCCTTTCCCCATCTCGGTGTTCTCCGCGTCGGTGTTTTCATCCGTCGATCTTCTCGCGTCGGTGATTTTGCTGTCGGTCTTCCCATCTGTCGACGTTATAACCTAGACCCATATATATATATATATATATATATATATATATATATATATATATATATATGTATAATTTGACATTTGTTGACTGGGAATGACCAACTAAGCAAAAGCCCTTTTTCAGTGAAGGCCTGGGGAGAAAATCTGCAAAAAGCACAACTAGGTCACAACAACAGAGCTCACAGCAATAGACTTTACATAAAATAAGATAGCACAGAAGGTATTTACAAATTACTCTTCTAATTGATCAAATATAAAAAGAAGAGATGGGATTAATTGTTAAAATGTAATGGTGGAAGGAGAGTTAGTGTAGGAGTTGGGTGATAAAGAAGAGTATAGTAGTAAGAATAAGGAGAGGAGGTTAAAAGAAAGGAAAGAGGGGCCAAAAGTAGAGTGAATAAGAGAAGAAGTATAAGAGGTCAGAGAGTGAAGGATAGAGGTTTGGTGGTGGGGAGTAAAGTTTTAAGGTGGGTTTTTACAGTGCATTTCCAGTTGCTGAGTAGGTATTCTTTTAGGGCTTTTTTGAATCTGTGTACATGTAGTATTTTCCTGATGGTTATGGGAAGTTTATTCCAGGATAGGGCAGGAGAGTAGCTATAAAGATTTTGGCCTATAGATTGTTTGGGCTTATATACTTCCAAGTGTTGAAGATTATAGCTCCTAAGTATTCTAGGTGGAGTATACAGAGAGATGAGACAGGAGATACCAGGGCAAGAGGAGGGCTGGTTAAGGATGAAATGAATGATTGGAAGTTGGGAGAGTAAGAGTTGGTGGGAGAATTCTGATCAGTTTAAAACTTTGAGTGAGTGGCAATGGTGTGAGTTAGGGGTCTGATTTGCTGCAAACCTAGCTACTTTGTCTCAGGTGGTTTCAAGTTTAGTAGGCAGGGAGGATTGTAGGCTAGTTAAGATATGAGAACAGTAGAGAAGGTTGGGAGAAGGTATGCACAGGAAAGAGACAGTCTAGAATCCGTTGTAAGGAATTTTTTATTTTGGTATAGTAAGTCAAGTTTTTTATGTATTTTCTTAATACAGTGGTAGATATGCAGGTCAAATTTGAGTTGATCATCAATGATGACTCCAAGTAGTTTGGTGTGAGTTTCAACATTTATAACTGTGTTGTTAAGAGAAGTGATGGCGACTACAGGTTTAAGATGTACGAGGGATTAAGGGAGGAATAGAAGGAGCTTGTTTTGGGGGGGTTTAGAATAAGATGGTTATTGGTGAGCCAGTGTTCTATTGAGGTGAAAGAGTTTTGTGTAAGGGTGTGGCGATCTGAGACAGAATCAGAGGATGCGATGATTATGGAGTCATCAGCATACTGTATGAGAGGAGTTAGGACAGGACATGTAAGTGTGGTTAGATAAGATGTTAATAGTGGTCCAAGAACTGACCCTTGGGGTATACCCATCTTGATGGGGAGAAAGGGAGACAACGAGGAGAGCTATTTAACAGACTGCTGTCTGTTGGAGAGATAGCTAGAAAACCAGGAAATGGATGAACAGAAAAGACTGAGATTGGCAAGTTTAGAAAGAAGTATGGGATGTGAGACCATGTCAAATGCTTTAGAAAGGTCAAGAAAGAGACAAGAAATGAGCTTTGTTGTAATCTCTGGCAAGAGAGATATAGTGTGTAAAAGAGATAAGGGCAGAGGTAGTACTGTGATAAGGACGGAAGCCATGTTGGGTGGTAGTGAGTAGATTTTGTTGGCGCAAGAAGTTCAGTTGCTTATGGACACATTTTTCGAGTATTTTGGAGAGTGGAGACACTATTGCCATGAGCCAGTAGTTAGTTAGTTAGTTAGTAGAGCTACCTCCCTTGTGAGTGGGTATGGTAAAAAATTGTTTCAAAACTGAGGGTACAGTAGATTCATGTAAGGAGCAATTAATTAGGATGGATAAGGAGTGAGCTATGGAGTTAGCAGCTAGTTTAAGGAAGAATGGAGGCAGGTTGTCCATCAATGGAGAACAAGGCTTAAGCCTAAGGAGGAAGTTTTTTATGTAGCTAGAGGGAACTGGCTTCAGACAGAAGGAATTATTTTGATTAGAAAAAATGGGGGGGTCAGGAAGGTTAGAGAGGTTAGACTTCTGCATAAGTTTACTGATAAAGTCAATGAAATAAGATAACAGCTTGGTGGTAGTTTCTAGGAGAGTGTTATTAGGACAGAGGTTAGGTGTTGTGAGGTTGCCTGGGTGGAGAATGTGGCTAATAGTGTTCCAGAATTTTGGGGGGTTGGAGTGAGGGGTTGTCTAGGGTTTTAAATAGATGTTTTTCTTGTCAATATAGACCTGTGTTTGGTGAGGTTACAAAGTTCTTTATAAGTTTGGGGTCAATATTACCTTATCAAAAAACATCTTCATTGAACACCTTTTTGTCGACCGATAAACAGCAAACTCCCAAATCTCCAAACGGCCACATCAGCGAAATTATTTCCCTGGGAAAAAAATTGCTTGGTCAACCAAAATACAAACAAACTTTCAAACCCTACAAAGTGGGGGGCTGTGCGTCCCACACCTCCCCTAACTAAATATACCAATTCTGAGATTGCACTACAGTGGGGAAAAGAGCAAATTCCTGATGATGGCCAAGCATTTTTTCCCCTGGGAAAAAAAATCGCTGAAGTGGCCATTCAAAGATTTGGGAGTTCGCAGTTTATTGGTCGATGAAGAGGCGTATGATGAATATGTTTTTCAATAAGGTAATATAGACCCAAAGTTTGTTGATGGAAGTAGGATTTAGTCTTAGTGTAGAGTTTCTAGGCTTTGTCTCTTTTGAGCATGAGTGAGTGAGTAGATTGGGATAGCCTGGGAGAACAAATCGATTTAACTCTAATTTTCCTAAGAGGGGCCAGAGAATTGAAAATGTTTAGAAAAATGGAGCTAAATTTTTGTACAGCATCATCTAGAGATAAGTATGTCAGAAAGGATCAGTTGATAGAGGAGAGAGTATTGTTAAATGTGTGGCCTAGGAAGGTAGAGGGGGAATCTTTGTATGCAGATAGGGGAAAGGTCACTAATGGAATCAGATAGAGATTTGGGTGGTGGTACAGTTTAGGATTGGAAATAAGGATCCAGTCAATGATGGAACTGGTAGTTGTTGGTTTATTAAAGTGGACTGGAGAGGAGATCAGTTGACAGAAGCCATGTAGGTTGATGTAGGAACTAGGAGAGTTAGAGGTTAAGGATAGCCAGTTAATGTTAACATCTCATAGGAGAATGGTTTCACAGGTAAGATTGTGTGTGAACCAGGAGAAAATTTGTTCTAATATTGGAATATTGTCACCAAGGGCAATATGCAATACAGCTATTGTTAGTGTTTTATGGTAATTTAATTTGCAGTTGGCTGTTAAGAGTTCATCAGAATGAGACACAGGGTACAGATTAAGGTGTTTAGTGCATAGTATGACAACTCCTCCACCTTCCTTGGTGGTTCTGTCCAGGTGAAGTATGTTCTAGCCAGGGGGTAGAAATTCTGTATCTAAAATGTGAGATACAAGCCAGGTTTTTTGTGAGTTTTAAAATATTGGGAGTATATTTGTCCATCCATGCACATAATTCACTGATTTTATTAAGAATACTGTGTATATTAAGTGAGAAAAACAGTTAAATGCTTAGAGGGAGCAACTGGATGAAGAGATGCAGGTGGTGGAGTTTAATTATTGAAAGTGGGGTTAGAGAGGGGGCCTGAGTTGGGATGAATGTCACCAGAAAGGAGTAATGTATTATATGGGAAGAGTAAGGTAGGAGATGTGTAAAGGTGGAAGAGGTATTTATTTTTAGTTTTCATATAGAAATGCCTAACAGCAAGACATTGTCCTATTCGATTCTCAGCTAGAGCATCTTCTGTGTGGAGGCATGCATGAATGGGCGTGCCTTCGTTCAAGGTTGTGCATCAGGGCTGGTAACTCAACACGTAAAAATCCACTACCAAACATTAGCAGACCAGAGTTCCGCTGTGGCGACCCCTAACTGGGATAAGCCGAAAGACACAACAACATATGGAAATGTGTTTGAAAGGAAGCTTTGATTTTATGAAGTAATGAGTTGGTAGTAAGAAAAAGTGAAGGAGATATGGTGAATGAGTAACGGATTTGTAGGCCAAGAGAGTTGTGAGTGGAGGCAGGCAAAGATGTATGGGATTGACTGGAGTATGATAAGAAGAGAGATAGGATAAGAAAAGAAGAAGAGGAGGAGTAAAGTAATGATAGAGGTAGAGTGTTAGAGATATGGAGATTATGTGTGAGACGAGTGTGGAAAGATAGGGAAGAGAGGGCTCAAGAAAAGAGATCAGAGAGTATACAGAGTAGGGGATATATAAGGAGTATTAGCTAAATTGAGGAGGTGAAGAGAATTAAGGGGGGATAGATAGAAAAAGGAGAAATGTGAAAACAAAGTCAGAGTGTATAAATCAAGTGAAATAACTACAGAAAATGGGAGAAAGGTATGAGGAGAACAAGAAAACAGAGCAAGGTAGATAACATGTTGATAAGGGAGGGGAGTTCAAATAGGGTGAAGTGTGGAAGGAGAGAAACATATTAGCGAGTGACAGGGTGAAGTGTGTGGGTGGAGTGCAAAGGAGAAAAGTGAGAATAGCAGAGAGAGAGAGTTGATAGGGGAGTTACTAAAAGGAGGTGAGAGAAAAATGTGTGATTGGATAAGAGGTGGAGGAAGAGCAGAAGCAAAGGGGGAGGGCTAAAGAAATTGCTAGCTATAAATTTACTGAATCTAGGGGTAGGTGAGAATGGGGGTAGGATAGGGGAGCAGAGTGAACCCAAGGGAAGCGAGAGCTGGACCAGATAGTGATCACAACAGACTGCACCAAAAAAAAAAAACAATGAAAGTAGA
>NC_056750.1:270250746-270486571 GCF_019279795.1 Protopterus annectens
GGGTGGGTGTCTGCTAGAGTGTGTGTGTGTGTGTGTGTGTGTCTCTGTCAGAGTATGTGGGTGGGTGTCTGCCAGAGTGTGTGTGTGTGGGTGTCTGCATGTCTGTCAGAGAGTGTGTGGATGGGTGTCTGCATGCCTGCCATAGAGTGTGTGGGTGGGTGTCTGCCAGAGAGTGTGTAGGTGGGTGTCTGCCAGAGAGTGTGTGGGTGGGTGTCTGTGTGTCTGCCAGAGTGTGTGTGTGGGTGTCTGCCAGAGTTTGTGGGTGGGTGTTTACCACAGTGTGTGGGTGGGTGTCTGCCACAGTGTGTGTCTGGGCAGGGTGGGGGGTGCGGGGGTGGGTGTCTGCCAGAGTGTGTGTGTGTGGGTGAGTGGGTGTTTGCCAGGGTGTGTGTGTGTGTGTGTGTGTGTGTGTGTGTGTGTGTGTGTGTGTGTGTGTGTGTGTGTGTGTGTGTGAAAATGCCCCAGTTAGGTATACCTGGTGGTTAATGTTACTCAGGCTCAAGCCCTGTACCTTAGGTACAAGAAACACGAGCCTGAATTCTCTACCTATATGACCACTTGTGATTCGGTGAGTTGAGTCCATAGCTCTCAACTGTCCAGATTTTCACAGAATATTTGGTTCATACTTTTGGCCTGTTCCTCTTAAAATTAGTGTTTTTTTGGCAAATCAGTGAGAAGTGAATTCACTAAATAATGATAGACCTTTAAGTTTCAGTCTTCCTGTCTTTCAGAAAACACATGGTAACACAAAACACTATATTTTAGCCACTTTCTAAGATTATACAAGCAATATTTAAAATGTGTCCCTGGTTTTGGGCCTTTGCCCTCCCCAAATAAATTTTGGCTTTTTCCAGATTTCTTGTGCTGCGAAGTTGAGAGATTTAATTGAGTGCCAAGTGGATTTTACAAAGAGCTGACAGCTTCAGGGGAAGAGAAGTTTAGTGCTGCTTAAGCTAAGGCTTTTGCATTGTTAGTAGCACAACAGGTAGTATACTTGCTTTTGATGCAGAAGGCTGTGGGTACTACTCCCACAGTATGCAGATGGATTGCTGATACCGTACTACTTTGTATTTTAAAGGGAGTGGATGCTGCAGTCCTATGAATATCCTCCTTTGCCATCCATTCCCCATTGCAAAATTACTAACTTATAATTTTTTAATGCAACATAGGCAATGTATTCTTCAAGGGTAGCAGGCACTTTATTTGTAGATGAAACAATGAAATACAAAGTTGTTTGCTAGCAGCAACCTCTTCATTAGTTACAGATCCCTTTAATATGGAATTATTTATGGAATTATTTAGATGACTTACTTCTGCATAGATTTTACATATTTACTGATACTGGTAGATTGTAATGATAGACGACTGAGTGGCCTTTTATGGTTGAAATTTTCTGAAATGGGTACTTTTGTCATTATTCATACATTTTGTTTCATTGCTTACTAGAAGGCTGTTCATAACTACAAATTTAAAACACATTCTAACACGTGGTGCTATATTATACAAGGAATATAATTTAATACAATCAGGAAGGTGAATCAAAGAATGGATATATGTATACTCGCTCACAGGATGCAGGAGATCAAAACAGGGGAAGAGACCAGTCACCAATGGAGTCCCCCAGGGTTTGCTGCCGAGACTTTTTCTGTTTGGCATATACATCTGAAAAGTAAAAGGAAATACCAAAGGGCTTTGGCTGACTAAGTTTGAGATGACTGCAAGCTAGGAGCAGTTACTGAATCCCCAAATGACTTAATCATCATGCAGTAAGGTTTGCCTCAAACAATAACTGGTGCCAGAATCATGAATTGAAACTAAACTCCAAAATACATTATCGTATCCTTTGGGAAGTCATCTACCCCAGGGAACTGCCAAATCGACAATGCCTCCTGAGAAAATGAAAATGTTTGGCATTTGGGGACTTGTGTGTACAGTGATCTAACATTTGACCAATGGGTGCCCAGAGTCATAATAAAATCTTTCTATACTGCACAGCTTATAAACAAATTGATTGTGACTAGATCTAGAGATGTTATTGTCCCCTTTATAAAGCCCTCATTAGGTCAATCATTCTGTATAATGCCCACTTTGGCATGTATCTGTCCAGACCCATGCAACATTTGGAATACCCACAGAGATATCTTACTAAAAGGCTACAAGTCCTAACCAATAGGTCTTGCATGGACCACCTCAAAGATTTATCACTATACTCAGTATCCTACAGAGTGCTTACAGGTGGTGTGTCTGACATACAAGGCATCCTCCAACCTGATACAGATGGACCTCATGAATATCAGCAAGTCAAATGGCATCCAAAATACTCAGTCCAGGTATCTAAACTGAATGTTGTGGCGAGATGTATATATATATATATATATATATATATATATATATATATATATATATATATATATATATATATATCACAAAGGCTACCACTGTTCCAGAACAGACTATCCATTCAAGTAAAGCAAAGCTCATCCCTGTCCATATTCAAATGCAACTTGGATCAAAGGATGGGTAATAGCAAATGTACTCCAGGATTAACCCCTCATGCCACTAATGGATAAAGACAGTTCCTAAATGCTGCATCCCTTACATGGGTCCTCTCAAATTATCTATAGTATGATCACAGTTATTCTCACTAGGGCTAATATACAATTATCAGCCATGGGATAGGTACGATCAATCAGGAAATGTTAATTCAAGCACCAAAAAGGGAAATTGGCTAGGCTTAAAATGTCCTTCAAGAGAACCTATCTTGTGGTAGTAAATAGTTTTAAAAAATTGCCCTTTCTGGATCACTAAGTGGCTCTCTCACCCTCCACCCTCCCAAGTCTTCAACAGCTTCTGGCACCTCTGACAATAATGGAAGTGTTTCTTTGCCCAGATGTCTGCAGCACTAGCTCCCTCCATGGTTTGTCCAGAGGTTGAGATGTGTGCTACTGCTGCTGCTGCCAGGGATTGCTCTCACTCTTCACTCTCTCTCTCTCTCTCACGCATGCAGTCTCTTCTGCTTTTACACATGCATAGACTCACACTCATACACACACACACACACACACACACACACACACACACACACACACACACACACGCACACACACACACACACACACACACACACACACACACACACACACACACACACACACACACACACACACACACACACACACACACACACACACACACACACACACACACACACACACACACACACACACACACACACACAGACACACACACGCACACACACACACGCACACACACACACACACACACACATGCACACACACACGCACACACACACGCACACACACACACACACACACACAGACAGACAGACAGACACACACACACACACAGTCTCTTCTGTTTCATACATGCATTCACTTACACACGCAGACAGAAATGTAAGCACACTCATACACATACATACACACATACACTTTTTTCTGTTTATTTATTTTTTACACTTGTTAAACAGCAAAAGCGCAGCTTAGCAAGGTAAAATAATGGGGTGATTGATCTCACTTTCACCCACATGCACACACACACACACACACACACACACACATGCGGTGCCAGCCACTGACATTGTTGAATCTGCATGTTATTGAAAGATACTTTCAGTAACTATAGTTATCAAAATTGCATGTTGTTGAGATGGCATACATACTGCCTGAAGATTTATTTGCAAATTGTATATCTTTATTAACTGAAGGTAACCAGAGAGTAAAGATCACAGACAATGACAGCTGCAGCCAACTCTTTCTGTATTTGTTTGTAAGTTATGCCCTGAATACATAATTACTTTTACTGTATCAAAGACAATGGGAGTTTTTTTATTTGTTTGCATGTTACTGTTACACTGAAGTCCATTATTTTAGAAATGGTATGCTTTGTAGCATTAACGTCTGCAGTGCCAGCAATGTAGTGTTACAATATTCTGTAGTTTCTTGCTGGTTAAATGGGTATTGCAGAGTTGGGCTCACCTCTTCTCTACAAATCATTGACTTTGATGAAAAATATATTGTGTTGACTTTTCAATAAGTTGTGGTTTTGCTTAATTTCTTAAGATCAGTTGAGCATCACTTAATGTTTTTCGATCAACCATGGGAGGTTGACATAATGGTTAAGGTGTTTACCTTATAGACACAAGGTGCAGGGTTTGATTCTCAAATGGGGTATTTGGCTGGGCTTAAAATGGCCTGCAAGGGCAGTTAGCCTAGTACCAATCTATGAACCTATGAACCTATGAATCTATATATATATATATATATATATATATATATATATATATATATATATACAGAGAGAGAGAGAGAGAGAGAATGAAACCTAGTACCAAGGAAATGTAGTTTCCCAGCCTTAATGGTAGTAAACGCTTTCCTTAAGGAAGAACAAACAAAAAACAAGGGGAAACTAGTTGTACAGGAATTATATCAACATACACATTTCTAAAATAGAATGTCATAAATTCTAATATAAGATTCGTGTTAAAGATCACTTTATATTCTTATTAAAAAACAATAAACAAGATTGAAGCTGGAATTGCTTGTTTAAACCACAGTTTATTAAGTAAAAACAAAAGCTGGAGCACTTTCACCCTTGTTAGAACTTCGTCATATATAAGTTATATATATATTTAAGAAGTGATATTTACTTTTCTATTTTCCATATAAAAGCCAGTGTAAATTACAGTGAATGCATTAATCCAAGAGCATTTACAACGATCACATTTAATGACAGTGATTGGTACATACATAGTTTGCATCTTCATTGTGATTGGTGCTGTTTACTTCTTATCTAAGCAAGTACAAAGTCAATGTGTATCTGTCTGTTAGTCAGTATGCCAGGTATATTGTCAAATAACAATGTAAACATCTAATCTTGCATTTACAATATTAATAAAACGAAAACAGACGGTACTGACATCCACCTCTGTGTGAAGTACTGTGATGCTAGAGGGGAGGAGCATAGTTGATATCCAAACTTAAAGAATTATGCTGCTAAGGGCAGAGATGTAATGAGGACTTAGAACTGTGTGTGAATCTAGGAAGTATTTGACAAAACAGAATAAAGACAGTTGCTCTCGGAGTTGGTACCAAGGCAGGCACAAGTGTGAAGATGTGTATGAAAATTCCCAGGCTCAGAACACATAGGAGAGGGGAAAGGAAAAGGGTCAGAGATGAGCCAAATATATAACTATATATATATATATATATATATATATATATATATATATATATATATATATATATATATATATATATATATATACACACGCGCACACACACACATATAAATATATATGTGTGTACGTGTGTACATATATATATGTATATACATACACACATACATCTATATATACGTATATATATATATATATATATATATATATATATGTACATATTTATAATATATAGACACATATGTATACACACAGCTATTAATATATATCAATATACATATACATACACACACACACACACACACACACACACACACACACACACATATATATATATATCTATATATATCTATATATATATATATATATATATATATATATATATATATATATATATCTATGGGTCTACTTTGTTTGATAGAAAACAAACTTCACTGAAACTCATTTCGTCGAAACCTCATTTCACTGAAAATGAATTACCTGAGCACAAATCACTGAAAGATCACTTCACTGAAAACTCATTTGACTGAAACTCATTTGGTCTAAACAGGTATATGCCCTCTTCCCCACTGTAGTGAAATCCTGGAGTTAGTATATATAGTTTGGAGGGGTGTCAGGGGGCATAGCCCCCCACATAGTTTGGGTATATATTATTTTCTGGAAAGAGTTATTCATTTGATTGTAAGAATCCATGTCTATGGTTTACAACATTTAAAATAGGTACACACCCCCCAATGTGGGGGGCTGTGCCCCCTGGGTCTATATTAAATCAGCGAATGCTTAAAAAAGTGAATGCTGATTTATCGACCCCATGTAAGGGAAAGCTTACAATCCCGAACACTTGGAACACCGATTTTTTCCCAAGGAAAAAAAATCATTCCACAAAAAAAAAATATAATAAAAATAAAAACTTCAAAACATTACATAAAGTGGGGAACTTTCCCCACACCCCCCAATTTGGGGGGACTGTGCCCCCTACTTAAATATACCAACTCCGAGATAGCACAATATTGAGGAAAACGGCAAAGTAATGGAGGCGGCCAAGTGATTTCTTTCCCAGGGAAAGAAATCACTTATATGCCTTTTCGCTATTTTGCTGTTTCGTGCTTTCAAGTTCGATCAAGACGCATACGAAGGAGTGCGTCTTCAATTATATAATAGGAAACCTGCCCCCCACACCACACCCCTTACTATATATACTAACTCCAGGATTGCACTACAGTGGAGAACAGAGCATATGCCTGTTTAGATGAAATAAGTTTCAATCAAATGAGTTTTCAGTGAAGTGAGCTTTCAGTGAATTGTGCTCAGACAATTCATTTTCAGTGAAATGAGGCTTCAACGAAATGAGTTTCAATGAAATACATTTTTTATCAAAGTAGACCCATACATGCATACATACATATATATATATATATATATATATATATATATATATATATATATATATATATATATATGGTTTACCTTCATTTTATTGAACATGGTTTCTGCGAGCAGGCATTTCCGCGAATCAAGTGAGCGAAACACAGAAAGCATCTGAGTACAAATGCCGAAAGTGGTTTAGCTGAAAACCATTTTCGACATTTGTCCATGTGTTTAAATGGCTAAATGCATCCACACTGTAGTCATTCAAGCATATGTTAGTCGCCGTTGTAAGTTTTGTGTGGGTGTCATTTTGAAGGAAGGATGTCGCACAATCCATGTTTGACAAAATGAAAGTAAACCCCTATAAAGATATATATATATATATATATATATATATATATATATATATATATAGACACACACAGACACACAAAACACACACATGCAAAAAAAAAAATATATACATATATTTCCCCTTTTCTGTAGTTATAGATAGTGATGTCCAGGAATTCAACTTTATCATAACTATAGTGGTTGGTGAATCAGACTAAAAGGACAGGGAACCAGCATGAGCCTCATTGTGCTATTAAGTGTAAAAATCTGTGGTGTTTTCCATGTAAAAGAAGTTATGCTGCTTGTTCAGGGAGCCTTTCCATGTGATAAAGATATTATCAATAAAATTATGAAAATCCATGTTCATAGGTTCATAGGTTCATAGAAGGTTATTAGGCGAATGTCCCTAGAGAATTTACAAGCCTAGCCATATTTATCCCGAGTTGGCCCAATTGTCGGTGGTTAGGTGAGTGAAGTTTGCAGAGGTAAGCATCCATGGTAGTTAATACCGACTTCCTCTGTCCAGGAGGGCCATGGGTAGCACCCCAGGAGTGAATTTGGGGTCACACATCCATTGATCTAGGTTGTGTTTGAAGAGTTTCAGGGATGTGCTCTGTTTCACATGAAGTGGAAGCTTGTTCCAGAGAAGTGGCAGTCTCTGGGAGATACATCTAACTCTCCAGCATGACCTGTTCATGTCAGAGGCTAGGTTAAGATCCCCGGAGTGAGTGACCCTTGTGCAGTTTGATTTACAAATGTGTAGCATTTTGATCAGGTCCAGGTCAGAGACTGCCCTGTAAGCCAGGCACAGGTCACCCCTTAGCAACCTGTAGGAAACAGAATAGAGTGACAGGGCTTTCTGCCTTTCTGCGTAAGACTTGTTTTGTGTACCCTGTAATTTATTGGTGAGAAACCTCTGTGGTCTCACCAGTTGTTGCAGGTGTCTGGTGACGTACATATAAAGGAAGCATTGTACTCAATCATTTGTCTGATGGGGGCCAAGTATAATGGAATTATAACATCCTTAGATCTAGATTTGAGGCCTTTACTTATAAGATGTGCCACATAGAAGGGATTTCTTACTACTGTGGATACATGGTGGTCAAAGTTCAGCTTGCTATCAGCCGGAGTACTCAGGTCATGTACCACTGGGTCTACACTTAGGGGGCTGCTGTCTATAATGTAATTAACAGGGATGTCCACTTTTCTAAAGAGAATAATAATGCATTTTTTTGCATTTAGGTTTAATTCCTGGCTTTGGCACCAATCGTTTGTCTATGTTAACCCTGTCTGCAGTATATTAACATCATTGGGGAACTCAATGATTGCTCCCAATTTGCAATTGTCAGTGAACTTGGTCAGTCACAGGCCGTCGAAGTTTGCCTGGACTTCTGAGAAATAAATTCCAAACAGTAAGTGGCCCAGCACAGAACCCTGTGGTACACAACTGGTGACTGGTCTTTTGCTAGAGGTGAAGTCACCCACTTTGACAGTATGTGTCCTGTTGATGAGCCAGTTGGCTACCCATCTAGTAATGTAGGGGTTAATTCCCAATTGGTAAAGTTTCTGTATAATACCCAAGTGGAGGATTGTGTCAAATGCCTTGGCTAGGTCAAGACAGGTGGTATGCACTGTCTTTCTCTCGTCCAGGGCCTTGGTGACTTTCTCAAAGAAGTCAACAATGTTTAACAGCCATGATCTACCTTTAACAAATCCAAACTGAGTTGGGTCCAGAGTTAGGAGATTATCTATGACCTTGTTAATAAAGTCCATGACGATTCTTTCCATGGCCTTGCAGATGAAGCTAGTAAAACATACGGGCCTGTAATTCCTAGGGTTGGTTGATGGTCCCCCTTTGTACAGAGGGATTACTGTTGCTGCCCTCCATTCTCCAGGAACATAGCCAGTTCACAGGCTGTGGTTAAACAGGGATCCAAGTGGGTCTGCTAAGTCATGTTTTAAGTTGTTTAAAATGCAACCTGGGATGTTGTCTGGTCCCATTGATGCCATAATTTGGCCTTGGAGAGTGCTGAGATGACCTGCTGTCTTCAGATAATAGGCTAAGGAATGGTGGCAGGTATAGTCTGGGGAATGACTGGAGGGGAGGGGGGGTGAAGTTTTCTCCAAATCTATCAGCTAGCTGGTTGACTATTACCGCCAGTTGAAAATGGGTGGTGCCATCCACAACCAGTTCAGCACATAGCTGGGTATTCCCTTTTAAATTTTGGACATAGTTAAAGAATGCCTTGTGATTATCCTTAAATAAGGAGGCTATTTTGGCTTCATAATTAGCTTTGGAGGACTTGACGATATCTCTAATTTGGTTTTTACACTAGAGGGGGATTTCTTCCTCTGCTGAGACAGCTCCCTCTTGTTCTTAGACATTAGTTTCTTTCTCTTGTTGTATAGCCTGTTTATTCTAGCGGTCCACCAGGGTGGCTTTTTTTTTTTTTTTTGGTAAGACCTGGTTTTAATCTGGTCAGGTACAGCTAATTCTATGCAACTGCTTAAGTGGTTATACAGGGCATTGGTGTGCACCTCTACATAGGAGTCCATGTTATCTGCATTCGAGGGGGCTTTGAAACATCTTATACTATCACTTAGTAGGAGGTAATTTGTCTTTGAAAAATTCTTAAGCGTTTTTGAGCTTGATGGGGTGTCTGATCTTATAATTACAGTGAACGAGAATGAATTATGGCCCGATCTTACCAGGGAGGACATCACGGGGGGGGGGGTGGAATGCAATGCTCTCCCATGTTAGTGAGTACTATGTCCAGGACATTTGAGCCTCTTGTGGGTGTGTTGACTATCTGTTCCACAGCATTTGCACTGACAAAGTCCAAGAACCTCTGAGTCAGCATGTTCGTGGTCGTGTATGTTTCCCAGTCAATGGTAGGATAATTAAAATCACCCATGAGTAAGGTGTTGGACTATATGCCAAGTGACTCCAGTAAGTCCAGGTATGCAGTATGCTTTTCCTGTTTCATGCTGGGGACCTATAGCTAGCTATTATGTGGTAGAGGGGTTTGCCTATATTCAATTGGAGATGGAATAGCTCAAGAGAGTCATACTATTTGACCAGTCTTGAGGTGTACTTATCCATAATGAAGATGTATATACCTCCTCCTCCTCCTTTGGTTCTTTCATGCTCAGTTTGTGGTCTGAACTTATGGAAGGCATTGTAACCCTGCATGGCAGGGGGGGCTTTACCCACCTTTGACCCATGTCTTGGTGACTGCACAGATGTCAGCATCTTCCAAAGTGAGGAGTTCTTCCAGTGAGTGCAGTTTCTTGTTTAGACTCCTAGCATTAAGTAGCAGTACCAAGAATTTATCTAGAGAGGATTTTGTTATGTTGGGAGGTTGGTTATTTTGACACTGCATCAAAAAGGCACAATAGGGGTGGCTAATGCCTTTGCCAGTATCTGAAAGCCTAGAGGAGACAAGTGCAAACCATCTCTGGCAAAGCACCGTAGTCCGTCGACCATGTTTTCCCAGGTTGACAGATATTGGATCCCCTTGGACTAACAGCAGGAACTAAGCCAGTTGTTAAAGTCAATCATTTTTTGTTTGTATTATGGCATAATCCTCGGAGAAGGTTGACTGCTAGGTTGAATGCTGCTTAAGACTAGGCTTATACCTGCCTGTGAAAAAATTACCTTGGAGCTCAATCATGTCTCTCTTCATACAGTCCAGTGAGGTATGTCTCAAGTAATTTACCCCCACATGCACTATGACAGAGTCATACTGGTACTTGTGGTTGAGTGACTTGAGTGCTTGAATGACTTGATGGATGAGTGATTTAATGGATCCTGGCACCTGAGAGGCAGCTAACAGTAACCTACTCCTTATTCAGGTTGGTGAGAGGCATACTTCTTAACCTCTTAGAGTAAGAAATCTGGACAAAGCCATACAAACAGGGACAATTTTGAAATATTGCTCTTTCAAACTTAGAAAGGTGATAGAATAACAGGTTTTGCATTAGCATGAATTTTCGAAAGGGTATGAAGTCTAAAACTCAAACGTCTGTCATTATTTTCTAACTTCAATCTTTAATGATTTGCCACTAATTTGCCAGGAAGCCAGAATTTTATTAAAAATGGACCAAAAATATAAGGCAAAAATCTGGACATTCTGCGAAAATCTGTATAGTTGAGAGGTATGGTGAGAGGAACATCTGTGTGTCTCACAATAGAGTCACCTATGACCAATACATTAGGTTTTGTAGTGTTACGCCTTATGAGCTTATTTGTTGAGACACCGGTATGTGTGAGTTATTATCTATTGTGGTTGTTTTTTGCATTGTTATGTGTGTGTAATGGCTTCCACTTGGGATGCCTCTGATCTTTTAGTAAGCTACTAGTGAGTACCTCCGCATATGTGGGTTTGTGTGTCATGTCTTCAGTGTGAGAAGTGTGTGTGTGTGTGTGTTGATAACCTGTTTGGCATTCAATTTGTCCTTATGTCAGAGTCTTGCTTCCAATTTCATAGTGTAACTACATCTCTCACATAAAGTATTTGTTTGTATCAGGAGTAAATAGTTGTCATTATACATGAGACAACTGCTACTTTGCCTCAGGATGCCCATGTCTATCGGGCTGGCCAGAGAGATATGGGAAACTGCCTGTCCATGATAGCAGGCTCTTACTGCATGTTTTATTAGGGAAGGGAATGGGTTAATTTGATAGGACTGTGCTGGTAGTGCCAAGACTACAAGAGGGACCAATACTTTGTGTAGGCTAATGTTGATCAATGACGCAATGGTGTACACTGCACAACTGGGTTGCTCCTAGAGCAGCAGAAAAGCTTGGAAGGGTTTCACTGACAGCTGTTTAGGGAAAAACTGACCTTCTAGGCTTTTGCGTCTACACAGGGAACTCCTAACCACTCCCACACCACGAGCAGCAGCACACAAATGTGAGGCTTAAGTACAATCAAAGAGAAATAAGTTTAAACTTACTACTAATCAGAAAAGCACACAATATGCATTCCACCAGCAATCCTCAACTCACACAGGTTAGATCTGCACACTTCTGCTAGAAGGGTGCAGAGCAACACCTTCTTAATTTAGAATAACTGGTTTGGAGCCCAGGTGTAACCAGACCACACAAACTACCTACAACAGCCTTACAACTAACAGATACAATGTAATACAGTGCAAAAAAATACTTAATGCAGCAGCAGACGGTACTTTTTTTTTTTTAAATTGCTAAACTACAGTCATAGTATATAAGAGAAGTACAAAAAATACTTAGTGCACTTTTGTGTGCTTCCCAGCTCAGATAGACCAGGTAAACATCTACTGCCACTAGATGAGTAATCCCAGTCCTCCTCATGTAAAGGTACAGTAAAGGAGTGTCTGGAGTGAAATGCTAACACAAACAAACTTAAAAGAAATGAAATGCTACCACAAACAAGCTTCCAGATATGGATACAGCAGTGTACTTTAAAAAGCTTATGATTATTCAATAAAAGTACTTTGCTTTACGTAAATGAGCCAAGAGCCACTCAGCTGTATAGAGTTTATAAAGGCACCAGAAACAAGATATGATGATTAATAAGTTCTCTGGCCAATAAAACTACATGCAGAAATCTCAAGTGTTTCCCCAACCTCCCAGTGCACTAGATTGAAAATCCACCGACCTCTTCATATAAAAACAAGTGCTTACTAGAGTGTAAAAATACACTACTTTATCCAACAGCTAGATAGATGATGAATTCTGAGTGAGTAAATCAGTAGTACAGACAATGAGAGGCAAAATACACATTTTCAATATAAGCACAAGGAAAGGCAAATAAATAATTCATGATATGAAAAGCTGTGTAAAAAGGGAGGAGCTTATTAAGCTTAATTTACCATAGGGGTGGGCAGTTTAAAATTACCAGGTTTAAAAGCAGATCAAGAAAGGGGACTGGGGAGGGGGATCACTCTCAGTGCTTTCATTTATGCAGGCTTGAAATCTTTTCAGAAAAAGACAAAGCCCCAGAAATTCACTGTGTATTTAAGTATTACTCAAGAAACAATTTAACCAATGAACTGAATTCTTTTACTGAACCTGGTTTGAATGACATTTTGTCCATTGCCCCTCTTTTAAAACTGAGGGCACAGCTAAGGTAGAATTATTTTTGTAGTTAAGTCTGTATTTTATTTTAGTTGTCATTTTAAAGAATATTTAAATAATGGAACTAATGTGTTAATTTATTTGTTAGCTAATTAATTTGTTCTCCTATTTAAGCTAGTGAATTCTGTAGTTTTTTTATTCTGATGCAGTCTCGGTATTAACCGAGACGAAAGTGCTCAAACAAATGGTGTTTTTGTTATATCTTTGGTGGAATTTTTTACTTTAGCAGATAGTCGAGTTTTTGACACAGTTGTCCTGTGGATTTTTCACAAGTTTATTGTCAGGATTGAAGTTTTTCACCTTTTTCTTGCAACAGCTTTTGCAACTTGTTCACTGACCACTCTCTTGTAGAAATTCTGATTCCTTAGCATTTCTTCAACATTCTGATTGCATTTCTCAGTGTCTGTGATGAAGATATATATAATGTTGCAGTTTCATCTCTTGAATGCTGATTTCGTCAATAGACTAAACTGCTGTATGTTTATGTCAAATGTTGATTTTGTCATGTGTACGGTTTGCTGAATTCAGTAATCTTTAAGTGTTACTGTTGTGTATGGGATGTGCTTAGGATGAAGGTAAGGGGGTACTTGTCTTAATGTTAGAACTTTCAGAGTTTTAGCAATAGGGTGGGAGAATGTCTGTGAGTGTTTGCAGGTTAAAGTTAGATTAGGTAAGGAAAAAGTGTTAGTATTGTAATTGAATGAATTGTGGGTTGAAATGTCTTTTGAAGTAGTACTGTTAGGGAAAGGGTTTTGTGTAAGGTAATGCATAGGATTGGGGTTAGGGGCAGAGTTTGGGCCAGGGTTAGAACTCATTCTCCACCTTACTCATGTGTGCTAAATCTAACCCTAACCCTTCCCCTGCCTGTAACACCACCCCAAGTCTACATCTTACCTTTGAAAAGTCCTTTCCCCTAACAGTAAAGTTTATCAGGTGGTATTGTTAAGGTTTAAGGATTTTCTTTTTAGTTGGAGTATCTGTTTCTTTTTACAATTGGTGGATTTTCATTTATTTGATTTTTTTCAGTTAGGAGAATTTTAATTCAGAAATGTTGAATAAGTGTGCCAATTCTTCAGCTTTAGAGATTTACTAACACACACACACACACACACACACACACACACACACACACACACACACACACACACACACACACACACACACACACACACACGTCTATGTCAAAATAACAAGCCACTACATTATCAAATGTTAAAGCAGAGAGACCGGAAAGCCGAACATTCAAAATAACAAAACTGCACAACACTGAACATTGTAACATTGAATAGGTAAACATAACTCTACAACTAAACTGCATCAAAGACAAAATCTTTTACAGGGGAGCACAAGCCCCATGGTGTTACCCACACCCCCCCCCTACTAATTATATATTCTACCACCAAGCTCGCACCACAGGTAGGAATGGGTCATGACCCCAAACCCAGGTGTACTGAGATCTAGCACAATTACTCATCAGCCCTGTTCAATGCTCTGATGTTTGATGTTGTGAGGTTCCATTATTTTTAATGGTCAGTGTTCCAGTCTAGTTGTTTTAATGTTTGATGATGTGGGAGTTTGTTATTTTTATATGGATCCATATAGATATTATATATATCTGTGTGTGTTTTGTGTGTGTGTGTGTGTGTGTGTGTGTGTGTGTGTGTGTGTGTGTGTGTGTGTGTATAATTGGGCAAAGTAGTAAGTGAGAATCAAACGTAAAAAATAAAGAACATAGCTGAAGACAGCATTTAACATTTTATTTACAGAAATGCCAAGATCTCTGTAAGCACTTTCATCCCAATCACGGACTTCTCAGAGAGACTGCAGACCCAATTCAGAAAGGTTATTGCAAGGTGTAAGTCTGGTGTACACCTTGCAGTAACCATTTCTGATTCAGTGACAGTCCTACCACAGTGCTGTACCACCAAGGTGGACTGTCTCTATGGCTTACCACAAATGGTAATGAGGCATTTTGGGGGAGTGGCTTATACTAATTCACTCTTCTGTGGAAAGCATTCAGTATTTTGGCTTGCAGTCTGTCATTCTTCAATATATGGTCACGTAAATATATATATAGTTTCATAGGTAGGTACTAGGCTATCTGCGGTGGTGGTGCTGCGGTAGCGTTGTCGCCTCACAGTATGACATTGTCCTGTTCGATTCTCAGCTAGAGCGTCTTCTGTGTGGAGACATGCATGAATGGGCGTACCTTCGTTGAAGGTTGTGCGTCAGAGCTGGCAACTTGGCACGTAAAAATCTACTGCCAATCATAAGCGGACTGGAGTTCCACTGTGGCGACCCCTTACCGGGAAAAGCCGAAAGACAGAACAAAAGGTAGGGACTAGGCTATCGGCCCTGGGGCCTATACAAGCCCAGCCAAAAAGGTACCCTGGCTTTTGCCACCCAAGAAAATTATTTCCTGTGCCACTGTTGAGCAGAGCCACAGAGGTGATACCCGAGGTGAATTTCCTATTTCCCATCCAATCATCAAGATTTTTCTTGAAGAGTGCTAATGAGGAGCTTTGTTTGATATAGACAGGTAGTTTATTCCAGAGTATGGGAAGCCTCTGGGACAGGAATCTATCCTTCCGACATGTTCTGTTTATTGTGGAGACAAGGTTTAGGTCCTTAGAGTGTGTAGCTCAGAGGGACTGGGATTTCTTTAAGTGGAGCATGTCCAACAGCTCTGGGTTTGACATAGCTTTGTATGTTAGACAGAGATCACCTCTGAGTAGGCGATATGCGACGGAGTAAAGCTGGAGTTTTTTGAGACGGTCTGCGTAGGGTATCTTTTGAGGCTGGTAATCCTCTGTGAAGTATTTCTGCAGCCTTTCCAGTTGCTGTAGATGTTTTGTGAAGTTCATACCAAAAGGGGCATTGTACTGTATAATGGGTCTAATGAGTGATGAGTAGAGGGGAACAATGACCTCTTTTTTTCTGGATGAGAAACCTTTCGTGATGAGGTGTGCCACGTAGAAGGATTTCCTGACTACTGTGGTGATGTGATTATCAAAGGAGAGACTACTGTCCACCTGTGTCCCAAGGTCTCTTATCACACTTTCAGTGTTAAGTATACTGCCGCCTATGTTGTAGTTCATGGGTACAGAGTCTTTACCAAAGGGGATGACAATGCACTTTTTGGCAATGAGCTTGAGGCCATGGCTTTGACACCAGGCATCTGTCTCAGTGAGGCCCTTTTGTAGGATGTCCACATTGTTAGGAGTTTTGATTATGGCTCCTAGTTTGCAGTCATCTGTGTTCTTCATTAGCCAAAGACCTTCTGCGTTAGCCTGTACTTCAGAGAAGTAGATACCAAACTGGAGAGGACCCAGGACTGAACCCTGTGGTACTCCACTTGTCACTGGTCTGAAATCGGATTTGGAGTCTGCTACTTTCACAGTGTAGGTTCTGTCAGTGAGCCAGTTGGCAACCCATCTTGTGACATAGGGATTTATACCTAGTTTAGTGAGTTTATCTATAATTCCAGAGTGGGGGATGGTGTTGAAAGCCTTGGCAAGATCTAGATAGGCTGTGTGAACCACATTACCCTTGTCTACGGCTTTGGTGACTGCTTCAAAGAAGTCTGTCAGGTTTAGGAGACATGATCTGCCTTTTACAAACCCGAACTGGGTGGGGTCCTGAGTTTGGAGATTAACAATGTCTTTGTTTATAAGTTCCATGATGATACGTTCCATGGCCTTGCAGACCAGGCTCATCAGGCTAATGGGGCGGTAGTTCCCAGGGTCCGTGGTGGCTCCCCCCTTGTGGAGTGGGATACCCATTTCTATGCGCCATTCAGCAGGCACAAAGCCTGAGGTGAGGCTATGACTGAACATGGTACTTAGGTGGGGTGCCAGTTTGTTCTGTAGTTCGTGTAGAATGCAGCCTGGGATGTTGTCTGGTCCCATGAATGCTGTGTTCTTGGATTTGGAGAGTGTGGTTTTTACCTATGCAGCCATGATTACAGGAACTTTGCATTCTTCCGGTATAGAGATGGGCTCTTTAGGGGGAGAGAGGGGGGTAAAGTTAGCACAGAACCTATCTGCCAGGATGTTGGCAATATCAGTTGGATCTGTATATTTAGTGCCATTGTGGTGTAACTCAGAGCAGATCTGAGTGTTGCCATTGAGATTCTTAGATCTGAGTGTTGCCATTGAGATTCTTGACATAGCTATAGAATGTTTTGTGGTTGTCTTTAGAATCAGTGGTGATTTTGTTTTCGTAACTAGCTTTGGAGGAATTTATCAGGGATCGCAGCTTTTTACTGAGGCTGACCAGGGAGCTCCTCCACTCGTGGGATTTTACTATCTTTTGCAACAGTTTCTTCCTTCTGTTGTACAGTTTGTTTATGGCAGGGGACCACCAGATTGGCTTCCTTTTTTTGGAGGATAGCATCTTGGTTCTGTTTGGGATAGCACGATCCGTGCACTCATGTAAGTGCTTATAAAGTGCAATTGTGTAGGATTCAGTAGTCATAACTGTATTGTCCATCTGCATGGGTGTCATGAAGTTCACCACTTCTGTCTTAAGAAGCATGAAGTTGGCTTTGGAGAAATTTTTACCATGGTTTCCTTAATTGGGGGTGGGGGCAGGATGTGGATATCTAGGGTAATTAGCTTATGGTTGGATCGGACCAATGAGGCGTTGACTTCAGGTGTGGAACACTTGTCACTCATGTTGGTAATGACTAGATCTAGGATACTGTTGCCCCTGGTGGGGGTGTGGATAAGTTGATCCAGGGCATTGGAGTTTATGAATTCCAGAAAGCATTGAGCAAAGGAGTCGGTACATGAGTAGTTTTCCCAGTTAATGGTGGGGTAGTTGAAATCGCCCATTATTAGGGTGTTTGGTTGAACCCTAATATTTTCCAGTACATCAAGAAAAGAGGAGTGGGAATCCTGGGGCATGGTGGGTGATCTGTAGCAAGCTACAATTTGGATTGCAGTTTTGCCCAGAGTTAGTTGCTCTTGGATAACCTCGGCTGGATTATGCTGAGCAACTAGCCTGTAGGTGTGGATATCCTTAATGAATATGGACACACCTCCGCCTTTGGTGTTCTGGTCCAGGTTACATGGCCAAAAAGTGTGGTATGAGTTATAGCCTGGTAGTGCAGGGGTGCTCTCTGGAGCCTTGAACCAGGTCTCAGTCACTGCACAGATATCAATGTTCTCCATTTTAAGGAGTGCCACGAGTGAGTGCATTTTGAGATTTAGACTTCTAGCATTGAGTAGCATCACCCTCAGTTTTGCTTGCCTGTTCCTGTTACGGTGGTGAATTTGTCATTTGAACCTTGCCTAAAAAAGGCACTATAGGGGCGGCAAGAACCTTAGCCAGTATCCGGAATCCCAGGGGTGACAGGTGCAGGCCATCTCTGGCAAAGCATTGTGGTCTGTCGACCATGTCATCCCAGGCAGACAGATGATGGATCCCTTTAGAATGGCACC
The DNA here is from genome assembly GCF_019279795.1 of Protopterus annectens. Taxonomy (NCBI): domain Eukaryota; kingdom Metazoa; phylum Chordata; order Ceratodontiformes; family Protopteridae; genus Protopterus; species Protopterus annectens. The sequence goes on from NC_056750.1 coordinate 270,269,210, forward strand.
AGAAGCTTTGCCAATTGTTGAGGTCAGTCATTTTGTCCTTGTACTGCGGCATCATTCTGGGTGATGGCAGAATGCTACTCAGGGCTAGGGTCATACCTGCGTGGGCTACAAGATCGGAGAGCTCTTCCATGTCTCTTTTCATGTAGTCCAGGGAGGTACATCTCAGGTCGTTCACACCAACATGGACAATGACAGATTCATATTTGTACTTGTTGTGGAGTGACCTGAGTGCGTGGGTTATGTGGTGGATCCTAGCACCCGACAGGCAGCTGAAAGTAACCTTCTCCTTGTTTAGCCTGGTGAGTGGGACATCAGTGTGCCTGACTATAGAGTCACCTATGACTAGTGTGTTGGGTAAGTTGTTTTGCCTTATTGGCTGTGGTTGAGTGGCACACTGAGTCTGCGGCTATGTGTCATTTGGGTTGTGTTGGGGGGTGGAGGTTGTTTGCATTTCTGCTTTAGAGGTCTCTGTTGCTTGATCAGATTATTACTGAGAGCCTCCGTGAATGTTTTTGTGTTTCTATGTGTGGATTTTGGTGGTGTAGATTTAGTGAGACTATGTGATGAGTGTGGTGTGGTGCAAGTGTTTACCTTCTCCTCTTGACTGCCAAGTTCAGTCTTGATTGGAGAGAGCTTTACATCCAGTTTGGCTAGATAAGTGCATCTCTCACAGGTTGTAGTGTTGGGTGGTAGGAGGAGAGGGTTGTCTGTGTACATGAGGCAATTTCTACATTGCCCCAAGATGCCCAGATTCATCAGATAGACAGGAGAGAACACTGGGAGATGACCCTTGGACATGCCTGAATAAAAAACTATTTTCCTCTAGGAAAGTGAGTACAAGAGCTGTTTTTCTCTAAGCAAGTGAGGAAAGTAAGTACCAAAACTGTTTTCCTCTAGGTAATGAGGAAGGTTGAGTGCTGTAGTAATTAGTAGGTTATTTAGTGCTTACAAGTTCTGAACAAGTGCTGATCACGAATAAGCAAATTCAAGTGCTAAAACTAAGAATCTGTATCTGGACTAAACTAGTCACAGGAAAGGGGGGAAACAAGTGCAAATGTGGGCTTTTAAATCAGAAAGTTGGGAGAGATGGAAAAATTGCACAAATGGCCAATAACTACAATTTCTGGGCCAGAACCACTCCTTATGTGGTAGATAGGTTACCTAGTGCTTACCACTCCCACTGATAAGCTAGAAGGCTTCCCTCCAACACAGAAAGCTTGGGGGGGCTCAGAAGCTTACATACAGTCCTGGATACAGCAAATCTGAATCTGGACTACACTAGTTACAGGAAAGGTATTTTATATATATATATATATATATATATATATATATATATGTCGCCTCACAGTAAGACGTTGTCCTGTTCGATTCTCAGCTAAAGCTTCTTCTGTGTGGAGATATGCGTGATTGGGCGTACCTTCGTTGAAGGTTGTGCGTCAGAGCTGGCAACTCAGTACGTAAAAATCTACTGCCAATCATTAGCGGACCGGAGTTCTGCTGTGGCGACCCCTAACTGGGAAAAGCCGAAAGATACAACAACATATATATATATATATATATATATATATATATATATATACAGAAAAGTAGCTAAAACAGTGGTCAAAACAATTCAAATGCAGTGCAAGCTAGCATACTTGAGTATGTAGCAATGTTAGACCAAACAGTTTAAAAAATGCAATTAAATTAAAAATGACTAAAAACAAGTGCAGAAGGAGTCTATTAGGTAGAATGAGGTAAAGAGATGGGACTGGGGGGAGTGTCCCAGATCAAATCTACAGTGGGGGCGGGCAACTGCAAAAGCCTCCAAATTTAAACAACAACACAGGAATAGGGAGGGTGGGTATGGGAAAACCAACACCTTCAGCAGAGATCTGAAAAACTATACAGTGAAGCAAAAATAACAGTGCACAACCCTGAAGTCAGCCAGCAATGATATAAAATTAGTCAGACAACAATTACCAATACACAACTCTGAAGTGCCAGCAAAATATACTCAGCTCTGTATATCTCCAGATAGTTTGAAGAGCACTCTGTCAGGACATGGGAAGGCTCCAGCAATGATATGCTGTATATATATATATATATATATATATATATATATATATATATATATATATATATATATATGGTCTATATTACGAGATCGAAATCCCGTTTCAGCGAACACCACAAGACCGACACTTATAGCGCGAATTACGGTAAGGGCGAACATTCAAAACTGCAAAACACGAAATATCGAAGTGAAATGGTTGTCCCGTCTGTGGTATAGCTCTGTAAGGTAAGTGTGCAATAGTTATGGACCTTAGGGTTAGGGTGCGGGTTAAGGTAAGTGCATAGATAGGTAAGGTATGTAAGGTTTAGTGTAGGGTTAGAAGTAGGGTTTTGTTAACTGTATGTGTGTGGATTATTTGTTTTGTTTGGGTATATGTCTGTAGGGTAAGTGTGCGATAGATACGGACCTTAGGATTAGGGTGCTGGTTAAGGTAAGTGCATAGATAGTAATGTATGTAAGGTTTAGTGTAGGGTTAGAAGTAGGGTTTGGTTAGTGTATGTATGTGTTTTATTTATTATATTTGGGTATGTAGTATGTAGCGCGCGGTGTTGTTGGCCGACTATGATGGTACAAAATTTCAAAATTCGCAGTTTAGGGGGTTCGGCGTATTTGCGGTTTGGGCTATGTGTGTCGGTGTTGTGGTGTTCGATGATATGGGGTTTTGATTATGTAATACAGACCCTATACACACACACACACACACACATATATATATATATATATATATATATATATGTATATAATTATATATATATATATATATATATATATATATATATATACATATATATATATAGATATATAATAAAACTATCCAAGAGTTACTACTGAACACTATATAAAATAAAAACCTCTAAAGGAAGTAAAAAGAACTAGAAAAGCAAATTTCCGATGTGAGCGCTTTATAAAACTTCATCAGAAATCTTTCAGTTTTCAAATGTGAGTAAAAGAAAATTCTAAACTAAACAGCCTAAATTACAAGAGAGAAAACTCCGCCCACAATATTGATCTCATAAACTATCAATTCCATTTGAGTAAACATTTTATGTTTAAATTACCATTCAGTCTTGGGGGGCAAGTCAGCATGCAGCCTGACTTGCCACTATAGTTCCTTAACCTCAAGCAAATTATTACTGTCACCAAAAGGCACAACAACTTTCTCAAGAACAGAAAATTGGGAACACACAGAGCTATGCTTGGCTAAAGCATTTTTAAAGTCAAAGATTCTAATAGCTCTGCAATGTTCCTTTATTCTGTCACTTAGTTTACAGATAGTTTTACCAGTGTAGAATGATCCACAGCATGAGTAAATTGCAATGTAAATTATACAGTTGGAAGCAGAACTGACAGCTTCTTTAAACTTTAGGGTAAAACTCCATGCTGACAGAAACAGCTGGATTTCCAACTAAAATGTATTTACAGCAAATACAATGACCACATGAGAACATGCTTGTATTATTAGGAATCGACAAACTGTACCATTTTTTTCTCAGATTCAAATAAAGAATTAAATGACATAGTTTTTTTAAACAAAATGAGGGGGTGGGACCCAAAGCTCTGCAAAGTTCTTGGTTAGCATTAATAATGCTCCAGTTTGTGGTGATACACTGTGTAATGTTGTTGGAATCCAAAGAGATTGGTAGTGGAAAACGAGAACTGTAATTGCCCTGAATTTTGTGGATGTTAGTAAACCTATACTTTAAAATGGGTTGGTGGCAAGAATGCCTGCAAGTGGAAACTTGTTGAAAGCAAGAGTACATGAAATCAGCAGGGTAGTTTCTTTCTATAAAAAGCCCTTTGAGAATTTCACATTCTCTAAAAAACATGCTGTCTTCACTGACAAATCTGCTGATGTGTACATATTGGCCTTTTACAATATCCTTTTTCATAAAGGTGGGATATTGACTGTTGAAATCCAGGTAATTGTTTCTGAAGGTGCCTTTGCAAAAAATTGTGGAGCAAAAATAGTCATGTAAGACGTCAATGGACAAAGTAATGTCTAAAAAATGTACTTCTTGACCAATGCCTGAAATAGTAAAATCAAGGAAAGAGATGCTATCCCTGATACTATTAATGAAAGCATCAAGATCTGAGTGGGAACCTAAACATAGAAAAAATATATCATCAAATACGCTTATAAAGCCGGACTTGTTTTAAACCAGTGAATAAGACTATTTGCTTCCCAAGCGCTAAGCACTAAGTTGGCATAAGCTGGAACCATTTTAGCTCCCATGGCAATACCTTTTTTTCTGATGATAGATTTTCTCATTTAAAATAAAAAAGTTGTTGTCTAAAACAATCTGTAACAGTCTACACATGGTTTTAACTTTCTCTGGTTCTTAACATGTGTAGTGAGGTATCTTACCAACAAGTCAATACCTTATTTTTGTGAAATACTAGGATATAAGGCTACAATGTCGAGGGTAACAAGTAAAAAACAGCTGCAAGGAATAGGATTAGGAAGATTGTGGTTTTCAGTGACAAAATTAAAGACTTGGTTTACAAATTCCCAAGAGTACTTTAAGTAAAACAGGGAAGATTGAACAATGGACTTTAAATGAAAATCATGAAATTCAGCAATAAATTCAGTCTTGGTTTTCCTGCATGACACTGTGCCTAAGAGGTGGATCAAATGCATTTTTATGTATCTTTGGAATCCCAAACATTCTCCCCAGACAGGGATTCGTTACTTGTATAAACTCCAAATCATGACTTGAAAGAAGATTGTCATTAAAAAGTTCCAAAAGAATATGATCAAGTTCCTGGAATCTAAACAAGACATCGTTTGGCTGGACGATGCTGTAGTTCTCATTGTTACTCAAAGTAACTTCCATCTTATGGGTATGAACAATATTGTCCATAGGATCTACTTCATATGGTCGGCATTTCAGAATGTCAAAGACCATAAGGCTGAGACCATATGATCGACATTCAAAATGTCGACCATTAAATAGAAATAATAAAAAAAAAAACACAATAAAACTTACCTTCACACTGCTATCCCCACCATGAGGGGCTCTGCTCCCCACACCCCCGGAACTTAAATATACCAACTCCGAGATCGCACTACAGTGCGGAAGATGGAAATCTTTCCATTCTGCACTGTATGGAGATGCTGGTTCCGCATGGTCGACATTTCAAATGTCGATCATATGGTCTCAGCCATATGGTATTCTGAAATGTCGACCATGTGAAGGGGACCCTGTCCATAACTACGATACCAGCACTTTTATCAGCTTTCATGACTCTGACCGAAAGATCTCTACAAATCTGTTGAAGAGCTTTTCTTTCCAACAGCTTCAGATTAAACCATTTAACAGTTGCTTTACTGGTTAAAACCTTTCTGATTTCAGCCTCACATACTTTCAAAAAAACATTAAGTGAGGAATGAATCATTTGGTTAAAAATGCTTCTCCTTCTAAGAATGTTGTCACTAATACCTTCATTAGAGTCGCTAATAAAACTGTCACTGGGAGTCAAACACTGGAATGAAGAGTTACTAGGAGAAATATTAGTGACACTACTACCTGTGTGTGAAACGTTAACCAAGCTACTGTACTGTCAACTATAAAATTTAAATTACTGAAAGCTCTTTGTTTCAAATTGAGCTTTCTAACATATAATTTTAAGTCAAGTACTACATCTATAACATTAGCACATTGTGCTGGAATGAAACTGAATCCTTTTTCTAGGACTGAAATACATTTGAGTCTAATGGTTTGCTACACAAATTAAATACTGCACTGGTGTTCTGAATAACTGTCCGAACATAATCTAAACTCTCCTTCCTCCTGTGTGACAGCTGCGCCTCTTGCTTCTTCTTCCTTGCACTCTCACTCCTGTCCGAACAGAATGTAAACTCTCCTTCCTCCTTACACTCTCACTCCTGTCTGAACAGAATGTAAACTCTCCTTCCTCCTGTGTGACAGCTGCACCTCTTGCTTCTTCTTCCTTGCACTCTCACTCCTGTCCGAACAGAATCTAAACTCTCCTTCCTCCTGTGTGACAGCTGCACCTCTTGCTTCTTCTTCCTTGCACTCTCACTCCTGTCCGAACAGAATCTAAACTCTCCTTCCTCCTGTGTGACAGCTGTGCCTCTTGCTTCTTCTTCCTTGCACTCTCACTCCTGTCCGAACAGAATGTAAACTCTCTTTCCTCCTGTGTGACAGCTGCGCCTCTTGCTTCTTCTTCCTTACACTCTCACTCCTGTCTGAACAGAATGTAAACTCTCCTTCCTCCTGTGTGACAGCTGCACCTCTTGCTTCTTCTTCCTTGCACTCTCACTCCTGTCCGAACAGAATGTAAACTCTCCTTCCTCCTGTGTAACAGCTGCGCCTCTTGCTTCTTCTTCCTTGCACTCTCACTCTCTTTTTGCCTGAAGTGTGTCTGCACTGCTGGATAAAAAATTGTTGTCAATAGCATTTGCTACACCCAAGTCAGTAGAAAAACTATCTGCTTGTGGAGGTGAAGTGGAGGAGACTGAGATAGCACAAACAGGACGGGACGACCTATTATTTTGGACAGTGAAAAAATATTTTGAGATTTACTTGCTTACTGCTTGCTGCTTCTTGCTGTGGGATGGATCTGAAGTGTTCTTAAGACACTCAGTCTTGCTGGCTGGATTCTGCTAAAATTCAAAGTCTGGTTATATTTGCATTCACAGTCTGTTGCATACAGAAACTTGCAGATTATACACTGATGAGAGAATATACTTTGCAGCACTTGTCTTTAAGAGCATGTCCATTCTTTAAAAGCAGATTTTGTATTTTTGCTCTTGCATACATCCTGTTTGAGTCTGTAAGGGAAAAATGTCCATTCAGCAGATTCCTTTTCCAAGCCATGGTCATTGAGTATGACTGCTGATCACATATTACTAAACTCTGTTTCTGCATTTAAGCAAGCCTTTTCTTTCAGCATATTTACAACATAATTAATTTCAGACTAATATTCATAAAATCTAACAATTCCCTCTGTTTTTAAACATACTCAAAACATTTTATATAGAAAACACATTAAGAAACAAACCCTTTAGTCTTCTTTGATACAAGTCAAAATGCAATTTTACATAGTTAATACAATGATATTAAGTATTACTACAAAACTGAATGTATTTAACAACTTTTTCTTTTGCAGACCATTCTGTGAAAATATTTTTTATCAGTTATGAGCTGTGTCTGCTTTAATGTTATTTTTTTTTAACTTGATCAATTTATTCTTTTGCAATCACAGAATTTAGTTTATGACTTAGAATTGTTTCATTAACTCTTTGCAACTGTTGAATTAACTATAAGACAAGAACCATGTGCTACTGCAAGCATTTATACACTGCTGAAAATATACAGTTTCAATGTCATTTTAACTATAACATTGTGATCATGTCTTCGAACTGCCCATTAACATCTTGGTAAATTACTGAACTGGGCTTAGATAATAAATATTTGAAAGCAATTATTTTACTGGGGTAAAATCAATGATATTACAACTTGACAAATTAGTTTTGAACTTATTACAATGTGTCCTGATCAGTATGTATTTACACAGACTGTTTGCTATTTATGCATTTTAATCTAGTAGGTACCCTGGTCCCATTGTTTTCTTTAAATATGTTTTTTTTCACACATATTCATTACTAGACATTAATTTCATTTGTACTGAATTTTTCTACATTTGTACATACAAAGACTATCATTTGTATTGAACTCTTCTGCATTTTGTACATACAATGACTATAAAGTACATTTAGTCTAATCTTACAAATTTAATAACATTAATATTAAGCAAAATCTTGGAAAATGTTTATGTCTCTTTAGAAATATCTAGTGGAATTGATACCATATCCATATGTCCTGTTATTTTAAACTACATACTCAGCAATCAAAATATTGATGCTTTTTTATACCAACATTGTCACTGATGCTTTTTTATACCAACATTGTTTTGCCAAAAACATATTAAAAATAGTGACCATTCTTGCTATTAGAAACATTTATGCATTTTTGCATAGCTTTATTCTCTCTTGTATAGCTTTAATAAAGCAATTTTAAATCATCTCTTGTTTTTTAAACCATCTCTTGTATAGCTTTACAATTTAACAGGTTGTAAATACAATTTAATTCTAAACAATACAATAATAACCATTATGATAGCTATTAACAACTTGTAAAATATTTTATCCTGTCATGTTTAATCCAGTTTACCAGTATTTCTAATACACTAATACCTGTTTTTTCCTCTCCCTAAAAGAGTATTGTCAAGAAGGAATGAGATATTTTTTTCCTGTAGCTTTATTTCAGACCCTTGTTGTTTATTTTTTCTGTAGTTTTATTTCAGAACCTTGTTGTTTATTTTCTCTGTAACTTTATTTCAGACCCTTGTGCAGTACTGCTTATACAGTCAGTGTAAAACTGAGAAAGTGCCCCTCCCCCTTATACAGTCAGTGTAAAACTGAGAAAGTACCCCTCCCCCTGTAGTACTTCAGCACTGTTTACCTGCCCTATGCTGTGAGAATAAAATGTATGTCAGCCCAACACTTTGGTTATACATTTATTTTATTAGGTTACTAAATAAAGCTTTCACTGTATATTAACTCTAGTAGGTATTTACACCCTCCTGCACAATTGATTTGAACTGTATATATATATATATATATATATATATATATATATATATATATATATATATATATATATATATACTATAGCCCATTTGCTGGCTGTACTTGATGCAACTGAGTTTTTTTTTCTTTTAACATTTACTTGCAAACAGATTATCAGTGACATCTATGCACAATTGTGGCATTTTATTACAATTACCAAATAGTGTTGCATGTAAACATTTTAACAATTATGTTTTAATAACAATGATGCTTTAGAAAAACTCAAGCTACTTGTCTGGCAATCAGTCTTGTTGTTTATCTTATCTTTCCAGCATTTCCTGTAACTATTCATTCAGTCTAAGAAGGTCTGAGCTCACATTTCATACTCTGTAAACTATAGTTAATTCTTTTAGCATTTTTCCTTTAATGTGATTGTGATTTGCATAACTATGCATTTATACAACATAAATAGACATTATTTTACAATTACCTTACATGGATTTCAGTATTTTTATTTATTTATTTATTTAACTATTTAACTGTCCTGCCATTAATTTTACAAAAACTGTTTGACTAATACCATCTGTGATTTTCTTTTTAAAATTCAGAACTTTAACTGTTTGGTGTTACTATATAATTATAAACAAATTGTAACAACAAAATAGATATTAGTTTAACCAACACATTTATATTTATATTATTTATATTTGCTGTTGTCTGCCTGTTATTCTTGTGTATTGTAACAGATGTACTCTAGATGAAAAGAACACACATGCATGTCTGTCTTGTATATGTATATCTTTATACAAGCATGTCATGTCTTGTGACTTTAAATTTTTACTCATCTATTTTTATTTAATTGTATACACTAGAACAGTTTTGTTTACCTTTTGACTATGCTAATGAATGGCATTCATATGCTTTACTTTACTGTAGTACTGATAGATATCTTGCTTTAACTGAATGAAAGTAAAACATTTAAGAATGATTTGTCCAGACATCAGATCCTACCATCCTACCATGTATGTTTAGCCATTTTCAAAACATAAACATATTATAAAATATATTTCTTTTGCACAGATTAACTGTGTATTCAGGAAGTTCCCAGTCTTTGTCAATTCAGCTAATTTATTTCCTTTATCCTGCAACTGCTGTTGAATTTCCTGAAATGTTGCATGGTCTTTCTGACATTCTTTAGTAAGCTGTTCTGCTGAATTTGAAACTCCTATGCACTTTTGAAAAGATGTGTGTATAACTTGTCTAAGCTTCCTGAACTCATTGTGTCTGTCTTTTAGAAGTTTACTACATTCCTTTGTAACAAAATGTACTAGGGGTTCTATCAGTAACTGATTTGACTCACATGTGGTGACAGGACATAACTGTTCAACATCAGAATGTAATGGAAACACTTTACCCTTAGTTAATTCTTCAGATCTGTCTTTACAGTCTATTTTTTAGCAATATGATGCAATATTATTTTATGGCATAATACACAAAATGCAGTTTTTGTTGAAGCACACAATAAACATTTGTCATATTTCACATGGTTTTCTTTGAGATACCAGCCAAATATTGTAATACATTTGCATAATGCCTTACTATCAACCTGCCCTAATAAGGTTTTACATTTACTAATGTGCTGTGTATACCAACATAGCAATTTACTAAAGTTTGGTTTACTCCTGCATGAATTATAAATAATATCCATACTGTCTAATATACAAAACTGTCTATGAATATACAAACTCTGTTTAACATCATCCACACTAAATATGTGACACAGAAAAAAGTCTTACCAGTTAGCAAGAAAACAGGTGATCAAGCTGTTATTGCAGATGGCTAGAAATTTTCAGAGTCACTTGAGAAGCTGGTGAAGCACAACAGGCAGCGGACTACTGTGCTAGTGGACATTCACCTTTTCTTGAAGAATTTATGGCACTGTGAATTTCTTGAACTAGTCTCACTCCGGATTGTAGACGTCTAAAAAACTTTACTACTGCAAGCTGCATAAACTGGAATACTTCTGTTTAGGATTTACACATACGTACAAATGTTAGTTACTGCAATTTGACTGAAGTGACCCTCTGCAGGGCTTACCATCACTCCTCCTGTGTTTGAATGCAGATTGTAGGTTCAAATGCAGGCTAGCTTGCCATTGAAAAAATTATATGGAGCTAGTCACTCATCTGCCTCGCCATTGAAAAAATATTTTGAGATTTACTTGCTTACTGCTTGCTGCTTCTTGCTGTGGGATGGATCTGAAGTGTTCTTAAGACACTCAGTCTTGCTGGCTGGATTCTGCTAAAATTCAAAGTCTGGTTATATTTGCATTCACAGTCTGTTGCATACAGAAACTTGCAGAATATACACTGATGAGAGAATATACTTTGCAGCACTTGTCTTTAAGAGCAGTAACCAATAACTTTTATAATAAATCAAACTGGACAAACGTTGCAGCTTAAAATACTGTTCCAACTTTACTTCTCATATAGTACAGATGATGTGAGAGATATAACATTTACCTTAGGACAAACGAGTCCCTACCATACCTCTAACATAACTGGATTTATACAGCTCTTTATATACAGTTTTAGTCCTGTAGAAACAATACTAAGCTTCCTTGTTTAACAATGTCTTGTAAGAGACCAGCTTTTCTGACAGTGTGAATATCCTGTAACAGTGTCCTGATGTCCATGTAGAAAAACATATTTTTGAGGAAACACATTGTTCTGTATTCTATTTGGATCTGTGTATATGAACATATGTTTTTGTGCCAATGCTGATAAGCATATCCTGTTTTTTATACAGAAAAACATATTTTTGAGAAAACACATTGTCAGAGATCAGCTTTTCTGACAGTGTGAACATCCTGTATTTTATTTGGATCTTTGTATAAAAACATCTGTTCTTGTGGCATATCCTGTTTTTCCATGCAGAAAAGCATGTCTGTGTTCTTTAAAAGCAGATTTTGCATTTTTGTTCTTGCATACATCCTGTTTGAGTCTGTAAGGGAAAAATGTCCATTCTTTAAAAGCAGATTTTGTATTTTTGCTCTTGCATACATCCTGTTTGAGTCTGTAAGGGAAAAATGTCCATTCAGCAGATTCCTTTTCCAAGCCATGGTCATTTAGTATGACTGCTGATCACATATTACTAAACTCTGTTTCTGCATTTAAGCAAGCCTTTTCTTTCAGCATATTTACAACATAATTAATTTCAGACTAATATTCATAAAATCTAACAGACAGTGTAATTTTTACTAAATTTACATAGACCAGAAGAATCCTCTTCCTTGAAAATGGTAGAAACATGAATGATGACATCTGAAGAATGAGGGGATCTAATTTGGGCTGATGTCAGTTTAGAATCAGGAACCACTGTGTTGTGATCGTAATGTCCTAAAATAGTTTTAATGGTAGGATGCACTGCATTGTGATTGTGATGCCCAGATGAGACATTTTTATTGAGATGCCCAGATGATATTTTTTTATTATAATGGTTATTAAAATTAAGGTGGCAAGTAGGCAGTATTATTTTGATATTGATGCCAATCTCTCAGCATTTTCTTCTTTTTACGTAGTACAATGGTGGCAACGTGGCATGAAAGTTTGGCATCAAGTGCTATCCATACATTTTTTTCTTGTTATAAATGAGGATGAGAAATGATGCTATCATTTAAATGTTTAATTTGATCACCCAGTAACTGTAACCTGGAATAATTATTGTCAATTAACACCTTAAGTACTTTTAAACCTATATCATACATTTGGCAAATAGTCTTAAACACCTCACTGTTGGAATCAATTCCATTAGCAATTTTATAACAACAAAATCCTGGGGGGACAATTTTACAAGTAATGCATTTGGACAAATAAAAGTTTTCATATTCAATGTTTTTGTATGAACTCAGCAGTTTGTCCATCTTATGGATCATATATGTGCAGTTTCCTGGTGATGAACCTTCAGAGTTTGTCACATTAAACAAAGCACTGTTTCTGTATTCTGATAGGCATTCTGCAAATGGATTTTTGTCTTTAGGTGCCAAAACCTGGCTAAGAAAATCATAACCACCATCACATGCAGTAGTTGCCGAGGACTGTTGCAAAGGGCTTCCAGTTTCAGAACCACACAATGCAGATAAACTATAGTTCACAAATCCATTCAGTAAAGCTTGAGTTTTCACTACTGACTCATTCAAAAACTGAATTATAATAGAGAGATGAGTAGGGATATTATAAACTGATAGATCCAGTAAATTTTGGCTGTTGTCACTAAAATCAGTTAAGTTATTCTCTTCCATGGTAAGGATAGACTACACTACAGAGTACAATAAAACTTTCCAAAATCCCCTAATGAATGAAGGAAAAAGAACTAGAAAAATACATTTCTAATTTGAGTGCTTTCATTCTTTATTATTCAAACTTCATCAGAAATGTTTCAGTTTTCAAATATGAGTGAGTGAAAATTCTAAACAGCTCCGCCCACAATGTTGATGTTGTGATGCCCGTACACTGGCCGAGCAATCAAGGAGCCTCAATCCACACCACTAACACCAGTGAGGGGCGTCCATATAGGGAAAGGATAATGAATACACACACACAGTAAAGTACAATTTCCCTTAAGAGCACACAGAGATCACAGTCAGTTTCTCCCTTTCTCTCCAGGTCCCCAATAAGACTCCCCACTGGCACAGCTTTAGGGTCCATATCTCAGCCTAGTGGCAAGCTAAAATCTGTAGCACCCTCTCTGTCCAACCAGTGCTTCATGTCCCTGCCCAAGTAGCTAACTGACACACACACTTTGAGATAAGAGTTTATACAACTACACAGACACTCCTGGGGAAGGCTGGCATGGGTTCTCTAGCTGTGCCCCTTGTACCCAGACTATACGGTAGAAATCACTGCCATCACCCAGCTAGTATTTATCAGCCACTCAAAGGCCCTTAAGAAAGGGTGTCCAATTATACTGTGCAATATTATTATCCAAATGGTAAGTGCAACCAAACAGTTAAGACTTATTTGGAGTGACTTGGTACAGTATCACTATATGCATGCAATGTGCTCTTGGAGCTTAAATTATCTCTACGTAAAACAGCCACAGTTGAAAGGTTTAAAAATATTTAATAATAAATAAAAAAAGACAATACTTCTTACTACACAGTGCTAGTCAAGAGTTCAGAGATCACAGAGAAATACTTAAAATAATGCAGTAGAAAATTTCTGACATTAACAGAGAAAACACTTAGTCTAATCTTCCTAATTCCTAGCTATTTCTAAGAGAAAACACAGTTCTAAAATCCTACTTACATATAGACACAGGCAGAGTGGTGGATGTTCTCAAGACAAATACTCAAATTCTCTCATTCTTTCTGTCCTTAAATTGATAACACAGTAACACTGATTCATTTCAGATTACATCATTTCTTTCTGGTTCCCAAGCTAACAGACTCTCAGAGGTTAATAGCCCTTTTGATCTTGCAGCTGGTCAGGAACCAGAGCAATAAAAGAAATTATACATGCAAATTCTAGCCATTAACTCTGGCCTCCAATCAATAGGCAGAATGCCTTTATCTAAACATCTTGGCTCCGAGTTTTGGCATTAAAAAATTGACTTAGCTTTGTTACAGCAGAGTGCACTGTTGTTACATTTTTGGAAAATCTTTACTTCATGGGCAAAGAAGTTGTAGGTGGCACTCTTTAAATCAGGAAAAAAGGCCCTTGAACTATAAACAAGCTCCATTGAGACTTTAAAGTAATCAAATACTTACTTGTTTAGAAGGAGATAATTCTTGATTGAAAAATGAAAGATCATAAACAGATAAACCCTTTCACCCTTAACCAAACTTTATAAGATCTAACTCCAGTTTACATAAAATGCAGTATCTGTATGCTTTAAACTATAGTTGATTGTCAGTTCACTTGAGCTGGGATCATAAATGTATGCCTGGGTTGCTTCGCCAAGCTGCAATAGAAAGATCTTTCATGCCTGTTCTGTGTTTATATATATATATATATATATATATATATATATATATATATATATATATATAGTTTTACTATAATTTTACTGAAGTGCATTCAGATGCATGAAAAGTCACATTGCCGAATTCTGATATAACCAAAATACATATCAAATTTGACCTAAGAACAAGAGTTAACATGGGTTAAGATAGGGGCAAGATTTGTACATTGAAAATATCAGAGTTCGACATTTTCAACGTTCGAGTTTCAGAGTTCGTGGAAAGTGGTTTCGACCGAGTGTACCTCAGTAAAATGATAGTAAACCTACCTAAAAACAACAAAATGTTGACGTGAAAAGTGCTGAACAAAAAGAAAATTGGAAAAATAAAAGCCTGGACCCCCAACAACATGTGCTCTGAGATATAATCTCAGAAAATACAAATAAAAAACAATATTATTACAGGGAAACAAGTCACCTACACCTCCCCCAAATAATTATATACCAATGCCAAGATCACACAATACTGGGGGAAAAGGCAAATTCCCCAACCCTGATTTTATACTGATCTCATACTACCACATGCAGCTAGTCCAAATTCCAACTAGATGTGATAAAAAAAATCTAAAAGGGAATCCATCTTTGACTGGGTCCTAACTAACAACCCCACATTGTACCCTCACACAGGCAGTCTCCCAGACACCTTAAGTGATCACAACATAATATACTTTATACATAGTAGAACAAGCATATGCAAAACCACTAACTATATATCCACTAGAAACACAAAATAAATTCTCTCCTGAAGTCCTCAGCACTTTACTTGGTAACTGTGACTTGACCCCCCTAAAAACCCTCCCACTTGACCAGGCTGTAGCATATTTCAACAAAACATTTCTACAACACCTAGACACTGTCGCTCCATTGTGCAAAATCAAGGTTAGAACCTCTACAAACCCCTGGCTAGTAAAGAAACCAAACAAATCCTCAAGTCCAGAGACACTGCCTGGCTTTACTATCAAAAAAACAAAGAAACACAAAGCCTAACTAAGTACCAAGAACTGTGCAACTGTGCAAAAAAATGCATTAGGCTGGACAAAAAATCCTACTACACAACATTACAAACTAAATACCAACACAATCCCCAAATATTTTGGAAAAATGTAAACCAGCTACTAAAATCCACCCAAAAGGCTACCCCCTAACCAACCACCCCTGACACTAAAGTTCCCATTGAAACACAATTCAACTCCCACTTTATGAACTCAATTCTATCCTTAGTATCACAGGATAGTTCCTTCCTCACTATCCCCCCCAACACAAATAACACAAATACAAGCTTTACCCTCAAAACAGTTTCCACCACTTCAATCAAGAGCATGCTCTCCAAACTAAAACCCTCATCAACAGCAGCCAACCTACTCCCCAGCTATTTCTTGAAACTCACAGCAGATGCTATTGCTATCCCAGTCTCCACTCTCATAAACAGATCGATTGTTGAAAACTATGTCCCCAAACTCTGGAAAATATCCTATGTTACACCCATACATAAAAGCAGGACCTCCACTGAACTTAATAACTACAGACCCATTGCTTTACTGTCCCCCCTGGCCAAAATCCTAGAAAAATGCATCCATACCCAGATGCTAAACTATCTCCTAGACAGCAACATCCTGTCACCTACTCAGCATGGTTTCAGACCTGCCCATAGTACCACTACAGCCCTCCTCTGCTTCACAGACACAGTAAACTGTCTCAAAAATGAAGGCCTACAGGTGTTAACTCTTTTTTTGGATATGTCCAAAGCATTTAGCACAGTCTCACACCAAATCCTGCTAAACAAACTAAACCAATATCACCTATCAAATTCCACTCTTATCTGGTTCCAGAGCTACTTAACTGACAGGTACCAAGCTGTGAAATGGGAAAATTCTCTCTCTCCTCAGCTGCCATAACTATAGGAGTCCCGCAGGGTTCTATCTTAGGACCACTACTATTCACAGTCTTCACAAATGACCTCCATACCTCTACACAGCATGCATCTATCATTCAGTATGCAGATGACACTACCTTAATCTGTGCTGCACAAAACATTCCCACCTTCCTGCAAACAACTCAGCTAGCATTCTCTGAAGTTGAAAACTACCTTACCAAAGCCCAACTTATCCTCAATCCAAAGAAAACTCTGCTTATGATTATAACCAGTTCTAACAAAAACACTGATAACAGTCAGTTCACTATCTACTCCACAAATGCTACTTCAATCACTCCCGTGGCACAGGCTAAGCTATTGGGAATAACCATAGACTCCCACCTAAAATTTGATAGTCATCTCAACTTAACTATTAAAAAAGTACATGCCAAACTGGGATCACTCTACCGTATCAAACCATTTCTTACCAACAACACAAGATCAGCCATTGCTCGCTCCCAGCTTCTATCCACACTACTCTATGCATCTCCCATTCTGACTAATCTCAACAAAACTGAACTAAGCAAAATGGAAGCCTGCTATAACAGAATTGCCCGCTTTGCTGCAAATTGCTCATATAGAACTCATCACTGTACTGCTGTGAGTCAGCTCCACTGGCTTGAACTGCCCAACCTCCTAACCTACAATCAGCTCTGCCTCTGTCATTCTATTACCTCCCCAATAAGTGTCCTGCCCTCAAAAACCTAGTACAACATCACTCAGCCAAAAGGCCTCTTAGATCATCAATCAAACTACTACTATAAGTCACCAACAGCTAGAATAGCTTTGGAGATACACTATATAGTAGTTCAGTAGCTAAAAAATGGAACTCTGTCCCCACTAGCATTCAAAACACATCATCCAAAGCCTCCTTTAAAGAACTCATCAGGCAACATCTCAAGCAAAGTTGGCAGTGCCATGGTTGCTCCCCAGGCTAGTGAAAGCGGATAAGGTATACATACTAAATCTAGAGTACTTGATAATAGTTTTCAATCTTACTCATAAACACTGGATAATCTACAATGTAGGTACTGTACCTGTGTACTATGTATGTATTCTACCTATGTTCCAAATTTCAGCTGTACACCACAAACCTATTAATTACCTTTATTTTTAAATTAATATTTTTTTGTTTGTTCTGTACTGCGGTGGTGGTGCTGTGGTAGCGTTGTTGCCTCACAGTTAGATGTTGCCCGTTCGATTCTCAGTTAGAGCGTCTTCTGTGTGGCGACATGCGTGAATGGGCGTTCCTTAGTTGAAGGTTGTGCGTTAGGCCCGGCAAGCCAGCATGTAAAACTCTACTGCCAATAATTAGCGGACCGGAGTTCCGCTGTGGCGACCCCTAACCGGGAAAAGCCGAAAGACACAAACAAAATTTTTTTGTTTGTTCTCTCCACTGTAACTGTTGATGTGACGTATACCACTGTAAAAACAAATCTTTTGTAATTTGTGTGTATACTGATCATGTCTAAATAACTAAATGTATCTGTAATTTTTCTTTGTGGAGGTTTTCTCCCGGGACTCTCCTAAAAAAGGGCCTTTTCGGCTCAGTCAGACACCCCCGGTTAACAAATGTAAAATAAAATAAATAATAAATAAATAAATCAACAGTTTCTTGTTGACAAAATTAGGCAGGCAGGAAAGTATTAACATTAGTCACAGGCAACCAGCTTTATGGGAACCATATATCTGTGTGTGTGTGTGTGTGTGTGTGTGTGTGTGTGTGTGTGTGTGTGTGTGTGTGTGTGTGTGTGTGTGTGGTAGATATTTTTTCACCTTGCTCTTAAGACTTTTGCTGGAATACTTTATGTTAGGATAACAATGCTTTGCAGATCTGCAAAGTGCATGCGATTGACATTAGAACAGTAGTAACTAGGAAAGATATGTCCAGAATATTCATATTTACAGCGTCACAAAAAACTTGATTCTACAGGGAAATTTCTTTGACTTGAGTGATCAGATTTGGCTGAGGGTTTCTTGACCTGTTATCCATTATACAATATTAAGGCAATTTCTTTATCATTGCAGTATAATGAAATAAAGTAGTTTTTTTCTGAACCAGGGTAGTATTTTTTTTCTTTTGCTGAAAAAAAAAAGAAAAAAAAAAAAAAGAAAAGAAACACCCACATAGGTTTTGCAAGACCTAATTGCTATCCTTGACCCCTGTTATGCGATGGTATGTGTTTAATGGATCTGTTATTAGTTTCATTATTTGACTTGCGCAGGCTTGTCTCTGAAGACCTGGAAATGTGCAGAAAGAATCTACAGTTGATCATTTTAACCAGTAATTACAGTTGCATTATTACATCTGTACCCTGAAGCACTGTTTATTTGAAACTAATTTCTGCAGCTTAAAGCAATGTCAGCAAAAAGTATAACTTTTTAAAATTAGGATGGAATTCTTATGGTTCTACACAAGACCCTTCTTCTGTAAATAAACAATGTCCGTGAGACTGCAGCTGTTTATTCTTAAATGGTATGCAGGCTTTTTGAAAACCAGGCCCCGCCTTGTCATTCCTGTTCAAATTCTTGTAGTCCAGCACATTTAAGAGACAACATATCAGTCCACACCTGGCATGTCAGTTCACATAACTTTCTCAGTCATTCTTTCTGTGCCTAGTAAGCAGTAAAATAAAGGCTTAGGGTCATAAGCAAACAATGCTTTCTAATCAAGGGACACTTTACAGGTCAGAAGTGTCTAAAATAATGCAAATGATAGCAGAAAAATCAATCAGGTCACATGACAAATGCCTACTGTTCACAGATAATTTAAAGTTTTTTACCAGATCAGATCAGGTAGGCACTCCCTATGATAATAATGATCTGACAGTGCTAGAGTGTGGGGACCAGTACCCCCCCCCCCCTTCACTGGCTGAAGCATCAAGTTCTCTTAGCCCTACTACATAAGCAAATGGACTAAAAGATGATTTCACAACTCATATGAAAAACTGTTTTCTGGTTTTTTTTATATGCTTTGCCATTTTTCATGGTCAGGGGTATGATGTCATTCAGTGAAAATCATGAAGAAGTGACGTGATCAATCCATGTTCTCCACAGCTAGCACATGTACTGGTGTTATGATAGTTACTGTGGATTAGATAGATACCTGTCAAGAATTTACATTATAGGCAGCCTGTTTTGTTTAGCTTGCTTAGGAGCAGTTAGCAAGACAGAGAGCCCGTAGTTAGGAACTGGAACTTGTTAGTTGTGTACATAAAGGACATCAGTAATGTAGAAGGCATGTAGCATGTTTCTGCACTTGTCAGCATTATCTTATTACACTCCCCTCCCAAAAAACAGCTAATTTTAGAAGTCCACATTTCCTGTCAGGGCAACCACAGTGGCAGACTCTATTTACTGTTAATTCTATTTTTAATTGTAAGAGGGTAGTATTCCTTAATCCCTACTTTGCTAACTTTATAAAGGGAGCAGCCTCCCCCACACACAAATAGAAGTCATGAAGAATAGTTTGCTACCTACCTGATATGGCTGATAACGTATGCATACCCAAAGGCAAAAGGACTGTATTCTAAAATCACACAAATGGCAAAACAATCCAATTCTCAAAACATTTTCGGTGGAGGGAGCAGACATTGTTAAATTATGCCCACTTATCTTGGACAGATCAAAGCCTGCCAAAGTATGCCAGGAAGTTGGCAGCAGCAGCAGCAGCTGTGATGGATCACAATAAGACATCACTTGTTAGTACCTGTAGCATCATGTGAGACAGTTTGCAAACTGACACCATCTCAGCAATACAGTTTTGATGATTGCCAGCCACAAGTAACTGCATTTATCAGAAGCTCCAGTGAATGGTCAAAGAATATGCCACCTGGCTCTGTTAGAGATCTATCAGCCAAGCTTTCTGAGCATAATAGCCTTACTTCAGTGGCACTACAGTTGCAAAAGCCCAAGGTCTATGTAGGAGTACAGGCCAAAATATATTCATTTTGAATCATGTAGGAGACCACTTGCTAACCTCTTCTTTTCAAGTCATCTTGTGAGATACACAATTTACTTTAGAAAAATGTAAATGCTATTTCCATGTTTTATTTAGTGGTAATGATAGTTGTACTTTAGGGATTGCATCCACCCACTTCCTAACACTAACAGGAGAAAACATTTTAATGAACTAAAGTTAAGTCCTCAGCACCCCATTACATCTTAGTACCAGCATTACAGAGTGAATAAGAGAAAATTAGAGAGTGAAAAAGGATACATTACTTTAATAATAATACCCAATTGTTAACCAGGTAGCCCCACTGGACACACAGACCCTTTTCAGGGCCAACCCAGGAGCAATGTCTGGTTAAGTGACTTGTTCATGGTAACACAGTAGGCAAGTGAGGGCTGAGGGAATCAAACTCTGTACTACATGAACTACAGCTCACAATCTTAACCCTTGGCCCCAAATGCCATCTTCAATGGCTGTATTGAAGGGGTCTGTGTCAGGTACTACTGATCAGTAGTATGTTATTTTTAAATTCTCCTACCGGCTAACTATCATTTGTTGAAAGTTCTGATGGTCAATCAGCCCATTCATTCCTTTATGGACAAGAACGTTTAGGCTGGGGAGTCCTAGTTCTATTACATTGCAGTTGTGACCTGTCCATTTCAGTCCTTCCACAGTGTAGTGTAGTGTGCAGTAGCTACAACCTGCAGCCTGTCTAGAGAGTCTGCTGCTTCCTATTTCTATAATCCTTGTTTCTGTTTCCCTCATTCTCCAACAGATTCTACACCACAATAATGATTGGAAACCTCAGAATCACCCTTCAAGGGAGCTGATTTAGAAAAATCTGCTTCTTTCCTCCCTCTTAAGGAAAGCCTTTCAGTAGCTGGGTTGTTTCTTGAACCTAGGTCTTCAGCGTCACACGCAAACATCCTGCCCTATTGGCAGTTGGCTGATTCAGACAAGCAGCATACATTATAAGAAAGCTTGCCTTTCAGCCCTTTTGATCAACATTTAAGAACATAGTTTCAAGTGAAGATCAACAGGGGAAAGGAACTATGAACACATTTTAAATTTAACATACGTAAAATAGCACTTGATAATGGTTGCAATGGAATGGTACGTGAAAACAGAAAGGTGGGCATTGTATGTTTCATGGCTCTAACAAGACTCTTGTATGAAAAGCAACATCACCATATGAGAAATGTGGGGATTATTCTACACCATGTAATAGCAACCTCATTGCGTGACATTCTTCAGTATTAGCAAAGTAAGAAAAAGCATAATTATATTATCCAGACAGCAGAAGTACACAGAATAAAGAGGTTTATACCTGTTTCTTTGAAAAGTTAAAAGGCATGAAATAACTCCAGCAGAACTTCTCCAGTGATATATATTAACTTATACTCTTTTAGTGGAACTAACTGTCACTTTGATTTCAGTGAAGCAACTGCTCCTCAAACAAGCATGTGCCACTAGTAGAATAAGAACTTTTGCAATGGGGTAAACTCCCTTAATCCCTATGGCCATACCACTGTATTCACCCTGCAGAGGGTGAGGCAGCATTGTCTTGATATTCACATTTTTTTCATTAGCAGGTTTTAGCACAACAAGGGTCATTAGTCGATGCTAGGTCATCTGGGTCACTATTGGGGCTTCACCCCTCAGTGTCGCAGAGTCAGCTAATTTCATTTGGTAACTAAGGTAGTCGGTAAGAAAGAGGTTGTAAGCATGACCTCTCTAACCTGTAGCTGTCCACTAAATAAAACAGTGCATTCCAGATACTTAATTGATTTGTACAAAAAAAAAAAAAAAGATTTTATTAAGGCATCTGATTTGGTACCATGCAAAAGGGTGGTGAACAGACTAGATCAACCTGCAATTGGGAGCTGGGTGGCAGCATGGGTAAAACTGGTTATACAAAAAGGATACAAGTGGTAATAAAACTGGAATCCACATTAAAAAAATTATTAGTTGGCTACCACAAAAGGCATTACTGAGGTTAGTAGTTTTTACTGTCTAAATGCATGTCATTAAAGAATGTCTGCATGGAAAGGTACACTTTTTACTCCTAAACTAAATGTGTATTATTTATTTTATTTGACATTTGTTGACTGGTTTAATCTGACTGAGCAGAAGCCCTTTTCCACTGGAGGCCCGTGAAGAAAAGCTCCACACAAGTATTACAATTTGAGAAGAAATTAAACGTCAAATGAAAAAAGCATCAGCAAAAAAGATATACATTATTTACATCAAAAAATGATATACAAAGCTTTACAGATGAGTTAAGTGGGATGTGTAGCTGTATAATAAAGGACACAATAAAATGTGAAGAAAAGATGAAGAGCTTGGCAAGACTGAAGGATTGCTTTAAAATGTGACAAATATAAAATAATGATAATAATAATAATAATATGAATAACAATAGCACATCCAAGATGCAATAAGGGGTTCAGGTGCCTTGGAAGTGAGACATTTCTCTGTGGTACGTTTGACTGGGGACACATGGCTGAAGTGACAGTCAGCTGCAGAGAAATATGGCTGTTGTGAATTAAAATGTGAGCCAGTTTGTAATGCATTTAAGTTTGCAGTGGGACATATAACATCTGAGTCTGTCACAGCTAAACTGTATGAACACAGATGTGCACAAGGTACAGTTGCGTCTGTTAAAGCATTTGTGAGACATTTATATGAAATAGCTGAAATGTGTGAATTTCAGGCTGCTAAAGACGATCTAATAAGAAGCAAAATTGTTAGAGAAATTACTTTCAGTGAAGTTTCACAAAAACTGCACATATAGCCCAATTTAACATTGGAAAAAGGCAATACAATAAGCTCTCCAGTCTGAGCCAAAGGAAGGGTGCTGATGATATTCATGTTGTGAGAGATGTGGGAGAAGTTCAGCACAAACCAAGTATTAAACAAGTAAAAAAAGCATAGGAATGGTCGGTCAGTGGTGGTAGTAAATGATTTTCCTGTAATAGAAGTTCATTTACAGTACCCAGGCTAATGTAAATGTTTTAAATGTTTAGGAGTTTGGATATCTGGATCTTTGCAGAAAACTGTTGAGGATGTATACATAATGTATTAGATAGAATGAAATCAGATGTTTGGAGCTGGAGGATGCTCCCCAAGGCTAGATCAGCATCTGCAGGCAGTATGTCATTTTATGTTACAACTTATGCCATATGGTTTTCAAGCCTTCCTGGGAAATTCTCCTTCAAGATTTTTAAAAGTAAAGAAGAATCTGATGCTATCCTTCAAATGGGCTGGCAGAAAACCAAGGGTATCATGGGACATATTGGTCCTTGCAAAAGAATGGGATAGCGTTAAGACTCCAAGATCTATAGGGATACCTGTAAGCAGTGCAGTTTAAGAACTTCATGGCTTTGCAAGCTGGGGGTTATGATGCAAAGTGGAAGCATCTGATGCATACAGTGAGGGGAGGTAGGGGAAGGTAAATCACAAATTATGATCACTCATGACTGAACATGGTGGTTTAGCCCTCTCTGTCAGATAGTAGCTATGTTATGTGTCCTTTGTAGATGAGACTAATTAGTTATTTGGAGAAATTATATTGCTCCCATAGGATATTCAAGTATGGTAAGAGAGGACGAAGCATCACTCCAAAACTGGAGAATAAAACGCACAAGAGTAACATTTTGGGATCATCGCTGTAGTGGGGGTGAATGGGTACAGTGGTGATTAATTTAAAGGCAATTCAAACTCCAAGATAGATTGGAATTTGAGTTTGAAACAGTATTACTGGCAGCAAAAAGCTAAAAAATTACCTCACAGATAGTTCTTTGAAACCTGGATTAGTTGATTTATTAATTAAGGGCAGATCAGGATCTTCTTTAAGTAATGGGTTGGTTAGACAAGAATATCAGGGTTTGAAGTAGCTGAAGTCTAAAGTAGGTGTTTATTGGAAGGGACACCAGGAAAGGAACTTGCAAGAGCAGTTGACACAGAATCAGTGGAACCAAATTTGCCTGCTAACAAGAGAAGGCCATTTAAGATTTCTGGTGGAAATGCCTTTGTGAGTATTTTTATATATCAGCACTGATCAAACAAGTTGCCTGAAGCTAATGACTGCTGATGGAGGTACAATAGGGGGGGGAGTGGGAACATGGCGACACATATTCTGGGAATGCCAGGGGACAGGAATTTAAATAACTGCATTGCTTATTTCACAGGAATTATCTAAGGATGTTCAGTTGATAAAAACACTACTCCATTTAGGTACTGACCCTGGTATATTAATTACAAATTCAGAGAGAAAATTAATATATATCATGACAGAGACTAAAAAGTTATAACAAGAAACTGAAAGTCAATTAATCCTTCTGGACTACAGTTACTGAGAAACATAGTTAAGAGATCTGGGTCAGGGAAAGCAAAAACTTGAGTCCTGAGGCCCTAATAATACATCAGAGGAAATGGGATGGATGGCTCATTCAGGGATAGTTAGAAAATATACATCAAAAGAATCTTCAAACACACTTAGAGGATTTCCTATGGATTGGTTAACTGAGAGGCATGCCCCTTATTACACTGCAGAGCTCCTTAATTAAGGCTAGGAATTGGAAATTGTGGCTATACTATCAATAATTTTGATATTTACTATAATGAATATAAAATCAGAGGAAATAATTCTGGAAGGATAAGTAAAATGTAAAACCTTCTGTTGTTATAAAAATGTGTTATAAATAAAGGGTTTTCTAAAAAAGGCATAGGAATAGCAAAAGCAAACATGCAAGTACAAAAAAGAGTGAATGCAATGGATAATATACTAGATATAACTGTGTTGCATATCTGGTTTTTCATTCCAATCAAGTGATGCTCCACTTGTTCAATTTGTTTTGCCATCTCAGCTTATTTATCTTACACCCCCATTGCTTGACATGTAACAGACCCCATGGCTACTTCCTGATCTTGCAAGAACTCTGCATCTTCTACTCCAACCATTTAAAATGTTTCAAATATACTGTCAGAAATCTATTCTGATTCCACAATTAAATCCTTATCATTTCTAAGATGTATGCCACTTTGTCAACAATCAGACTTATCTTAGGTTCATAGGTTCATTGGTTAATAGGTAGGTACTAGGCTATCTGCCCAAAGGCATTTATAAACCTAGCCGGAATGTGTTGGCTTTCACCGCCCCTTAGATTAGTTCCCTGTGACTCTGTCCAGCAGAGCCATTGAAGTGATCCCTGGGGTAAACTTCCTGTTTCTCATCCACTCGTCAAGGTTTCTCTTGAAGAGGGTTAGCGAGGAGCTCTGCCTATTGTAGATTGGAATCTTGTTCCAGAGCATGGGAAGTCTCTGGGACAGGAATCTATCCCTCCAGCATGTCCTATTTATTGTTGTGGTGAGGTTTAGATCCCTGGAGTGTGTGTCTCGAGGGGATATGGTTTTCTTTAGGTGGAGCATGTCCATCAATTCTGGGTTGGACATGGCCTTGTATGCCAGGCAGAGATCACCTCTGAGTAGGCGGTATGCAACTGAGTACAGCTGGAGTTTCTTCAGTCAAGCTGCATAGGAAATCTGCTTGAGGCCAGTGATCCTCTTGGTGAGGTACTTCTGTGGTTTTTGCAGTTGTTGCAGATGTCTTGTAAGGTACATCCCAAATGGGGCATTGTACTCTATGATGGGTCTGATAAGTGATGCATGGAGGAGCCCAATGACCTCTTTCAATCTGGATGCAAACCCTTTTGTGATTAGGTGGGCCACATAGAAGGATTTTCTAACCACTTTGGCAATGTGATTATCAAAGGAGAGGTTACTATCTACTTGGGTCCCCAGATTCCTTATTACGTCTTCCGTATTTAGGGGGCTATCACCTATGTGATAGTTTGTGGGTACTTTGTTTTTCCAAAGGGGATGACTATGCACTTTTTGGCATTTAGCTTGAGGCCATGGTTTTGACACCAGGTATCTGTCTCAGTAAGACCCTTTTGGAGGATGTCTGTGTCAGCTGGAGAGTCAATTATAGCCCCTAGTTTGCAGTCATCTGTGAACTTGGTCAGCCATAGTCCTCCTGTGCTTGCTTGTACCTCTGAGAAGTATATGCCAAACAGGAGGGGTCCTAGGACTGAGCCCAGGGGAATGCCACTTGTAACCAGTTTAGAGTCAGACATAGCTCTCACAACTTTTACCATGTGGGTTCTGTTTATGAGCCAGTTGGCAACCCATCTCATGATGTAGTGGTTTATGTTCAGGCTGGTGAGCTTGTCTATAATGCCTGAGTGGGGAATGGTGTTGAAGGCCTTTGCAAGGTCTAGGCAGGCTGTGTGGACCACCTTTCCCTTGTCTATAGCCTTGGTAACTGTCTCAAAGAAGTCCACCAGATTTAGGAGGCATGATCTGCCCTTAACAAAGCCGAACTGGGTAGGGTCCAGTGTTTGGAGGTTCCCAATGTCTCTGTTAATGAGATCCATGATGATGTGCTCCATAGCTTTGCAGACCAAGCTAGTCAGGCTTATAGGGCAATAGTTCCCGGGGTCCATTGTGGCTCCACCTTTGTGGAGCAGAATAACCATTGCTGTGTGCCACTCTGTGGGCACATAGCCGGTGGAGAGGCTGAGTTTAAACAGTGTGTTTAGGTGAGGGGTTAGTTCATCTTTGAGCTCATGTAGGAAGCAGCCTGGGACACCGTTCGTTCCCACTGATGCTGTGTTTTTGGCTTTGGAGAGGGATGTTTTAACCTGAGTGTCTGTGATTTCAGGGGAACTACATTCTTCTGGTATAGTTATGGGCCCTTTTGGGGGTGAGAGGGGAGTGAAGTTTGCACTGAACCTGCCTGCCAGGATGTTGACTATATCGGTCGGTTCAGTGTATTTTGTGCCATTCTGCACTAACTCTGAGCAGATCTGAGAAATGCCACTTAGATTCTTGACATAGCTAAAGAATGCCTTGTTTTTATCTTTGGAGTCCATTGCAATTTTTCTTTTGAATTTAGCCTTGGATGATTTTATGAGGGAATGCAGTTTCTTGCTGATACTGATCAGGGATGTCTTCCCTTCTTGGGATTTTACTCTTTTCTGTTCTAGTTTCCTCCTTCTATTGTATAGCTTGTTTATGGCTGGGGTCCACCAGACTGGTTTCCTTTTCTTGGAGGAGTGAGTCTTGGTTTTGTTTGGGATGGCACAATCCATGCATTCTTGCAGGTGCCTGTAGAGTGCATTAGTAAAGGATTTTGCAGCTTGGGCAGCGTTATCTTTTAGCATGGGGGCTTTGAAACTCCCTACCTTGGTCTTAAGTAACATGAAGTTTGCTTTTGAAAAGTTTTTCATGTGGTTTCTTTGACCAGGGGTGGTGGCGGAATGTGGATATCCAGAGTAATTAGTTTATGGTCAGATCTAACCAATGAGTGGATGACGTCCTGTGTGGAACACCGGTCATCCAGGTTGGTGATGACCAGGTCCAATATGTTGTCACCTCTGGTGGGGGTGTTGACAAGTTGATCCAGGGTGTTTGAGTTTATAAATTCTAGGAAATGTTGGGCAAGGAAGTTTGTACTTGAGTAGTTCCCCAGTTAATGTTTGGGTAATTGAAATCACCCAATATCAGGGTGTTTGGTAGGACCTTTATGTTTCCCAGTGTTTCCAGGAATGCAGAGTAGGAGTCCTGGGACATGGTGGGTGATCTGTAGCAAGCTATAATTTGAATAGCAGTTTTGCCCATTGCTAGTTGCACGTGGATGATCTCTGAAGCATCGTGCTGTGCCACTAACCTGGAGGTGTGGGTATCCTTGATGAATATGGATACTCCCCTGCCTTTTGTATTTTGGTCCGGGTTTTGTGGCCAAAATGTAAGGTATGAGTTGTAGCCTGGTAGTGCTGGGGTGCTCTCTAAAGCCTTAAACCAGGTTTCTGTTACTGCACATATATCAATTTTTCTCCATACTGAGGAGTGCCTCGAGTGCGTGCATTTTGAGGTTTAGACTTCTGGCATTGAGTAACATTACCCTCAGTTTTTTATTACTTGCGCTATTTACGGCGGTGGGTTTGTCTTTTGAGCCTTGCCTAAAAAAGGCACTATGGGGGTGGCAAGAGCCTTGGCCAGTATTCGAAAGTCTAAGGGTGACAGGTGCAAGCTGTCTCTAGCGAAGCAGCGTGGCTTGTCGAGCATGTCATACCAGGCTGACAGACACTGGATCCCCTTTGAATGACACCAGAAATTTAGCCAATTGTTCATTTTTTTTCTCTCTACCATGGTATCATTCTTGGTGAGGGCAGGATGCTACTCAGAGTCAGGGTCATACCGGCCTGGGCTACGTGATCAGAGAGCTCCTCCATGTCTCTTTTCATGTAGTCCAGGGAGGTATGGCTCAGGTCATTCACACCAACACGGACAATGACAGAGTCGTATTTGTACTTGTTTTGCAGTGACCTGAGTGCGTGTGTTATGTGGCGTATCCTGGCTGTTTTTTTTTTTCAGTTCTCTGCTTGATAATTACAAAGTAGGATGGCTGCCCCACATCAACTCCTGACTTATTTCATATTCAAACTGTACTATTCAAGTACATGCTCAATTTCTTCAATTTCTTCCACTGTATGTCATGAAACAACACTTTCAATCATTTATACTCTAAAACTGCTTCAAATAAACTACTTTTACCTTATAATTAAGTGGATATATTTCTCAAAACAAGGAGTGACATCAGAAGGCAACCATCTTCACCAAACAGCATGAGGCTTCTCTGAAAGTGTAGGTTATAGTTTTGAAGTGACAATGACATTTTGTGGAGTCTTGCAATTGTTTTGTTTGTTTTTGTTGTTGTTTATGTATACTTTAAAGTGGTTTGTGATCTGATTCTACTAATATGCTTTAGTCACAAATATAGTTTCAAAATTTCTGTCAGCCAAACACTATACCTGATTCCGCTTTTTTCAGTTTGTGTATAGCACTGTTGAGAGTCTGTAAAAGACCCTGACTCTTATGCAGATGGACTACTTTCCTGCAATCAAACTTCACACAGCCTCTTCAAGTTTGCAGTACATCATACAATTTCAGTGTAGGTGCCCTAATGACCAGATATTTCAAATTCTCAGACTATTTTCTGTTCTGTTGACCCAAATCATTCCACATTACATACTAAAAGCTTTCTTAATGGCAGAGTCACATTGGATAATTGTGGAATAAATGTAAATATTACACCATAATTAGGAATAACATCACAGATACATTGCTGTATTTTATATATTAATGACAGTCTTCACTTTGTCAGTCTCTAACTCAAGCCTTTCTATCAACAAGTTATAACCCTTTAACTTGAACAAGGTTATACAGGTTTCGCAGTTACTTTTGTTCAGCTTTTAGCTTCTTTTTCTCAGCATGCCAAACTGTTTAATCACACATTGATCATGTTCCAGTTTAGTTGCACCCCAGATTAAATCGTCTTCAGAGATGCTCACTGCACCACTAACCCTTCAGCAACATTAGCAATAGCTCTCTAAGGGACTCCTGGGGCTGGTGAGATTACAAAAGACAACCTCAGAAATCTAGATCTGCCTAGAGGTGTGTGCAGGTTGCACAACTTGGAACTAGGTTCATCTAGCTTGACTTGCCATAGCCCTTGGTAAGCATCAATTACAAAGAAATACTCTGTATTATATATTGTTGCTACTATTTCTTCCACTATCTGAAGCAGACAGTGGTCCTTTTTGATCCATTTATTTAAGTGTTTAGAATCAGGGCATATCCATTGCCTGACTACTGTCACTATGCTATTTCACATTTATTACGTTCAGTTTGTTTTATTATAACTTCCTTAGTTTCCATGCATTTCAATTATTGCTTATTTCTGTTGAATCACAAATATTAGTTTAAGAGAAATCTTGAAATGAAATTCACCTTGGAGATAACTCAAACCTTTAAAAACATTAGAGGATTTTTTTCAAAATTTCATTAAAAGTCTGTAGTGCAAGTAATTCTGTCAGCAAATCATTCCATGTATTCTTTGACTAATGTTTTTGTACTTGTAAAATACAGTCAAATAAATCTTTTTGTTCTTTTGAACGACCTATCAAATTTATTATTAGCAAAAAAGATTCAGATTAAGGACAGGACTTTCAATATGGCTGCACACAGATAAACAGCTTAATCTCAGCGTTCCCAGTGTGAAAAAAGAAACTGAAAGATAAAGGCTAGTAATCCTGACAGTTTTAATAAAATTCAGTTACTGGCTAGTAAGCACACTGCCTGGATGCTAGCAAAGAAGATATCTAAAAAAGCCCAAAATAAATTTGGCTAGAAAAGGTGAAGAGAAAACACTGACTGGGAAGAATCCTGAACTGTTCAGCAAAAAGTAGTTTAAGCTCCAGTTTTGGTACGAGATGGCTTCCAGTAATTTAGAAGAAAAAATAAACCAAATATGTTCAGACATGATTAAAACAAATGAAACATTGAAGGAGTATATCAACTCAAACAACAAAAGTCTGGAAAAATGGAAAAATCTTTAACTAGCTAGTCAGGTGAACTGAAAACACTACAAAAATCAGAGGTCAAAATGAAGAAATGGCTGGCTAAGTATGAGACTTCTCAATAAGAGCTGTTTCAGACAAATGGTACAGTTAGAAGATAGAGCATGCAGAAAAAATTGAGATTTTATGTGTACCAGAGAAAATGGAAGGAACAGACTCCATTAACTTTATGAAGGCACAAAGAAGCAACTGGACTGGTATTCCCCAGCAGGAGTTGTTAATTGAAGGGGCACATTGTGTGTATGTTTCAAACCTGGCCTTCAGAAAGCATCCAAGACCTGTATTAGTAAAGATGCAGTCTTAGCAGCAGAAATAATTGATCTAATAAAACTGTGGCATAAGAGCAGAGTATTAAAAACTGGAGACTTTGAGTGTTTGTGGAAAATGATTATTCACTGTACACCAGGTAGAAGAGAAGCAGCAATCAGGAAATGTCAAGAAGCAGGTGTGAGATTCAAGCTGCTGTATGCAGCTGTCTTTAGAATATTTTTTTTCCTGAAGGATCAAAGACATGTTTTGATGCTTAACAGGCTAAGGAAGAAATTCAAAAGTTTGGTCAACAAAAAGTGAGTCATATACAGAAGGTGAGTCTGCTTCTCATTCTTCAGATAATAAAACCAATAGAGAGACTTTGACTGTGAAACCTTTTCCAGTGTTCCAAAGGAAAATGCTTGAGAGACAGAAAAAGCATAGGAGTTACTAGAAGAATCAGGAGTAAGGAGATGAACAGGAAGAAGACCAGCAACACTTAAATTAATGAAAAAGTGTGAAACTATGAAGCATCGATCACATTTGTGAAATATGGCTTTACAAGAACAAGTAGCTGAGAAAGATCAAATGTTTGTTGACTTTGTTAAATTTGTGTGTGGACAGAATAGTATATACCCCACTTCACGGCATTAATGTTTGGAAGGACACTAAAAAAGTAACTGTAAGTTAAACAATTTTGATCTTAGTATTTGTATAAAATATTTCATGATGCAAATTGTATGTTATATAGTAAAGCAGATCTGTGCAGTATGTAGTCAGGGCATCAAAAACATTTTTAAGTTAATATACTGTAATCTTGGGCTGTTGGGGTGGGGGATGGGGTGAAAAGTGCACTGATTATAATGTATGTAGAGTTGAGATGTTTTCTGTTACGTTTGTACAGGTGAATGACTTGCTAAATGCCATGGGTTTAATTTAAAAACAAGTTTTCTGTTTAAAAACAAGAAAACACTGTGAATGCAATGGAAAGTTTTCATTTAGCTTATAGATTTCCGTTGTAAGTTGAGAAGTCTGCAGATGAAGGCAGTTGTACATTCTGTTCTTATGTTTCATGAAGACATAGTTGACTAAAGGTTCAGGCAATAAATCTTCAGTCTGGGCATTGTTTGCTGAGGGAAATGTAAAATTAAAATGTTCAAGGTCAAGCAGCTTAGTAAAAGTTAATGTTTGAAATTATAAAGCATAAGAGATAGTAGTTTCCCTGGTACCTAAGTACTTCAGTGCATTTATTGGAACAGGGTATAATTTATTTTTTTTTAAAGAAAGCCAGCCCATATTTTCTTAACACTAAAATTTAATGTTTTCTGAAAGCATACAAGCTGTTTTTACATTTTGGAGGGGAATATAGCTAAGACAAGAACATATAGCAATTAGTGTAAGCATGACCACTGACTATAACATTCTCTTTAGCATGGATAACCTTCATTTTAGGTTAGGTAATGCCTGGGTGTGCAGCTGTTGATTTGGGAAAAGTGTTCCTATTGGAAGGGTTAAACTTCATTATTTGAAGATATACATAGTCTTGTGTTGCTTGTTTTAAGTGAATAAATTACGGGGGTATTCCAGAGGTGTGTTTTTGGGGGGGATTCTATTTAAAACAAATGTTTTGCAAAATGTGACATAGGTTCAAATGAAGATGAAATGAAACAACTGTATAAAAGACCAACCTGCCAAACATTACACAAAAGTTGATAACAGACGTTTTAAAAAGCTGTCATATATAATAGGTAGGAATAATAACTTCTTATCATAATGGCTATAATATCCATACTATTTTGCAACATTAATGACTTTACAGGAATAGATAAAAATGTAAGAATACTGAATTATATTAAGAAATGCAGAGTGCAAATAGCAATGCTACAGGAAACACATTTGGAAATAAATAAGCATGTGAATTTGATAAAGAAAGGATTTCATGATGAATATTCAGCAGAATATCAGGTAAAAAGGAAAAGAGGAGTGCTTATACTAATTGTTAGAGGAGTTCCAATAGTGATATAAAAGGAAAAATGATAATAATGCTAGATTGTGGCAGTAAGGGGCCACTAACAAGTGAGGAAGATTATATTGTCATGCATTTATATTTCACATAAACTGCTATTATGTAGCTTAAACATTTTTAACACCTTTACTGAATTATCACTTAAGACATAAGCTAACACATCTACAGTATATAGAAGAAAACATACCATATTAACATATTCCTATTGGCAAACATTATGCATCACATATATTCTTTGTATGATTATCATCAGTCCAACATTACAAAGATTTATCAACTCCTGCCTTCACTTAAACCTCACTTCTCCCCCAAAACCTTATTCTGCATGTACTGTTCCCCAAGTTTCCATTGTTTCTATGTAATTTGTTTTCCTACCCTTTTCTAAAACACCCACTTCCAGTTCTTTTATCTCTGCTACAATATTCAGTTCTTCAAATCTTCAAATACAGTTGATTTACACATTGATTTCCATTTTCTAGTAACTGCTTTTTGGCAAACACTAGAATTAAACATAACAAGGCATACGTTTAGGCAATTCAGATCTTGTATCCCAACTCGAAAACAAATAATTTCCTTAGTTACACCCATTCACTCACCCAATATTTCTGACAGAGTAGTTTGTGGGAAATGTTTAAAGTCTGCCAATGAATTACATCCCCAAAACATATCTTTCCTGTTACCTCTTCCTTTCTTTCCCATCACACCTCCAACATCTGCCATCTACTGGAGGAAAAATTCTTTGAAGTCTGTATGGGGTATAAAAATACCTATCAAAATACTTCCAAACAAAAATCATAAAGCTTATAGCCTTCATTGCATAGTGGGGAGACATTCATATGTCCTCCCATTGTTTTCTTGTGAATTGCTTATCCAGTCTCTTTTCCAAATTTTTTCTAACATCTACAGACTGATTCCAATAGTTATTGTGCAATATTTTGTATGCCTTACTAATTAGGACCTTTTTAGCAGCAACTTCTGTTCTAGATTTAATGAGAAACAATCACTTCTCAGCCCTTTGGCTAAGACCAAGTTTAGGTTTAACCAAAAACTCTACCAAAGCAGGTCCTTCACTTAGGATTCCCCTATCCTTTTCTCTTTGCCTATACTCTGATATTAATCCCTGATAAGGAAGGCAGTCTCTATCCTGCAGTCCATATGTTTTCTTGGTCTCTTCCCAGTCTATTACTTTTTTTCTGTAGTTATTTACTCCCCAAACATTGGTTCCTTTGCCAGATTTCTCCAGTACATTCCAGCCACCTATTGCCTATTCTTTGTACCCCTAATTGGACCCATCCCTATTGGCAAAATCTCCTTTCCCCATTCTCATGTTGGCTTAGTTCTTAGAAAACATTCTCCTACTATATGAACATATGATTCTGTCTGACTGCTGTTATTCCCTTTAAGGATCTGTAGCCAAAATCCCAGCCTCCTTATTTCTTGAATCCACCCACTTCATCATCATCCTTTTCCACTTTGAATTATAGCTTCCTGCTTATGTTATGCATTGGAGTCTTAACTATGTAGTTCTAAAATATCCCTTCAAATCAGATAATCCTAAACCACCTTGTTCTGTTGGAAGGATCAACTTATCCCACTTGACCCTTGCCCTTTTCTCTCCCAGATAAACTCCTTCAACTCTTTATTAATTATTGTCTACAGGTTCTCCTCTGGTTGATAAAAATATGTCTGACTTCTATAGAAAACTAAAAGGAATTAAAACATTTTCACTGCTTGCATCTTACTGCCATAACAAAATCCATTTCACTCTGTACTCCTAAATACTTCATTTTATTTTGTCCCTATAAATATGGGCATTGCAGAATCAATTCATGTGTGGGTACATAGATTACAGCTATAGCCTTTGTTTTTACCTTTATTAATTGTATATTCCAAAAGATTTGAAACTGTCCCAAAATGCTCCACAACACTGAGATGTCCTTTTTCTGGTTTTATCTTTTGGAAATAAAGCCAACTCTTGTTAAATACCATGCCAGTTATATCAATGAATTTGTGGGCCCCTTATTCTCTCTGCCAATGACTCTAAATATAATCTAAATAACAAATGGCAAAGAGGACAACCATGGCTGGTTCTTCTTTTCAGATACAAATTGTTATACAGAAACCCTTTTACTTTACTTTTGCATTTCTGCATTATTTTTTATTTTAGAGTTACATGCTATAAATACACAATATGCCTTCACACAAGCTGACAAAGGGTGGGATTGGGTGATTATGTCCAGATTATAGCAGGATGGCTTGGGACTTGTTATCAGATGATAAGGTGTATCAGAAGCAGAAGCTGTAACCCACTGGTAGAATTCAATTCAGCGTTATTGGATTTATTAGAAAGAGGTGAACAATTAGGATTTTTTTCAGCTTCAGATGTGAAAAAGGTGCATCTTAAGGAGCCTAGGAATGTTAAATTTTTTTGTCATCCTGAAGGTTCAATAATGCTTGGACAAACCCCCAGGAAGACCAATAATCTCAGGGATGGGAGCATTTTTACAAAATGTTGGAATTCTTCTAGATTACCAGTTGAAGAAACAACTTGGGAGGGTGTCATCGCACATTAAGAATACAAAGGATCTTTTGGATTATATTAAGAATGTGGAGTGGCAGGATGATTTCTATTGGGCATGTGTAGACATAAAGTCATTGTACACTAGCATTAGAATCAAGCAATCAAGCAAGGGTTGGAGGCTGTTTCAAAAATGCTGGGTGAGGGTCCATGTACTTCATATATAATTTTGCTTTTGGAATTTTGTTTAACACCTAATGTTTTTGTTTTTGAAAATATTTTTTTTTGCAAGTGGAAGGCACTGCCATGGGTGCCTTCTCTGCTCCTTCTTATGCAATCTTGTACATGGCACATTTTGAGAATTCATTTTTATATTTAAAATATTTTCTGAGAAATATTGTGCTGTACAAGCAATTTATTGATGATTTAATTTTCATTTGTTGGGGAGTTCCTTCAGATTTTAGTTCGTTTATGAATGATTTAGGTAGAAAGAGTTTTGGTTTGGAGTTTACATATAGGATAGAAAGGCATAAAATACAGTTTTTGGATGTGGAATTATATGTGACTGTAAGAATGCTGTTCAATTTAGGCCTTATTATAAGGAGACAGCTGTAAACAATTTTTTGCATGCTACCAGCTCTCACCCATTGCATGTGTTAAGGTTCCTTCCATATGGGGAATTTAGGTGCATTTTTACTAATACTTCTGATAAGGATGAAATGATCAGGGAATTTGATAAGGTGAGATTCAATTTGCTCAGCAGAGGTTATTCTCAGGAGGTAGTTTTTGAAGCTGAAAGGCGGGTGTTAAGAGTGAATAGTTTGAGGAAAGGAAGGGATGTTATGAAGGGGATAGTTGATAAGGGAGAAGACTGTTCATTAAATAATAAAGATCAACAGGATGCTATGTATTTTGTTAATAAATTTTCCCCTTTTTCTGACACCCTAAGGAGATTAGCACATGTAGATATGCATAGATATTTTATATTTGTTTGAATATCAGGTGCTATCAAATGTAAAAGTGAAGTGCAATATTTTAAAAGTGCAGTACTTCAAAAGTACTATACTTTATAAGTCTGTTTGATGTTCATTGAAGCACAGTTCACTTTAAATACTGGTTCAGCAGCACTATAATTATTAAATTGCTAAAATGATTAATTAATTAATTGGAAAAGAGATGTGTATATATAGGTACACAATTGTGATGTTAAAATGTTCCAGTAGAAGGCAAGAAGCTGAGGTACCAGAACATGTTAATAAAAGAGGTTTTTTGTCCAGCAGTGGTGTTCCTGTTCATAGTTATATGTATTTATTTGGACATATTTTGTCATATTGATGTGTGTAGAAACCCTAAGAAGATTAGTTAACAACTTGTGGCCTGTGTTTGGTGAGGATGAAAGTTTGGGCAACCTTTTTCCCAGCAGGATCACCTTTTCTTTTGTAGGTTTCTGAACCTCAAGGAATTATTAAATTTTAGAACAAGGGGGAATGAAATTGGTGAGTTGAGGTCTTTTCCATGTGGCAGATGCAAGATTGTGCAGTAAAATGAAAAATTTACATGGGTCTGTTATCAATGGAAAGAATTTCAAGGCTAGATTTCATTTTGATTGTAATTCCCTCGAGGTAGTGTACATCTTAGATTGTGGGTGTTCACCAGTTATGTGGTATGTAGGACAAACTAGGAGGAAGGTGACGTTGAGAATTTTGGAATATCTAGGTGACAACTGGAACAAAAGGATGGACAGCCCAGTAGCCCAACATTTTTGTCCAACACACGAGGGTATCCATGACAGTTTGTTTTTTGGGGTTTTGGCAAGACCAACATATGATGGATGTATTGGAAAACCTTATTCTCGGAAGCTTTTGCAATTGGAAACAAGGTTCATGGTGAATTTTAGAACCTTGCATCCTAGAGGGATGAATCTGGAAATTAATTTATAAATAATTTATAAATAACTTATTTAGTTAATTTCATTGTTGACAAATATTAATATAGTGAGTCATTTTGTATTTCAAATTCTTACAAAGTATTGAGAAACATTGTTTTTATATGCTTAAAAGGTTTTTATACTATGGTGGCTTCTTCACACTGAATGTATGCCTCTTTAAAGGTAACTTGTTTTTTCATTGGGTTTATGTGGGCAAATGGGCAGATAATTCCATTGATAATTGTTTAATTAATGTTATTAATGATGCTGTTATCTTAATTCATTCATTCCTTGAAGGCGTTTGAGCTGAGGTACCAGAAGTGTTAATGAAAGAATTTGCAGTCTTGCTGAGCTCTGTATCTTGTGTGTTTTTCTTCACTTTATTTTTGCCTCTGATCCCTCATATAGCATCCTAATTAACCTTATTATTGTTTCAGGGAATGTAGGTCTTTACTACAAGACTTGGAGTGATGTGGAACTGTGAATAACTAACTTTTCATCAAAAAGGAAAGAAAAGTAAATTATTTTCATAGGTTCATAGGTAGGTACTAGGCTATCGGCCCAAAGGCCTATGTAAGCCTAGCCAGCAAGGTACCATAGCTTATGCCACCCAAGAAAGTTATTTTCCTGTTCCACTGTCCAACAGAGACACTGAAGTGATCCCCGGTGTGTATTTCCTATTTCTCATCCACTCATCAAGATTTTTCTTGAAGAGTGCTAATGAAGAACTTTGCTTGACATAGATGGGTAACTTGTTCCAGAGTATAGGAAGTCTCTGGGACAGGAATATATCCCTCCAGCGTGTCCTGTTTATTGTGGTGACAAGGTTTACATCCCTAGAGTGTGTAGCTTGGAGGGACTGGGATTTCTTTAGGTGTAGCATGTCCAACAGCTCTGGGTTTGACATAGCTTTATATGATAGGTAGAGATCACCTTGGAGTAGGCGATATGCTACAGAGTAAAGCTGGAGTTTTTTGAGGTGGTCAGTGTAGGGCATTTGTTTGAGGTCAGTAATCCTCTTTGTGAGGTACTTCTGTGGCCTTTCCAGCTGCTGCAGATGTCTTGTGAGGTGTGAGGTACATTCCAAAAGGGGCGTTGTACTCTATAATGGATCTAATGAGTGACGAGTAGAGGGAAACAATGACCTCTTTTTTCCTGGATGAGAACCCTTTTATGATGAGGTGTGCCATGTAGAATGACTTCCTGACTACTGTGGCGATGTGACTATCAAAGGAGAGACTACTGTCCACCTGGGTCCCAAGGTCTCTTATCACGCATTCGGTGTTAAGTAGATTGCTGCCTATGTGGTAGTTCATGGGTACAGAGTTT
Source organism: Protopterus annectens (assembly GCF_019279795.1). Lineage (NCBI taxonomy): Eukaryota > Metazoa > Chordata > Ceratodontiformes > Protopteridae > Protopterus > Protopterus annectens. The sequence goes on from NC_056750.1 coordinate 270,308,279, forward strand.
TTACCAAAGGGGATGACACTGCACTTTTTGGCATTAAGCTTGAGGCCATGGCTCTGGCACCAGGCATCTGTCTCAGTGAGGCCCTTCTGTAGGATGTCTACATCATTTGGGGACTTGACTATGGCTCCTAGTTTGCAGTCATCTGCGAACTTCATCAGCCAGAGGCCTTCTGTGTTAGCCTGTACTTCAGAGAAGTAGATACCAAACAGGAGAGGTCCCAGTACAGAACCCTGTGGCACTTCACTTGTCACTACCTTGAGGTCAGATTTGAAGTCTGCAACTTTTACAGTGTGGGTTCTGTCAGTGAGTCATTTGGCAACCCATCTTGTGACATAGGGATTTATACCTAGTTTAGTGAGTTTAGCTATAATTCCAGAATGGGGGATGGTGTCAAAAGCCTTGGCGAGGTCAAGATAGGCTGTGTGACCCACCTTACCCTCATCCACGGCTTAGGTGACTGCCTCAAAGAAGTCGATCAGGTTCAGGAGGCATGATCTGCCTTTCACAAACCCGAACTGGGTGGGATCCAGAGTTTGGAGGTTTCATTATTTAAATTCTATTTAAATATTTAATAGCACTTATAGTGACCTGTGTGATAATAACACTTCTCTGAAGTACAGGTCAACACTAAGGGACTCTGGCTAACAAAGTTTGCAGATGACTGCAAACTGGGAGCCATTATTGAATCCCCAAATGATGTGGATACTCTACAAAAGGGCCTTACAGAAACAGATGCTTGGTGCCAGAGCCATGGGCTCAAGCTCAATGCCAAGAAATGTATTGTTATCCCCTTTGGGAAAAAACATGTATCCATGAATTACCATATAGGTGGCAGTACACTAAACACAGAAAGTGTGATAAGAGACTTAGGGACACAGGTGGGCAGTGGTCTCACCTTCGATAACCACATCGCCACAACAGTCAGGAAATCCTTCTATGTGGCACACCTCATCACGAAGGGCTTTTCATCCAGAAAAAAGGAGGTCATTGTCCCACTGTACTCATCCCTCATTAGATCCATTATAGAATACAACGCCCCATTTGGTATGTACCTCTCAAGACATCTGCAACAACTGGAAAGGCCTCAGAAATACCTCACTAAAAGAATCACAGGCCTAAAGCAGATGCCCTACGCTGACCGCCTTTAAAAACTCCAGCTATACTCTGTCGCATATCGCCTACTCAGAGGCAATCTCTGCTTAACATACAAGGCCATGTCAAACCCAGAGCTGTTGGACATGCTACACTTAAAGAAATCCCAATCCCTCAGAGCTACACGCTCCAGGGATCTAAACCTTGTCATCACAATAAACAAAACATGCTGGAGGGATAGGTTCCTGACCCAGAGACTCCCCAGACTCTGGAATAGATTGCCCATACATGTCAAGCAGAGTGCCTCTTTGGACCTCTTCAAGAGGAACCTTGTCGATTGGATGGGAGAAAGGAAATTCACCCCAGGGATCACGTCAGTCGCCCTGCTAGACAGGGGTCCAGGAAAGTAAATAATGTGGGAAGAAATAGCCAGGGAATTGTTATGGCTAGGCTTGTATAGGCCTTAGGGCTGATAGCCTAGTACCAACCTATGAACCTATGAACCTATGAATAATTGAAGGGATTTCAAGCTATTTGTTTAAGTGGTTTGTGTTAGCATTGTACTTGTGGGTCTCTGCTAATGTGTATTTACATCAGGAGGACTAGGCTTATTCATCTTGTGGCAGGTGGTGTTTGCCTGGTCTGTGTTGGAGAATACACAGAAGGACTCATAGTGTAATCATTTTACTGGCCAGAGGGTTCATTATTTAGTTTTCTGTTTTTTTTTCTGTGGTGCTATAAATTGAGCATGTTTGTGTGGTTTAGCAGTACGCTGCACAGCAGCAAACACCTAGAAAAAATGTTCTCTGTAGCAATATAGTACAAATGCCTTTTGCGCTGACAAGCCTAGAGCAGCTAGTTGGGCATCAAGTGGCAACACCTATAGATTTACTAGAATTAAGTATTTTGTAAACATTAAAGTTGGTAGAATTAGTATTGTTTAACATTATGTGCCCCAATAAAACAGCCTTATTAGTCTGGACAAATAAAGCACCATTAATAGCCTTCTAACTCCAGTACACCCTCCCACTGTAGCTTACAAATCAAAAGACTGGACAGTATGAATATGCAACTTTCTAACTTCTCTGTTGCTGGCTTGGTACATATGGGCATTTTGAGACAATGTAGCAGTTGTCTCATGTGTCCTGACAACCACTTAATACTTAAAGAATCAGACACACTATGTGAGATATGTACTGACACAATGACACTGGAGTCTAAACTCCCACATACAAGTCCAGATCTCCACATCAGGTTGTTGAAATCACACACACAACACCCACCTCGCATAGTACACAACAGACACACACACACACACACACACACACACACACACACACACACACACACACACACACACACACAGTCTAACGTATACTCTGGTACTTAAAAGCAATCTTCCTAAACAACAAAGATCACCTAGACCACCCACTGTCAAAGCTATGCCTAAGCAAGCCCAAAGGCACTCAGAAAAAAAATAACATTTAACACCACACATACTGTCACTCTCAGTGGAGCCGCAAATACTAAACTCCTAAGGCAAGCAGACACACTTCCCAGGAGTCCCAACATAGGGGCCACCATTGTAAGATATATATCTATGCCCCTCTAACCAGACTGAACAATGAGAAGATAATTGTTAGCTGCTGATCTGGAGCCAGGATCCACCAAATCACACATACAGTCAAGTCATTTCTCCACAGGTACCAGTATGATTCCACCATAGTTCATGTAGGTGTAAAGGACCTGAGATGTAACTCCCTGGACTAAATGAAGAGAGACAATACGGAGCTTTCGGACTTTGAGTCTCAGGCTGGTATGAGCCTAGCACTGAGCAGCTTATTGCCATCACCAAGGATGATGACACAATATGAGCAAAAAAAAAATGAATGATTTCAACAACTGGCTATCTTTCTGATGTCATTCTAATGGGATCCAATATTTGTCAGCTTGGGAGGATATGGTCAACAGACCATGTTGCTTTTCCAAGGATGGTCTGCACCTTTCCCTTCTAGGCTTTCAAATACTGGCTAAATCTTTGTCCACCCATTGTGCCTTTTTTAGGCACTGCCAAACTCACAAACCTATTGGCACAACAAAATCAACCCAACAAAACCTCAAGGTATTACTGCTCAATGCCAGGAGCCTAAATAAAAAAAAACTACAATTCCTCCAAGCCCTACTCACAACTGAGAATATAAGTATGTGTGCAGTTGCTAATACATGGTTTGAACCAGCAGAGAGTACCCCTGCAGTGCAAGGTTCCAGTAACTTCCACATTTTTAGACCAGTAGCTGCACAGACAAGGGCTAAAGGAGGAGGTGTCGCAATATACATCAATAACAAGCATACCTCTAGGGTGGTCAAACAGGATGATGCGCTGGAATTCCTCCATATGCAGTTCACCATAGACAAAATCCTGTATCATATCATAGCCAGCAAATGTCCCAAAAAGATAAGAATGCATATTTTGACCTACTGGAGACACTTACCATCTGACCTAACATTGTACTCAAGGGAGACTTTCATTACCTCCTCAATAGATTCGGCAAATTACATGGCCTCAAATCTACAGGCACAGAGATTCCTGGACTTTGTAAATGCAATCATCCTTAACCATATAGTGAACATGCCCACTAGAGGCTTTAATATACTGGACCTCATGCTGACAGATATGGGTGAACGTGCACCTCACTAATGTCTCATCCTCCCTGGTAAGGTCCAACCATAAAGTTGTCTTCTTTGAAATAAAAACAACTCTGTAATCCCTTTAAAACCCTTAAAAGTTAGGAACTATTCCAAAGCAAATTACCTGTTATTAAGTGATGGTTTGTCAAAATTCAATGCCACTCCAAACCCCAAGAACACACCAGCCTATGCTGAATCGTTCTCAGAAACTCTGCACAATCATGTCAATGGCTGCATTGAGGCTATTGTACCTACCGGAAGTAAGCCCACAACTAGTCCCAGAAACAAACTAGCCTACCTTGCATCTCAAATTAATCAGGATATACAACAAAAGGAAAATAATCATAGCAAAAACCAGGAAGGGTAATCCCCATAAAGATAAAATCTGTCTCATCAAACTAAATAGGCAACTAAGAGAGCTAATTAGGTCAAGCAAAGCCAAGTTGAGGTCAAGATATCTCCCCATGTGAAAAATAACCACAGGGCTTTCTACAACTATGTCAGAAACCTCAAGGGCAGTACACAGCAATGTGCTGAACTGTGATTAATGGTGCCACATTCACCAAGCCTGGTGATATAGTGAACACGTTTGTGGTCAAATTCAGTTCCAATTTTATACTCGTCTCACTCCCAAATCATCCCCCAATTATATACTCAAAACCCTCCGACTATAACCAGGGAGTATGTACTGGCTGCACTCACTAAAACCAAGAACACTGACTCAATGGGCCCTGATAATATCCTAGGTTGCTTCTTGAATATCTCTTCAGGAAAAAAGCCAATGATAGTCACTATTAACCAAAAAAGTCAACTAGGCTCACCAGTCCAAATAAAGGCAGCTTGAACACAAACTTACAATATTCCTTCAGGAAAAAAAACACTCCCATAAAAAACATCAGTTTATTGCACAAGATTTAGCGCTTTCATTTCCAAACAGGAAACTTCATCAGAATCTCTTTACATCATGCCCTGTTAACTTTTAAAATCCATGTCCCCATCCCATTGGTTTATTCAGATGTAAACATTAGGAAGGACCTTCTGAGCAATAGATATATATCACAGGTCTACAGGAAAGCTTGTTTTTCCTTCCACCCAACTATACAACAGAGAAACATTCTAAAAGGACAGATGGTACGGGTTGTGCGTATGACCTCTGTGAAGGATGAGATGGAAGAGGAATTGGATTTCATTGTTGGGTTATTCTTGGATCGTGGTTATCCCCTGGAGAATATAAATATGTTTAAGGATGAAATTAAATACTTCCCCCTTATTGAATACTAGGGGAATAAATACCCAGGATAACCCTAATGCTTCCAAAAGTAATAAAGAGAACAGTAATATAACTTATATGGTAACAACTTTTAACAGTGATACAAGTAAAGTATGTAATATTATGAGAAACTATTGGACCCTATTTAGGGGGATGCCCAACAGATTAGAGGTCTTTAATAACCCCTTAAAATTTAGTTTTAAGAGGAATGCTAATGTGAAAGATCCATTGGAGAGAAGAATTATGGAGAGGGGGGATAATATGGTGGGGACTTTCAAATGTGGGAGATGTTCTCAGTGTATTTTTATAGTAGATAAGGAAGAACTTTGGATACCCACCCCCCAGATTAGATGTCAAGTCAATGGGTATTACAACTGTCAAATGAAAGGGGCTGTTTATATTGCATACTGTACAGCATGCTGGGCATTTTACATGGGCAAGACAGAATGGAGTCTGAAACAGCATTTACGAGCATATGTACAAGATCAGCAGAAAGAAGAAAAGTAATGCATTATATAGGCATGTAATGATGTGTTAATGCAGATTTTAAATTTTGGATTTTGGAAGTGGTTAGACAGCATGAGAGAGGGGGTGACTGACAAAGTAGATTAGAATTTAGAGAATTAATATGTCAGCTACGACTGGATGCATGTGTTTATCCAGGACTTAATGACCATATCTCCTTGACTCCAGCCCTAAAATTAAGGGCCAGTAATTTTTAAATACTTTTTAAATAATGGTAAATAATTTTAAAGTATGGTCAACAATGTTAAACAATGATTGGAATAACTTTTTATATACAGTGAAAGCATAGTGACACATGTACCAAGTACGTAGGTTATGTATTTTAAATTGATATATGAACTGGGGGGCTTAAGCATTTTTATATAGTGCATTACATGTTGTACATTGTGTATAGATAAAAAAATATGTTTTCCTAAACACTTGATAATATTAATTGCCTTACATATTATTTATTTATTAGATGATGCTATATGTTAAATTGAATAAACCAATGGGATGGGGACATGGATTTTAAAAGTTAACTGGACATGATGTAAAGAGATTCTGATGAAGTTTCCAGTTTGGAAATGAAAGTGCTAAATCTTGTCCATTAAACTGATGGTTTTTATGCGAGTGTTTTTTCCTGAAGGTATATTGTAAGTTTGTGTTCAAGCTGCCTTTATTGGGACCGGTGAGCCTAGATGACTTTTTTGCCTCTTGAATAGTCTAAAACATGACTTATTAGGATTCCTGGAGTCATTATTTAACTATAATCTTCAACAGGTTTTGTGCAGTGTGTGTATGGAGGACCGAGACAGACATTCCCCTTCATAAGGAAGGACTTTCAACAGATCCTGGAAACCACAGACCCATTAGTCTGCCTAGACTTATCTGCAAAGCCATGGAAAGAATTATCATGGAAATTATCAACAAGGGCATACGAGACCTCCAGACAATGGATCCATCACAGTTTGGCACTGTCAAAGGAAGGTCATGCTTATTTACTGAATCTGATGAATTGGATTGAGAAGGTCACTAAGGCAATGGATGAAGGGGAAGATGGCACATACTGCCTACCTAGATCTGGCTAAGGCATTTGATACAATACCCCACTTGGGGCATTGTTAACAGACTTATAGAACTAGGTATAAATCCCTTTATAACACATGGGATAGCTAGCTGGCTCAGTGATAGGACCCAGGAAGTTAGAATCAGTGATGCCACCTCCACAAAGGCATTTGATACAATACCCCACTTGGGGCATTGTCAACAGACTTATAGAACTAGGTATAAATCCCTTTATAACACATGGGATAGCTAGCTGGCTCAGTGATAGGACCCAGGAAGTTAGAATCAGTGATGCCACCTCCACAAAGGCATTTGATACAATACCCCACTTGGGGCATTGTCAACAGACTTATAGAACTAGGTATAAATCCCTTTATAACACATGGGATAGCTAGCTGGCTCACTGATAGGACCCATGAAGTTAGAATCAGTGATGCCACCTCCACAAAGGCATTTGATACAATACCCCACTTGGGGCATTGTCAACAAACTTATAGAACTAGATATAAATCCCTTTATAACACATGGGATAGCTAGCTGGCTCACTGATAGGACCCATGAAGTTAGAATCAGTGATGCCACCTCCACAAAGGCATTTGATACAATACCCCACTTGGGGCATTGTCAACAGACTTATAGAACTAGGTATAAATCCCTTTATAACACAAGAGATAGCCAGTTGGCTCACTGATAGGACCCAGGAAGTTAGAATCAGTGATGCCACCTCCACAAAGAGGCCGGTCACCAGTGGTGTCCCCCAGGGCTCTGTTCTAGACCCATTCCTCTTTGGCATCTATATCTCAGATGTCAAAGTCAATGTCAGAGGCCTCTGCTTAACCAAGTTCACAAACTGGGAGCAGTCATTGAATCCCCCACAGAGAAGAACACCCTTCAGGAAGTTCTAATGCAGACAAACGCTTGCTGCCAAAGTCATCACTTAAAACTCAATACCAAGAAATGCATTATAGTACCTTTTAGGAAGTCTGCCACTCTGGATAACTACATTGTCAATAAAACACATTGATTCAATACTCACTGAACTGGGAACTCATATAGATAGTAACCTAGCTTTTGACAAACATGTGCCCAAGGTAGTAAGAAAATCCTTATATGTTGCTTGATTTATAAGCAATGACATGGCATCTAGTTCAAGACAGGTCATCATACCACTGTACTCAATCCTCATCATCAGGCCCATCACAGAGTATAATGCACCTTTCAGTATGTACCTGACCAGACACATGCAGCAACTGGAAGGTTCTTTACAAAATGAATATGGGGAGTAAACACAATGTCCTATGCTAATCTCCTCAAAACCCTGTCTATTTGCTCTTTATCATACAGACATCTGAGAAGTGATCTTTACCTAGCATACAAGGCATCCCTGGACTCTGTTTGGATGAATCTTTTTCACATCTGTAAAACAAGCAGCATCAGAGCTACTAGATTAAAAGACGTAAATTTTGCTTGCAACATATATGACATGTTGGAGAAACAGATATGTTTATCAGAGAATTCCCAGTTTCTGGAACAGGTGCCCTATGCCTATTTAAGTACATCTTGGACCAATGAATATGAATGGGTAATCAGAAATTCTCCTCTGGTCTGGCTCCTGTGTCTCTGATAGACAGCGGCAGTCAGTAAATCACTTCCTATAAATCAAATGTAAATCAAATTTGTGGGTCACATTTGGGTTGCATAACTAGGATTTTAAGGGCCCTACTGGTCGTTAATCTATATGAATCTATGAAATGCCTTCATTGTCCTACTCATAAAATCCCAGCTCAATCTGTCGAATACTTTCTCTGCATCAAGACCTATCAACAACAGGGCTATTTTCTTATGTTTAGTCTCCTTCTAGATCATCATTGTTCTATTAATGTTGTCAAATGCCTGCCTCCCCTACACAAAACCACAGTATTTAATCATCTTTAATGAATTATCACTTATAACCTAGGCAATCATATATTTATATAAATGAAAACAAATCATATCGACATATCCTCAGTTATAAGCATTATAAATCACATATAATCTTCTGTATTGTCATTGTTAATTCAGCATTACATAGCTCACTCAGTTTTGGCCTTCCCTTAAACCTCATTCCTCTTTCAAAACATTATTTTGCATGTATTGCTCCCACAGTTTCCATTTTTTCTGTGTAATTTGCTCCTACCTTTTTTGTATAGATTCAACTTCCAGTTCCTTTATCTCTGTTACTATATTTACTACTCCAAATATGGTTGGTTTAGTCTTTGATTTCCATTTCTAGTAATTGCTGTTTATCTGCTACCAGAATTACACTTAACAAGGGCTTAGGCGATTCAGAACCTGCATCACAGCTCAAAACGTTTTCCTTGGTTACACCAATTTGCTCACTCAGTATTTCTGACAAAGTAATCTTTAGGGAATTTTGAAAGCCTGATAACTCATTACACTTCCAAAAAATGTTCCCAATTACCTCTTTCTTCCCCATCACAACTCCAATATTTGCAATATACCTGAGGAAAAAATTATTTGGAGTCTGCTTGGGGTATAAAAATACCTATGCAAACACTTCCAAGCAAAAATCCCAACTCTTCTACACTTTCTTGCATGTTTGGTAGCCATACATATATCATCTTAGTGTATCTCTGTGAATTGCTTATCCAGTCTCTCTTCCCGATCTTTTCTAACTTCCTGTGATTGATTCCTATAGTCATCTTGCAATATTTTATATATAGTACTAATTCCCCCTTTTACAACACCAGCTGCTGTTCTAGATCCAAGATCTTTACCAGTGCTGGACTTTCAATTAGGATTCTCCTATCCATTCCTGTTTCTCTATACTCTGATATCAATCCTTGATATGGAAGGCAGTCTCTAGCCTGAGGTCCAAATTTTTTGTGGGCATCATCCCATTCTGTTACATTTCTTTCTGTAATTATTTGCTCACAGTAGCTTGCTTTCTTTGTCAAATTTCTCCAGGAAATTTCTGCCCCCTCTTGCCTGTTCAATGTATCACTAATTGCAAACATCCCTATTGGCAGAATCTCCTTTCTCCATTTTCATGTTGGATTGTTTCTTAGAATACTTTCTGCTACTTTATGAATATAATAATCTATATGGTTATTGTTAATTTCCTTAAGATCTGCTTCCAAAACTCCACTCTGTCCTTATTTTTGAGTTTCCCAACATTTCATCATGATCCCTTTCCACTTTTTATTACACCTGTCTGCTTGTGCTAGGTAATCCCAACCCACCTTGTTCTATTGGAAAAATTGACTTATCCCACTTGACTCTTGCCTTTTTTCCCCTCACAGATAAAATCCTTCAACTCTTTACTAATTGCCATCCACTGCTTCTCTGGTTGATAAAAATATGCTTGACCTGTGTATGAAACTAAAAGGACTAAAAACATTTTCATTGCTTGTGTCTTGCTATCCATTTCCATAAACTAGAGCTTCTAGTTTCTTAATTCTGTATTATCTTTTGTTTAGTCTCTTCCCATATATACTTACCTGCCATAACAGAATCCTTTTTAACCCATACTCTAACTTCATTTTCTCATGTCCTGATAAATATGGGCATTGATGAACCAGTTTCTGTGTGGGTACATAGTATGCAGCTATAACCTTTGTTTTATCTTCACTAATTATATATCCCCAAAAGACTTGAAACTGTCTCAAAATGTTACACAACACTGAGATGTCATTTTCTGGTTTTATCAGGTACAAAATAATATTGTATGTAAGTAAAGCCAACTGTTCTTGATTACCATAACAATTATATCCTTGAATTTCTGAGCCCATAATTTTCTTTGCCAATGGCTCTAAATATAATGCAAATAACAATGGAAAAAGAGGACACTCCTAGCTGGTTCCTCTGTTAAGACTCAACTTGTCAGAGGGAAATCCTCCCACTTTAAGTTTTGATCCAATGCCTGATATATATTCCTAAACAGCCTTATCATTTTATCAGAGAATGCAAATGTTTCCATCCCCTACTCATAAAAACCCTAGCTCACTCTGTTGAATGTATTCTCTGCATCAAGACTCACTAATAACAGTGGTATTTTCTTACATTCTGCATCCCTCTGGATCATCACTATTCTGTTAATGTTGTCAAATGTTTGCTTCCCCTACACAAAACCACATTGATCCATATCTATCAATTTTGGCAACACCTTTGCCATTCTTTTAGCTATTATGGACATAAACACTTTATAATTATGTTTTTAAATTGAAATGGGCCTATATGAAGCTAGGCCTGGTGGGTTTTTACTGTCTTTTGGTATTATAGCCACCACAGCTTTTTTCCAGTATATTGGTGCTTCCCTCCTTTTCAAATACTTTTAAACAAAATCTTCCAGATCTTTATCACTTTCTTCCATCCTAGCTGCCAAACTTTCACAGGAATGCCATCTATTCCTGGAGACTTTCATGCAGATTTATTATGAGTCACCATTTTTATCTTATTTCCTCCTATCTTACCTGTTAATTGTTGAGCCTCGTGTACCTCTAACCTTGGCATACTTAAGTCTTCCATAAATATTTCCCTTTTTGCTCTTTCTTGATTTCCACATTTTTCTGCTTTATAGAAATTTTCATAAAATTTCCAGAAATATCTCTAATACCTCTACAGGATCTCTGGTTATTTTTCCTGTTATAGATTTCCTAAGTTTGGCAACAATCCTTTCTGCTTTCTGTTGCCTAAGTCATTGTGCAAAAAGATTTTGTGTTCTGGAGTCTTTATCAAAAAATAGTTGGTTAATGGCAATCTTTCTAAACTCATGCATACTATTTTCTCTTTTGCACTCTGCAGTTGTGCCTCTTCTTGTTCTCTGCAATATTTCAAACTTTGTCAGCTCCTCTAAATAATTCTAGTTACTTCTTAAACATATCTCTTTTTCTTTTATTTTTACCCTATTTCAAACTCCACATTCGTTTTATCCCATTCACTAGCTATAACTTCTGAAGAAATTTCTAACTTCTGTAATAACTCCCAAATGATTTCTACTACCCATTTCTTAATTGCCTCTATTTTTAACAGGCAGGTGGGGAAGCACCAGTGTCTTGTTTTTATTTCATTACCTTGCATCTTTACCTTAGTTTTTATTGGTGCATGATCAGAAATAATGATTGGAAGTATGTCAAAGCTTTGAATTAAATGCACATTTTCTGGAGAAATATAATTTCTTGCTAGTCTAGCCCAGTTATTGTACCTTGGGGAATAATATGTAAATTTTCTCAGAACTCATACCACTGAGTAAACTTCCATACCAAATACTTTTTTTATAAATGTCTTCAGAAATCTAACCTCCTTTCTTATATTTTCCTTTCTAGGTCCCTCAGAAACATCATCAATGTTGAAAAACTTGATATAGTCAGCACCTATAAGTAATATTCCCTGCTGATAGCTGATAATTTCTCAAAAAAATGTTCTAAATCTTGACTTCCAGGATGGCTGCACTCTCATCAACAGCTTAACTTCAGCTTTCTCGGTGTGAAAAAAAAGAAACTGAGAGTTAAGGGCTAGTAATTCTGACAGTTTTAGTAAAATGCAGTTACTGGCTATTAACTATACCATCTGGATACCAGCAAAGAAGAAACTTGGACAGCCAGAGTGAAAATCAACTACAAAGGCTGGAGAGAAAATAATGATGTTCAGGAAAAAGCAGTTCAAGCTCCAGCTTTAGTACAAGAGATAGCTTCTAGTAATTTAGAGGAAAAATAAAAATGTGCTCAGAGCTGATTCAAATAAATGAAACAAAGAAGGAGTACATCAACTCAGCTAACAAAAGGCAGGAAAATGGAATAAGTGTTAAACAGCTATTCAGTTGAACTGACAGAACTGCAAAAAATCAGAGGTCAAAATTAAGAAAAGGCTGGTTGGGCATGAGACTGCTCAAGAGGAGTTGTTTCATACAATGATAGAGTTAGAGGAACTGGGCTGGTATTCCACAACAGAATTTGTTAATTGAAGGGGCACATCATGTAAATGCTCCAAACCTGGCTATGAGAAAGCAGCAAAGACCAGTATTAGTAAAGATGCAATCATAACAGAAGAAAGAGCTGATCCTGGCAAAACCGTGTTAGAACAGCAAAGTATTAAAAAATGTAGATGGTACAGTGTTTACAGAAAATGATTATTCACTATACATAAGGCAGAAAACAAACAAATTTATTACAGCAATCAGGGAATGTTGAGAGGAAGGTGTGAGATTCAAACTGCTGTATTCAGCTGTCTTCAGAATATTTTTTCCTGGAAGATCAAAGTAATTTTTTGATGCAGAACAGGCTAAGGAGGATATGCAAAAGTTTGTCCAACAAAAGGTGAGCCCTCAAACAGAAGGAGACTCTGGTTCTCATTCTTCTCATAATAAAGTCCATTAAGAGGCCTTGCCAGTGAAATCTTTTCTAATGTTCCAAAGGAAAATGCTTGAGAGACAGAAAAAGGCACAGGACTTGACTAGAAGAATCAGGAGTACGTTTTACTTAAACTGAAATCTGGGGTTATGACATGAGCAACACTGAAATTAGTGAATTAATGTGAGAATATAATGCATCAATCACATTTGTGAAGAATGGCTTTACAAGAAAAAGTGACTGAGAAAGACTAAACATTTGTTGACTTTTTTAAACTTGTGGGGGGACTGAAGGCACATACCCCACTTCATGTCATTAATGTTTAAAAGGACACTAAAAGGGGGAAAAAGGAAGGAAAAAAGAGTAACTGTAAGTAAAACAATTCTTGTTCCTAACAGTACTTGTATAAAATATTTAATGATAACAGTTGCACATTATATAGTAACGCATTTTCAGTTATTGTTGTAAGTAGTAAAGATATTAAAGCAAACAAGCATTTTCCAGTTTTAAGAAATGTAGGAACCACAATGTAAAAAGAGAAGAAAGGCTGAACAAAAGCATGTTTGAGTTAATATGTTGTAATCTTGGGCTGTCGGGATGGGGGATGGGATGTAAATGTGCACTGATTATAATATGTGCAGAGTTGAGATGTTTTCTCTTATTTTTCTTGGGTGAATGTCTAGATTAATGCCCTTGATGTAATCTAATAGCATGTGTACTATAAAATTAACAGAACTCTGTGAATATAATGAAATGTTTTACTTCAGCAAATACATGTTCCATGTTAGTTGATATGTTTGCAACTGGGGACAGTTGAACATTCTGTTCTTATGATTATATGGAGACAAGCTGACTATAGGTGCAGGCAATAAACCTTGTGAGCTTTGGACTTGTTTGCTAAGGAAAATATAATACTAAAAGGTACAAGAGCAAGCAGCTTAGTGAAAAATAATGTTTGAAATTATTGGAAGTGAATAAGAGATAGAAGTGTTCCTGGCACGTCAATACCTCAATGCATTTACTAGAACAATGTATAATTTAGTTTTATTTTAAGATAGCCAGTGCACTTTATTTTAAGGCTAAAAGTTAATGTTTTCCTTAGTGCATTTACTAGAACAATGTATAATTTAGTTTTATTTTTAAGATAGCCAACACACTTTATTTTAAGGTTAAAAGTTAATGTTTTCTGAAGGCATAAAAGCAGTTTTTTTATACCTGGCAGGGGAATAAAGATAAGTCAAGAACAGACAGAAATTAATGTTAGCAGGAGCACAGGCTGTACCATAGATAACCTTAATTTTAGCGTAGGTAATGCCTGGCAGTGCAACTGCCAATTTGGAACAACTGTTTCTATCTGGAGGTTTAAAGTTCATTTTTGAAGATGTACATAGTTTTGTGTATTTGTTTAAAGTTATGGGGTATTTGGTGGTATGTTTGTTTTTTGAGGGTTTTCATTAAAGCAAAAAATCTTGTAAAATAAGACATTGATTCAAATAGAGATGACAAGAAACAGCTGTATAAAGGATCAACATACCAAACATTAGTGGGTGCATGTAACACAAAAGCTGGAAATAGACATTTAAAAAAGCTGACATATATAATAGGTGGGTACAATAACTTCTTATCATAATGGCTACACTATACATATTATTTTGGAGTATGAATGGCCTCACAGATATAGACAAAAGTGTAAGAGTACTGAATATTAAGAAATTCAGAGTGCAAAAAATAGCAATCCTACAGGAGACACATTTGGAAAAAAGTGAGCATGTGAATTTGATAAAGAAAGGATTTCAGATGGATATTCAGCAGAATATCATGGATGAAGGAAAATGGAGTACTTACATTAATTGCTAGAAGAGCTCCAATAGTGACAGAAGAGGAAAAAGCGATAATGGTGGATTTGTGGTAGTAAGGAGCTACTGGCAAGTGAGGAGGATTACACTGGCATGTATGTATATTCCATATAAAACTACTCAGAGGTTCATAGATTCATAGGTGATTACTAGGCTAATGGCACAACAGCCTTTACAAGTCTAGCCAGTATCACATAGGATATGACAATATTATATCTTAATTACCCAGATATGGGATGGGGTAGTATCAGGGTAGTGAGTCTTTGGGTGTTGGAGCCCTGAGTCATTTTACAGACTGCTTCTGTCCATAACGGACATGGGCAGTACCTCAAGTGTGAATTTATAGTTCTCCATCCATTTACCCAAATTCTTTTGAAGAGTGTGAGGGATGGGCTTTGCTTTGTGAAGATGGGAAATTTATTCCATAGATGAGGTAGCCATAGGGATATAAATCTGTCTCTCCAGCAAGTTCTGTTAGAGTCACAAATAAGGTTCAGGTCCATGCAATGCATAACCCTTGTATAATTTTTCTTGCAAATATGTAACATTTTCATTGGGGCTGTGTTTCTTTTCTAATCAGGATGAAGTAGACGAACATTGTGGGTTCTGTTCAAGCAGCTTTATTATGTACAAACACATTAAAAATTAAGCTAAATATCTATAACTTATATACAAACTAGCTGTCTCATACATAGCTGTTCACACGCTGGCTGTACTCACAAAATGGAACTGAAGCTAGCATGCGCCTGCCATTTATATTCACATTCAGGTCTTAGAAATGCTTCTTAAAGGTACAACACACATTATTCTACATCCTCCCTCTTAGAGAAATGAGTCATGCAATACTGACAACAGTGGCTAACATGCAATTGATACAAAATAATTTTCATCATGCAATTATACAGAACTAGATACATATACACAAGTACATTCAGGCTGCTGTGTATTTCACACTGGGTCTGGAAATATGACCAAATCATGAGACATAGAAATTGGGATTAGGTTTAGCAACTGGGAGCATCTCTGCTGAATGGTCAACCTTAGGGACATTAGGAACACCCGCAGAAAGTGTAGTGGGAGTCAAGACACATTCTGGAACAGGAACATTGTCTGTATTGCTCTGAGATTTAGTCTTTATCACAGAAACAATGATGCAATATCAGTTCTGCTACAGGAAGATGATGTCTACGATTTCTCCTGTACTCCACACCCTCAGATTTCACAAAATAGGATCTCGGCTCTGCACATAAACTTGTTACTTGACCAATCCAGTCAAAACCTTTCACCATTTGTATCCTCACTATCTTTCCTTCTTTCACTGAATGAAGAAATCTGCTCAATTTGTCATAACTGGACTTCTGGAAATAACGCTTTCTAAATCATTGGGCTTTGCCTGCTTTGTTGTTATTAGCTTTAGGCCTCAATAATCTAGAACTAATAGGCAATGCTGTTCTGGTTTGACTGGATAGAAGGCTCTGAGCAGGTGAGCCAAGTATATCGTCATGGGATATGTTTCTGAGATTGAGTACGTAATGCCTCACCACTGGCCCAGTAATCAAGGAGCCTCAATCATCACCACTGGCAACAGTGGGGGACATACACACTGGGAGAATAAGTACACACACAGTAAAATGCAATTTCCCTTAAGAGCACACAGAGACCACAGTTAGTCTGGGTCTGGTTTCTCCCTCTTTCTCCAGATCCCCAATAAGACTCCCCACTGGCACAACTTTAGAGTTGAGATCCCAGCTGAGTGGCCAAGTCAAGAACTCCAGCACCCTCTCTGTCCAACCAGTGCTTCATGTCCCTGTCCAAGTAGCTGACAGACACATACGCACACACCTGGGAAAGGCTGGCACAGGTTTACTAGCTATGCCCTCTTTTGCCCAGACTATAAGGTAGTTATCAGTGCCACCAGCCAACTCTTTATCAGCTACTTTAAGGCCCTTAACAAAGGGCTGTCCAATCTTACTGTATACTGTTACTATTAATCCAAATGGTAGTTTGACCAAGAGCAAGGCAATTAGGAGTGGCCCACATAGTGTCACCAAATAAATATGCAAGTACTCTCAGAACATAAATATTGTCTCTATACAGATCAGCCACAATGAAATGTTTAAATATATTTAATTATAAACAATAAAAGAACAAAAAAAATACTAAGCAAATAATCACAGTTACATCAGAGTTCAAAATCACAGGAAATACTTAAAACAGCATTGCAGGACTGTCTCAAATAAAGAAAGAAAACATCTAAGCTATAATTCACTATATTCCTGTCTGTATCTAAGAGAAATTACTGTACCCTAGTTAACTTACTTACAGAATAACAAGCAGGCAGATGTGGTAAGTGGATGTTGTTGTCAGGTCAAAGACAAAAACAAAATGCCCGGTCTCTCTCTCAGAGAGTTTTTAAAATAATATTTCAAACACTACTGCTGGGGTAGCTGGCAGCATGACATCACTTCTTGTCACCTGACTATCAGTTTACAGGCTCACAACCATTGATTTTAGCATCTACCTGCAAAAGCACATAGACCTTAGATCTTTTGGCAAATGGTGGAAGTTGTAAAATAATTTACATTCTTCCACATTTAAAGACAATACAAAACAACTTCTAGTTCTAGACATTACATCTCCTGTTGCACTGAAACTGAAATATAACATCTCTTTTATTATGTGGTTATAAAGTAATTTAAGTTTTCAGCTATTCTTCTGAAGTTAACTTCTTGTTTTCGGTCCCCATTGTTAAAATACATATACAGCTAAACAGTTACAATAGTGTATATACATTTCTGCCCAGTATTTTACAAAATATCTCTTCTGTACACGTCTATACAATATGACATACATTTCTAATGCAGTTATAACACAAGTAAATGCATCATGCTGATATTCACAAATGACACACAACCAATTACAAGATTCCAGAGAGCTGGGCTGGCAGTATCTCCTGTCACACTTTTATATAAATCATATTAATATTCAAATGACATATAATTATTTATAAAATTCCAGCTTGCTGGGATGGCAGTATTTCCCTTTGTCACAGAGTAAATTCAAAAAGACATCGGTATTATCACACTTTGACTTCTCAAGTAATTGCTTTACACTCTGTACTGCATATTCAGCTAGTCCATCCAATTGTGGATATTCTGGACTACCAGTAACATGTACAAAGTTCCATTCTCTTGAAAATTTCTGAAACAACTGACTGGTAAATTGGGTACTGTTGTCAGAGATAAGCTTTTGTGGACTTCCATGACCTTAGAAATGACATTTCAACTTAGTAATAACAGTAGTGGAAGCTATGTTAGGTAGTAGATCGATCTCAAACCAGTTAGAATAAGAGTCTACCAGTACTAAGCAATGTTGATTATTCCACTCGAATATGTCAGTGGCTACTGTTGACCAAGGTAATTCAAGAACATGACTTAGCTGAAGTAGTTCTTTCTGCAAATGCAGTTTAGTACTATTGCATACCGAACAAGAAGAAAGTACTTTATCAATGTCTTTTGCTAGAGAAGTCCAAAATACTAGTCCACTCTCCCTTCT
Source organism: Protopterus annectens (assembly GCF_019279795.1). Taxonomy (NCBI): domain Eukaryota; kingdom Metazoa; phylum Chordata; order Ceratodontiformes; family Protopteridae; genus Protopterus; species Protopterus annectens. Next base: position 270,326,659 of record NC_056750.1, read on the forward strand.
TTTGGCAGCTTCAGAACCTGGGTGACAACGATGCAAAATCTGAATATATTCGTGTTGTAAGGAAGCAGGAACAATTATTTTGGGACCTTTGAAAATAAGGCCATCTTCCATTAACATCTCATCTCTGTACAGAAAATAGAGTTGCAATTCTGGTGGTACACTAGATTGCTTTGATGCCCATACATCAGTGATGCAGTGATTGAGCTTCTGCAAAACTGAATCAGTCTTTGCATGATCTCTTAGCTCATCAGGTCTTGTAAACAAATTACGCACTTCCATGACATTGAAGTCAAAATTCTCAGCTTCAAGCTGTTCCTTTGTATTTCTAGATGATCTGGATAAGGTATCAGCCAGATAAAGAAGTTTGCCTTTTGAATTGACCATTTTGAAGTTGTACTTTTGTAATTTGAGCATCCTTCTTTGTAATCTTGCTGGAAATGAATGCATACGCTTCTTTAAAATAGTAACCAGAGGTTGACAATCAGTTTCAATCTGAATATCTCAACCATAAATATAATCATGAAACTTGGAACATGCAAACACTATAGACAAATGTTCTTTCTCAATCTGACCATATTGCATTTCAGTTTGGGTATGTGTTCTAGATGCACTGGCTACTGGTCTACCCTCTTGAAGAATGACTGCACCTAGACCAAATCTTGAAGCATCACAGGAAAGAGTTACTTGTTTGTCGACATCATAGTATCTTAATATAGGTGGAGTTGCAATTTTCTGCTTAAGGTCTTCAAATGCTTCTGGTGATGTTCTAACCATGACCATGTCACATTATTACATGTTAGCTCTGTCAAAGGTGCTGTCAATTCACTGAAGTCTGGTATAAACTTGCCTAAATAGTTGACCATACCAAGAAAACGTTGTAGAGCTTGTACATTATCTGGCACTGCCATCTCAAGAATGGCTGCATGGGTCTGGTCTCAAGCCAATGCTAGCAAATAAATGACCTACATATATAACTTCTGGTAGTCTGAATTTGCACTTTAGAAGGTTGAGCTTCAAGTTCACTTCACATATTCTGTCTAGAACTCTCTTAAGATTTCTGTGATGCTCTGCTTCACCATTCTCTCAGACTAACACATCATCTCCTATTATCACACAGGGATAACCTGAAAAAATGTGCTCCATTGCACGCTGAAAGACTTCACTTGCAGAATTTATTTGAAATGGCATTCTGAGAAATCTGTATCTTCCAAATGGGGTATTGAATGTAGTCATTAATGAAGATTTGTGATCAAGCATCACTTGCCAAAATGAACTTTTTGCATCTAAGACAGAAAAAAACAGTGGCATTCAGTATTAGAGCTGTGACTTCCTTGAGTGTACTCATAGGATGATGAATTCTTTTTAATGTTTTGTTCAAATTTCTTGGGTCCATGCATATTCTGATTTTGTCTGAGCCTTTTTTGTGATCTGATACCATGGACGACACCCATTTCGTAGATTCTGTAACTGGACAAATTATACCTTCTACACCATTTTGCCCAACTGGGCTTTGACTTTATGCTACATAGCTATAGGAAATTTTCTAGCTGTTCTGACCACAACTGGAAGTTTGCCCAACTTGTCATCAAAAACATCAGCATACTCTGAAAAATAGTGTTAGTGAAGCTGGAACTGGGATATGTGCTTATTTGATGAACTTCTTTGATAAAAGAAAGCAGAGTCATTCTCAAACTATCTCTGACACCCAACAATGATTGCACAGGTCTTCAGACTACATACAATGATAAGCTATAATAGCTCTTGGCCAAATAACATGAAAGCGCTACTGAGCCTTTGGTTTGAATTTCTTCACCTCCATAAGCAACACGTTTCGCAGAACTGGTCACATTTAGTCATTTAAAAGCTCTCACTTTAGCAGAAGTATCTGCAGACATAACATTACACTTTGAATCAGTGTCTGCTTTGACCTAATTGGGTTTACCATTGATCTGGACAGTACAAAATACTTCATTCTTTGCCAACAATCCTACTGCATCAATTCTTTCCCCAACTACTGACACCATCAACATAGAAAGCAGACTGTTGCACTTCTACTTGATCAATTTGCTTTTTCAAATGCCCTTTCTTTATAACAGTATGAGGCCTACTTGATATAATAACTTTTTTAAAATGGTTCCATTTCTTAAATTTATGGCATTGCTGATCAAATGCTAAGCACTTTTCTTTTTTAGACTCATGGTTGCACCACAACTGCGACAGTTAACAATAAAGCTTGACTTGGGTTTTACTGATTCACCCTTATACTGTACTGAGCATGCTCCTTTAACTGAACTAGTCTTAGTACTTGCTGGAAGATTGTAGGTTTTTCTTGCCACACCCACAGGGGCTACAGCTGCCACATGCTTAGGCCTGTTTCTGCCAGCCACATGTTAATTTGCTCTGGAACCTGCTGAAACCATGCTCTTATCACTTGCAAGCATGTTCGTGTGCCTTTCTGTGACTTCATGGATTTTACAAATCTCAGTAGCTTTGCTCAGCATTAAATCACTGTCACAAAGCAAAATCTTTTTCACAGCAGCACTATTAATACCACACACGAGCCTGTCCTTTATTAACTCAGCTGTTAAATCACCAAACTTACATGTTTTAGCTTTGTTTCTCAGGTCAGTAATATAAGCTGCAAAAGTTTCTCCTTGCTTTTGATCTCTTGTATAAAACAAATGCTTCTCTAATGTAACATTGGTCTGGGGGTTATACATCTCTCTGAATTCCACTTCAAACATTCAGGGTCTTCCCTTGATTCAGCCGGCACAATAATACAATGATTTTCCCCTTCACCTCTATACACTGCTAGTGCATATACAAATGAATGCTCCCTTTCAGTGGCCTATGACCCTGCTAGGTTTAGCAGAATTAATGCCTTGATGCATGCATCTTTATCAGAATAAGCTACTTGTATGAATATATCGTACTCTTGCTCAAATATTCTCCAATTCTTTGCAATATCCCGATCAAATACAAGTGGTAGTGTTTTTGAAAGCCGTCTGCCATATTAATACATCTCACTGAAGACTTTTGCCAGTATGAATGAACACACACACATATACATATGCCATAAATTTATGCCAGTACTTGTAACTATGCCCAATAGCACAACAAGCCTCTGTATAACTGAACTTCACGAAATAAGTTTCCTGGGCACTGTAATACTCTTGAAATCACCTTACTGTAAAATTCACTTATCATCATTATAAGAAACATTTCAAATAACTGCACTGTGTGAATAAACTGGGCGAAAGAAGCTGAGAACAAGAAACATTTTGAAGTAACTGCACTTTGCAAACAAACAGCACAGAGCACACTGAAATTTCCCCAAAATGGCTGTACTTTGCTAAACAACTCTGTATACTGCAAGAAACGTTCTGTAATGGCAGAACTCTGCGAATAGACACACCCAGCACAAGAAACTTTTCGAAATGGCTTTGTTTAACTGCACTTTACGAAATAGTGGCACTTTGCACACAACAAACTCTTCGGAATAAATGCACAGTAATAAACACACACTGTAAGCACTGATACATACTTTGTGATACTTTGAATAACTCTAGTTATACCAATTAGAGCTCCAATCAATGTGAAATAGTAGTTTATGCCAAAATACAGTAATTCACCAAAAAACATGCAGTCACCTTGCTTTAATTATTAATGTGCTCTTTTTGCCCTTTGTTATATTTGTTTTGTTCATTTAATCTCTTTTTATGCCCATTATATTTCCTTGTGCTCATTTTAGCTCTAAACATGCTCGTTTCACAATTTTAAAGTAATTCTAAACCCCTCGTGTGCTTTTCTGGTGCTCGTTTTATCAAATAGCTTAATTTCAAACATTTCATCTAATTAATAAGCTTTTTATGCTTCTCATTTGCTTAATAAATATTTTTGTGCTACTCATTTGCCTAGTAATGCATTTTGTGCCCTTGTAATGCTCCATTTTATTATTTATTTATTTATTTATTTTATATAAATAAGTTGTTCGTGCAGGTTTTCTTTACCTTTAGCTTGTTTCTGGCCCTTTTTTTTCAGTTCACTTAGTTTGCCTTCACCATTAACTCTGCACCTTGTGGCTCTGAATAGCAGTCTCTGGAATCCCAGTTCTAGCACCATGTCGCTCGTCTAATCAAGATGAAGTTGACAAATATTGTGGGTTCTGTTCAAGCAGCTTTATTATGTACCAACACATTAGAAAGGAAGCTAAATAACTAACTTGTATACAAATTATCTGTCTCATACATACGTAGATGTTCACACTCTGGCTGTATTCACAAAATGGCACTGAAGCTAGCACGTGCCTGCAATTTATACGTACATTCAGGTCTTAGAAATGCTTCTTAAAGGTACAGCACACAGTTATTCCACAGGCTGGATCAGAGAATGCCTTGTAGGTCAAGCATAAGTCCCCTCTCAATAAACCATATGATATGGAGTAAAGGGATAGGGCCTTTTGTCAGTCTGCATAAGACATGTGTCTTACGCTTTGCATTTTTTTAGTGAGAAACCTTTGGGGCCATTCCATTTGGTGTAAGTACCTGGTTAGGCACATGCAATGGAAACATTGTACTCAATTATGGGCCTTATCACGGCCAAGTACAATGGCACTATGACTTCCTTTGATCTTGATGCTATGTCTTTACTTATAAGCTGAGCCACACAAAGGATTTCCTCACTACTGTAGCTACCTGGTTTTAAATGTTTAGGTTACTATCTATCTGTGTTCCTAGGACCCTCACCACTGGGTCTACTTTTAGAGGTGTGCTATCAATATTATAATTTGCAAGGATATCTGATTTACCAAAGGGTATGATTACGCATTTAGTCTCAGACCATGGTTTTAGCAACAGCTGTTTGTCATTTTTAAGCCTGTTTGTAGGATGTCAACATCATTTGAGGATTCAATGATTGCTCCTAGCTTACAGTCATCAGTGATCTTGGTTAGACAAAAGACCCCAACACTGGTCTCCACATCAGAGAAGAATATACCAATCAGGAGGGGTCCCAACACTGATCCCCGTGGGACATGACTAGTAACGGGTTTCTTATTGGAAGTGGATTTACCTATCTAGACAACATGTGTTCTGTCATTGAGCCAGCTGGCTATTCATCTGAAGATGTAGGGGCTTTTGCCTAACTCAGTAAGTTTATCTATGATCTCCAAGTGGGGGATTGTGTTGAAAGCTTTGGCTAGGTCTAGATAAGTAGTGTGTACCATTTTACCCACATCCATGGCCCTGGTGACGTTCTCAAAGAAATTCACCAGAATAAACAGGGAAGACCTCCCCCTCTGACAAAGGCAAATTGGGTCTAGTCCAGTTTTTTGAAAGTTCTTATGTCGTTATTGATCAGGTCCATGATAATTCTCTCTATGGCCTTGCAGATAATACTGGTCAAGCTTATAGGTCAGTAGTTCCCTGTGTCAGTTGATGGCCCCCCCTTGTGCAGAGAGATGACTGCTGCATTCCTCCATTCCTCTGAGACAAAGCCTGTCCGGAGGCTGTGGTTAAAGAGGGCTTCTAGTGGCCCTGATAAATTCTGTTTTAAGCTATTTAAGAAGCATTCTGGAATGTTGTTGGGATCCATGGAGGCTGTGTTTGTGGCTTTTGTGAGTGCAGTAAGGACCTGTTCCCTCATAATGACTAGTAGGGGGATGGTTGACAGTATTTCTTTTGATGTGGTAGGAGGTGATGGGGGAGAAGTTTGAACTTAACTTGTTGGCCAGCAGGTTTTCTATAGTTTCAGGCTTGTATGTAAGCGTTCCCATTCATGATTAACTTGGCACATTGCTGAGCATTTTCCCTGAGGTTACGAACATAATTAAAAAAAAGCCTTATAGTTATCTTTCATCTGGGAGGCTATTTTTGCTTCATAGTTTGCTGGCAGATTTGATTAGCTCTTTAATTTGTTTAGACTGGTGAGTGTCTTTTTGCACTGTTTTGTCTTCTTGGCATTACAGATGATTTTTTTCCCTTTTGTTGAATAGTCTGTTTATGCTAGGAGTCCACCAAGGTGGTTTTTATTTTTGCCAGTAATTATAGGTTTGAGTCGGATAAGCACTACCTCCTCTATGCAGCTATGAATGTGGTTGCACAGTGCTTTTGTGTAGAGCTCAGAGTAGGCCTCAGTGTTATCTAGGTTTGGTGGGACATGGAAGTTTAATAAGCTGTCAGTTTGAGGTAATTGGCCTTAACAAAGTTCTTAAAAAGTTTGGAGTCTGATGGGGGTTCTAGGTTAGTTTTAATACTAAAGGAGATCAATTTATGGTCAGGGAGGAGTTAATGCATGGGAGGGAGGGAGAAGCACCACCCCCCATGTTCTTGAGTAGTAGGTTAGTACTAGGTCTAGGATATATGTACCTCTATTTGGAGAGCTGGCTAGTTGCTCCAGGGTGTTTGTGCAATGGCAAAGTCAAAAAAACTCTGAGCAAGTTGAATTATGGGATGTATAAGTCTCCCAGTTTATGGAGGAGTAGTTGACTGTTAGGCTGAATGTTAAGAGATTCCAGTAGGTTTAGGATGGAGGTGTGGTTTTCCAGACTCATGTTAGGGGATCTGTAGCTAACAAGGATATGATAGGGGGTTGCTCTTATGTTTAGCTGGGCAAAGAACAGCACAAGCGAGTCATGTTCTGGACCAGTCTAGCAGTATACTTGTCCTTTATGAACACTGAGACACCTCCTCCCTTGTTTTATCCAGAGCTGAGGGGGATCAAAGTGTATGAAAGACATTGTAGCCTTTGATAGCCAGGGTGGTCTCCACAGATTTGAACCATGTTGCTGTGACTGCACATGTGTCTGCAATCTCCAGGGTGAGGAGTGCTTCCAGGAAATGGAGTTTTTTATTTACACTCCTAGCACTGAGCAGCAGTACCTTTAGGTAGTCAAGAATTATTTTTTTTATGTTGGAGGGTTTAACAACATGGCATGGCCTAAAAAGGCACTATGGGGATCATGTTTTTGCCAGTATCCAGAAGCCAAGTGGCAACAAGTGCAAACCATCCCTGTTGAAGCATCGTGGTTTGTCGATCATGTCTCCCCAGGCTGATAGATACTGGATCTTCTTGTTGTGACACCAGAAACCAAGACAATTCTTGAAGTCAATCAATTTTTGCTGGTACTGTGGAATCATCATGGGTGAAGGTAGGATGCTACTCAAGGCCTAGATTCATATCACCCTGAGAAACAAATTCAAAGAGCTCCATGGCCATCTTCATGTAGTCCAGTATGGTACGTTTTAAGTAGTTTACACCCACATGGACTGTGTCATAATGGTACTTGTGGTTTAAAGACTCAAGTGCATGCGTGATCTGGCAGATCCTGGCTCCAGACAGACAGCTAGATGTGATCTTCTCCTTATTTAACCTGGTAAGGGGGACATCAGTATGTCTTACAATGGAATCCCCAATAACTAGAATGTTTGGCTGGGTGGTGTGGTGCCTTATAAGCTTTGAAGTGGGACTACTGTGATTTTCAGAGTTGCGTGTTGTGTGAGGTGCTATCTTTTTTCAGTGTGCACAGGACCACTGAGAGATGCTTTTAGGAAGTCTAGGAGGTTTGGATAGATTGCATGTAAGTTCCTCCGCATATGTGGGTCTACATATTTGTTCCTTAGTGTTGACAGTGAGTGTTTTGGGTGTAATACTACATCTCTCATACACTCTGTTTGTCTGTTTTAAAATTAAGTGGCTGTCAGTGAAAATTAGGCAGTTAATACACTGTCTCAGGGTGCCTATATCCACCAGGCAAGCAACAGAGATGACTGGGAAGCATCTATCCATTATACCAGGTCCTTAGTAGATGGGAAGGAGTAGGACAGAGTCACTTAAAGGTCTAAGTGAGAGTGTTTAGTAGTATACTATCAGATGACCTGCAGTGGTGCTGCACTCTGCACAAACTGGCAGCTCTTTGAGCAGCTATGAACAGTGGAAGACTATGGAGAGCATTTCCTATAGAGGATTTTAAACTAGAGAGGTTTGCTTATATACAAGGCATGGGTAAGTGCGTTTGCACGATCCGCAAATGTGAGGCTTTTATATCAGCTATTATGTAGCTTAAGAAAATTTTGGGAGAAATAATCAGCTTTCAGTGGGAAATATTACTTATAGTTGGGGACTGTAACTTGGTGTGCAACTGTGAGGATCTATCTGGTGGACTTAGAAGGGAAAATATAATAAAGGAGGGTAGATTTCTGAATGAATTTATGAAAATATTTGTTATGGAAGACATTAATTAAGTAGTAGGAACTTGGAGAGAATTTATATATTATTGCCCAAGGTACAATAACTATGGTAAACTAGACAGAAATTATATTTCACAGGAACATGTGCATTTAATTGAAAGCTTTGACACACATCCAATAACTATTTTAGATTATGTACCGGTAACAACTGAGATAAAATACTGGGTAGTGAAGAAAAACTGTGACACCAGCACTTCCCCACCTATCTGTTAAAAACAAAGGAATTTAAGGAATGGGAGGGGTAAAATTAATGCAGATAAAACAAACACTAATGCTGTAAACTATGTACTTACACATGAACTGGTTCAGCAATACCTATACTTATGGGGTCATGATAAAATGAAGTATTTAGGAGTATGGAATAATAATAATTCTGTTATGGTAGCTAAGGATATATGGGAAGAGCCTAAACAAAAGATAATACAAACACTGAGAAACTGGAAGCACTTGATTATGTATATGGATGGTAAGATACAAGCAATGAAAATGTTTTTAGTCCCTTTAGTTTTATATACAGGTCAGGAGAAGTTGTGGACAATAATTAATAATGAATTGAAGGAATTTATCTGAGAGAAGAAGAGGGCAAGTTGATGCTTCCAATAGAACAAGGTGGTTTAAGATTACCTGATTTGAAGGTATATTTTAGAGCGTCACAGTTAAGGCTCATACACATAACACAAGCAGAAAGCTATAATTCAAAGTGGAACAGGGTGATGATGAAACAGGGGAAATTCAAGAAATAAGGAGAGAGTGGGATTTTGGATGCAGATCCTGAAGAAAATAACAACTATATGGACTATTATATTCCTAACATAGCAGTATTCTAAGAACTAAGCCAACACGAGAATGGAGAAAGAAGATTTTGTCATTAGGAATGACTACAACTAGGGGTACAGAGAATACACAAGAAGGGGCTGGAATTTACTGGAGAAAACTGGCAAAGGAACCAAGGTATTGGGAGCAAGTAACTAGAGAGGGAATGGTAATACAATGGGAAGAGGCCAAGAAGACATTATGATTACAGGCTAGAGACTGACATCCATATCAAGGATCGATATCAGGATACAGGCAAAGAGAAAAGGGCAGGGAATATTAACTGAAAAACTTGCTCTGGTAGAATTCTTAGTTGAATCTTGAACAAGAGTTGCTGTTAAAAAGGGATAATTATTGGGGCATATAAAATATTGCATAATAACTACAGAAATCAATCAGAAGAGGTTAGAAAAGATTGGGAAGAGAAACTGGATGAGCAATTCACAAGGAATCAATGGGTGGACATATGTATGGCTCCCAAGTATGCAACAAAGTTTAGAAGACTTAGAATTTTTGCTTGGAAGTGTTTGCATAGATATTTTTACACCCCAAGCACACTCCAAATAATTTTTCCTCAGATAGATGGAAAATGTTATTTTGGGTGGCACAGTGGTGCAGCGGTTAGAGTTGTTGCCTCACACCAAGAGGTTCTCTGGTTCAATTCTCGGCTGGGTGCCTTCTGTGTGGAGTCTGCATGTCCTCCATATACTCGCTTTGGTTTCCCCCCACTTTCCAAAGAAGTGTCTGGAGTATTTCTCCCACAGCCTCCTCTGAAAATGGGCTCTGTCCCAGTTGGACTTTCCTGGTAAATATTAAAATAAAAAATAAAAAAAATGTTGGAGGTGTGATGAGGAAGAAAATGGTGACTGGGAAAACATGTTTTGGAAGTGTAATGAGTTGGCAGACTTTAAAAATCCCCTACAGAGTACTATGTCATAAATACTGGGTAACCAAATGGGGTAGCTAAGGACTTGATTCTTCTTAGCTGGGACACAGTATTTGAATTGCCTAGACATAGTAAAGCCTTTTAAAGTTTAATTCTGGTGGCTGCCAAAAACAGCAATTACTAGAAAAATGGAAATCAAAGTTTAAGCCTACTGTATTTGAAGTACTGAATATTTTATCAGAGATAAAAAACTGGAAGTGGCATCTTTAGACAAAGGTAGGAGCATGTTACATAGGAAAAAATGGAACTTGTGGGGACAATACATAAAGAATAATGTTTTGCGGAGGAGTGAGGTTTAAGGGAAGGCAGGGATTGAGCAACTTATTTAATGTTGGATTGATAATAGTTATGAAAAAGAAAAAATGTGATGTATGTTTGTGATTGGGAGCATGTTGATGTGGTTTGTTTTCTTTTATATAAATGTATATTTTGCCTATGTCTAAAGTGATAATTCAATAAAGGTTTCATTAAAAAAAAAAAAAGAGGCACCGGTTAGCATTGTCACCTCACAGCAAGATTTTTTCTGGTTCAATTCTCTGCTGGGGTGCCTTCTGTGTGGAGTCTGCATGTACTCCCTGCATTCATGTGGGTTTCCTCCGGGTGTTCCTGTTTCCTCCCTCATTCCAAAAGACGTGTCTGGAGCATTTCTAACCAGGCCTCCATTGAAAATGGGCTCTGTCCCAGTCAGACTTTCCTGGTAAACAAATGTTAAATAAAAATAAATAAAAATATTCAGATATTCATGATGCATAACTCTGCAGTCATTCTGCACAATGGTGGAAAGTCTAACAATGTGAGTGTGTATTTAAAGTGCATCCTATGCATATTGTCAATCTCAGAATTTACATTTTTTTTTGCCATAAAAATAAAGTTTTGTAACTAATTGTATTATATGTCAATCATAAATAATCTATTTTCATTTTGTTGTCCTCAAATGTAACACTGTGTGACACTTTTATTTTATTGTGTACTATTTCCATCTGAGGTATAAAAAGTCTGTACCAAACTATGACTAACTTATATTGACGTAAAATATATTTATGCCAGGTGAACCATTCTTGTAAACAGATGCAATAAATAAATAAATTCATAAATAAATAATGTGCCTTCTCAATTATTTTATTCATTGTATTTTACATTTGTTTAATGGGAGTATCTGACTGAGTCTGAGAAGAACAGGCCTGTTTTCAGCAGAGGCCCAGGGAGAAAAGCTCCAAGTTACATAGTAAGTAATGTTACATAGAATTAAAAAAAAGGATAATATGTTACATAGGAAAACAGTCTTACAAATCCAATGAGTTAAAGATAAAAGACTAAAAGTAAAAAATACTACAAGTAGTACAATAGTGCTGTAGGAAGGTAGTCATATATATTACACATAACAATTGTTTGGTAGTTGAATGAATACAACAGAACACAGCAATAAATAAATATTTGTCTCATGGGAGTGGGATAGCATAATACCAAGTAAAGCAGTTAGAATAAGAGTATACACTAATAAGTTGGATAGGGGTTTAGAGTGAAAGACAGAGAGTAACAATATGGGATGAGTAGTGTTAAGGTTTTGCTGAGGGGTCACCCTGGTGAAGAGCAGGTGCATAGCCAGTTACTAGAGAAATGGGTCCTGAGGAAAAAGTTTGAATTTGGTAGGGTGCAGAGAATGGGTTGGGGTATTGAGTTCCAGATTTTGGAGATGTGCTTTGAGAATAGGGTATCTCGTAGGTATTCTCTATAGGAGAAGTTTGTCTAATGAGTGGAGAGCTCTGTTGCTGCTGTAGAGTTTTATTAGGTTTCTTAGGGCTGGGCATTTATCTGGTAGGTATATGATGGACTGGAAAATTGTGAGTTGTTTGAGGTATAATAGGTTTGGGAGTTCCAGCCAATCTAGTTTGTGAAGAGTTGAACAATGGTGTGTTCTGAGTGGGAGGCTGGTGGCAAATCTGGCTATTTTGTTGTAGCACATGTAAAGTTTATTTAGATTTGTTTTCTTTAAGTTAGCGAGTATTGGCAAGGCATATAACAGAGTGGATAGTAGATGGCCTTGGGCAATTGCTATTTTGGTGGTTTGGGTGAGGAATGGTTTGCTCTAGAGAGTGTCCCAAATTTTATGTGGACCTTTTGATTGTCTGGAATATGTGCAGGTCGTAACTGAGGGATGTGTTTATGGTGACATCCAGTAGTTTAGTGTGGTCCATGGGTTCTATTTTGGTTTTGTTAGTGGAGTAGACAGTGAAAGGGATGGGGGGGGGGTTGAGATATTTTATAGTTGGTGAACAACAGAAGTTTGGTCTTGTTGGGGTTGAGTATTAACTGTTAGGTGGAAAGGTAGTGTTAGACATCTGTAAATGCTTTTTGTGTTTTTTGCAATAGTTCCGGGATTGTGGTAGCAGAACAGATGAGTGTAGAATCATCTGCATATTGTATAATGTTAGCTGATGTGGAGGCTGAATTGAGGTCATTAGTAAAAATAGAAAAGAGATAAGTGGGCCAATTATGAAACCTTGGGGTACTCCTACACAGACTGGTAAGAGTAAGGATAAATTGTCTAGTCATTTGACAGCTTGCTGTCTGTTTGACAGGTAACTAGGGAACCAAGATATGGTAGAGTGAGAGAAGTTTAGGTTGGCTAGTTGGTTCAGAGGTTTTTGGTGTGAGACAGTGCCAAATGCTTTTTACATGTCTAGAAAAACTGATGAAACATAAAGGCCATTGTTTCTAGACTGGCTGACTATGTCTGTGAAACTAATTAGGGTAGTTGTAGTGCTATGATTGGGTCTAAAGCCATGTTATGAGTTAGAGAAGAGGTTATTGTTCAGGAGATAGGGCATGATTTGTGAATGTATATATATCTCAAGGATTTTAGAAAGAGGGGGAAGTATAGTGATGGGTCTGTAGTTTGAGAGTAGTGTCAAGATGCCTCCTTTGTGAAGGGGGATAATGTGAGATATCTTCCAGAGTTTGGGAATGTATTGCTCAGAGATGGACCTATTTATTACTAGGGAGACTGGGTAGGAGATGTAGGAGATGGTGTCAGCTGCTTGCTTCAGGAATTCATTGGGAAGCAGGTCGGCTGTTAGAGTTGAAGGTTTCAGATGATGAAGTAGTTTTTGGATGTAGCTCGTTGGTTATGGTTTAAGATTAAATGCTGTGGGATTGAAGGCAAGGGTGGTAGGGATAGTTAGTGGAGGGGTAGTGTTATGCTTTATTAGGGACAATATGGAATTAGTAAAGTGAGAGTTGAATTGAGTTGCCATGCTTTCAGAAGAGTTTGGGGTGAAGGGGTTAGGGGCTGAGGAATGTTTGGGATTGAAAAGTTGATTTATAGAGGCCCAAAAATGTGGGGGGGTTGCTTTGATGTTTTTGTTGAGCTGTAGAATAGTAGTTTTTTGTCTGTTTTTATTTGATTTTTGACTATATTCCTCAATTGTTGGTAGTTTTGGAAGGTTGTTTTGTTTTTGGTAGCAAGAAAGTAGGATATATGCAAATCATCCTTTAAGGAGATCAGGTGTTTTAGCTAAATGGCAATTCTGAATGTCCATGACTTTTTCTTTTTACTTTCATCTTTAAGTCTATTTATGGACAATTTCAAGCCATTAAAGCCAAACCCCTCTAGCTGTGAACATGCATGTTTCTGCCTTGTTATGACATCATCATCACAGTATAAGAGAAATTTTTGACCTTTGGAAACACAGGGTTGTCATACCTGACTGATATCCATAAACCTTAGGGTGTCTACAAAATATCCCAACTAACAAACAAAAACAAAGATTAAAAAGGTCACAGAGATAACCAACTGGTTAAAACACAGAAAGAAAAATCTAGTAAAACTAGACTTCTAACTGTGTGATACCATAAACCTCTTGCAACAGAGGCCTCATGGGATATATGCAAATCATCCTTTAAGGATATCAGGTGTTTCAGCTAAATGGCAATTCTGAACGTCCATGATGTTTTCTTTTACTTTCATCTCTAAGTCTATTTATGGACAATTTCAGGCCATTAAAGCCAAACCTCTCTAGCTGTGGAGTTTAGTTTGTTTTGTTAGGCATGGGACTGGTTTAGATTTTACACAGATTTTCCTGATGGGGGCTACTTTACTGAGGATTTCCAGGAATGTGTCATTAAAATATTGAGTTGCCTTATCTAACTGGAGGTATTTTAGTGGGGACCAATTGCATTCTTTCAAGAGGTAGTTAAATCTGCTCTGAGCCACAACAGAATGGCATTAAATATACTGATACCAAGGATATTGCCAATATCCTGGCAGATCTATTTATTGCCAATTCATCCCCCCCACCCCCCCTAAAGGGCCCATCTCAATACCAAAAGATTGTCAAATTCTGGTAATCACGGGCACACAAGTAGAAACCGCACTCTCCAAAGCTAAGAATACAGCATCCATGGGACCAGATGACATCCCAGGCTGTGTACTACATGAACTACAAAATGAACTGGCACCTCACCTAAGTGTCATGTTTAATAATAGCCTCACCTCAGGCTTCGTGCCCACTGAGCTACAGTTATCCCACTCCACAAGGGGGGATCCGCCTTGGATCCCGGGAACTACCGTCCCATCAGTCTGACAAGCCTGATCTGCAAGGGCATGGAATGCATTATCATGAAACTTATAAACAAAGACATTGGCAACCTTCATACACTGGACCCCACCCAGTTTGGGTTTGTGAAGGGCCAATCTTGTCTCCTGAATCTGACTGACTTCTTTGAGTCAGTCTCCAGAGCTGTGGACGAAGGCAAGGCAGTCTGCACAGCCTATCTGGACATCGCCAAGGCCTTCGACACCATTCCCCACTCTGGAATCATAGATAAACTTACCAAGTTGGGCATAAATACCTACGTCACTCGATGGGTTGCCAACTGGCTTACTGACAGTACCCAGACTGTAAAAGTAGCTGACTCCAAATCCAGTTCCAGACAAGTGACAAGTGGAGTACCTCAGGGTTCAGTCCTGGGACCACTCTTGTTTGGCATCTACTTCTCTGAAGTACAGGCCAACACTAAGGGACTATGGCTAACAAAGCTCGCAGATGACTGCAAACTGGGAGCCATTATTGAATCCCCAAATGATTTGGATATTCTACAAAAGAGCCTTACAGAAACAGATGCCTGGTGCCAGAGCCATGGCCTCAAGCTTAATGCCAAGAAATGTATAGTTATCCCCTTTGGAAAAAACATGTACCCATGAATTACCACATAGGTGGCAGGATACTAAACATTGAAAGTGTGATGAGAGACTTAAGGACACAGGTGGACAGTGGTCTCACTTTTGATAATCACATCACCACAACAGTCAGGAAATCCTTCTATGTGGTACACCTCATCGCTAAGGGCTTTTCATCCAGAAAAAAGGAGGTCATTGTCCCACTGTACTCATCCCTCATTAGACCCATTATAGAGTATAATGCCTCGTTTGGTATGTACCCCACAAGACATCTGCAATAGCTGGAAAGGCCACAGAAATACCTCACTAAAAGAATCACAGATACCATATGCTGACCGTCTAAACTCTGTGGCATATCATCTACTCAGAGACAATGTCTGCTTAACATACAAGGCCATGTCAAACCCTGAGCTGTTGGACATGCTCCACTTAAAGAAATCCCAATCCCTCAGAGCCACATGCTCCAGGGATCTAAACCTTGTCATCACAATGAATAAAACATGCTGGAGGGATAGGTTCCTGACCCAGAGACTCCCCACACTCTGGAATAGACTGCCCATACATGTCAAGCAGAGCACCTCACTGGCCCTCTTCAAAAGGAACCTTGATGATTGGATGGGAGATCGGAAATTCACCCCGGGGATCATGTCAGTCGCCCTGCTAGACAGGGGTCCAGAGAAGTAAATATTGTGGGAAGAAATATCCAGGGAATTGTTATGGCTAGGCTTGTATAAGCCCAAGGGCCGATAGCCTAGTACCAACCTATGAACCTATAAAAATATCGATGGAGAAATTTTTTTGTGTTACAGATTTGCTTGTATATTTTTTTTGGGGTGGGGTTGTTTTCTGTCTTAGGAGGAATGTGGGTCTGTTATCACTGAGGGTATCTGGGAGACACCCTGAGTGAGGACATGGGAGGGTCTATTAGTGAAAATCCAGTCAAGTATGGACTGTTTCTTGCTGTGTTTGTCAATCCTAGTTGGGGTGGTGATGATTTGGATAAAGCTGAAAAGGCTGATGTAGTTTGATGGGTTGTCAGAAGAGCAGGAGGATCAGTATAGGTTGAAATCACCTGCTATGATTGTTTCTTGGTTAAATTTGGTTGCAGCCCAAGTAAGATTTTAATTTATTATAGAATTGTTGCCTGGGAGGATGTAGGCTGCTTGGATAAGGATGCGCTTGTTATTATTTAGATGAAGGCTACATACAAGTACTTCTGAGCTATAAGAAAGAAATATCCAGGGAATTGTTATGGCTAGGCTTGTATAGGCCCTAGGGCCGATAGCCTAGTACCAGCCTATGAACCTGTTTGTATCATAGGAGTAGTTGTCTAATCGTTCTAAGGTAAGTATGTCTTTATACATAATGGTTATGCCACCTGCTTGCTCGTTAATTCTGTCTAATTGATATATATTGTAGCCCTGGAGTAGTACTTCATTTTCTTTGATGCTTAGTTTTAACCAGGTTTCAGTTAATTTGAGTATAGCGGGGGTGTAATGGCTGAGGGTAGCATGGAGTTGCTCGACTTTGTTTAGGATACTCCTTAGGTTAATGTTTAAAATTATGAGGTTGGTACTGCTATGGGGAAGCACTGTGTAGTTTTGTTGATTGGGGTTTTTCAGTGGTGGGTTTGTTTGGCAGTTTGAGTGTGGGCCAGGGATACGGTGTATAGCTATCAGTTTTAGTGTGCTGACTTGTTACAAAGCTCCTAGAACTGTTTTTTTTTTGTCAGAAAATTATTACTCTGCATCTGTACAACATGCGTTCTTTTAATCAGTCCAAGGTCTTCATAGGATTCCTGTTCCATAATACTTATTTTACATTATCATGAACTAACACAACATGAAGTAATAACTTGCATTTTTAGACTTATACATACATTCAAGTTAAACATGACTGTTAGGCTTCAGTTTGGTCCCAGAATAAGACAGACATAAGCATAGAGACTTGAAACAGTTATAATTCAGATATATGAATGTAACTTCACAGAGAATACTGCATTTAGACTGTGTCTAACTTGCATGTAGCAGGCATTCCATTAATCACTGGCTTTTTGTATGGCAATTATCTTTGCTATACCACGTACATTGAACTGCATTCACATCATCACTTTTGTAGTTTCTATTAGCAGTAGCACTATTTAAAACATTCACAGCAACCATTTTAGCTTTGTTTTTCCTATTAATTTCTACATTTACATCTTGTTAATGTGCTTTATTTCACTTTTTACAACCCCCTGTTAAATGACAATGAATTCCACAAATCCTATAAATTCTATTAAAAACTTTGCATCATACTTTCTCATTTCTGAAGCTACAGTGTTTCATTTAGTATGTTTTTTGTCTGCTTGGGTGTTTCTGGGCATTACCTTGACTGTGACATGATCATCCGCAATTTCAGTTTTATTTTTTTAGTAGATTTGAACCTCACTCTACTATGTTTTTCACAGTATTTACTTCTAGACTTTTAGTTCTTTTATATTTTTGAGTTGGACATTAAACAGTTCACTCATTTTACACAAAGCAATGGCTTTTTTATACATTTTGAGCTGGACAGCAAACAATTCTCTCATTTCACACAAATCATTTTTTTTTTTACAGTGCCAGATCTACTTTCCTTTACAATGTACAGTACCTTGAATCTCATAATTTCTGATTCCACACAGAATTCTGTCTGTCATTAAAGAATCACTTAACTGCGGTGGTGGTGCTACGGTAGTGTTGTCGCCTCACAGTAAGACGTTGTCCTGTTCGATTCTCAGCTAGAGCGTCTTCTGTGTGGAGACATGCGTGAATAGGCGTACCTTCATTGAAGGTTGTGCGTCAGGGCCGGCAACTCGGCACGTAAAAATCTACTGCCAATCATTAGCGGATCGGAGTTCCGCTGTGGTGACCCCTAACCGGGAAAAGCCGAAAGACACAACAAAAGACACAACATTAAAGAATCACTTAAGTTACCAAACTCACTATCTTGAAATCTGTGTTTAAGATCTGTCTGTGACAAAGAATGTCAACCTTTGTCTCCCCTTGTTTTTCTTTGTATTTCTTTCTGTTACAGCCTTAACCAAATGCACAGCTCATCTATTTTCTCCTCTTCCTATAGTCATAAATAGCATTAATCATCTGTTACACCTAATTATGTATGAAAACATGTATATGTAATTAAAATTAAAATATATTGTATATTGCCTATGTATGTGAAAATTGGGGCTTTTGTCCCTGGATCTCCACTGAAAAGGGGTATCTATCCCAATCAGATTTTCCAGGCCAATAAAGAAAAGAAAAAAAATATATACGATTAACCGCACATCTATCTGTTGATCCTTATACCCCTGAACTTCTAGTAAACAATAAGTACTTGATATATGGTAACTTCTTTGTCTCATAGTGCATTTTAAGTTTGCCTCAAGGTACAAAAATCTGTATAAAAGCATTAAATACTTTGATTGCTTCCTGAAGGAACATTTGTCAGCAAGTTCATGCACAGCAAGATACAGCTCAAAATGCTGGATCTACAATTTTCAGTTTTCAGAAAGATTTCCATGAAAGTTTAAACTGCTGGTCGTAGTTCAGATGTCATCTCAAGCAGTGGTTGAAGGAATTGATATATACAACACTCAGTTGGTCCAGTGGCATGAAAAGGAAATAAAAATATTTACAAGAGTGAAACTGTAACTGCAAATAACAAAAATAAAGGCATTTTTGTTAAACTTTCAAAATTTGTAATAGCAAGCTGTTTATAAAAATTTTTATTCCAAGTTATAGAATCTTACACAGCTCCATTAGAATACACATACAGAACATGTAGGAAGCCTGCTTCAGAGCAAAACACAACTAGAGCATCTGATGCCAGTCTGAGTAAATATTCTGTCAGAAACATATACTCAGGCACCATATTGTAGGATCCAGTGTGTATTACCACTGTACTGTATCTGTAACTTAAAAATAGTACAGGAAGACTACATGAGAAAAAGCATTCACACAGCAAATTCTTGACACCATCATGGTTTAGTACAGACTGGCAGTATCATGACACACAGCTCCCAGCATGTTAAGTTCCCTTAAAATGGTATTCTTCTATGGCTACAGCTTCACATATTGTCTTATGTAACAGAAAAACCTTTGTGTTGTGCAGGGTTGGTGACTTTTTAAATGGTACCATTGTATATTGCTTTGAAATTGAAATAAGTATTCATTCCACATTTGCCAAAAAGTACAATGCAAGATAAGAAAAGACTGTTTTAAGATGGAGGAATTCCATTATACGTTAATAGATACTGCATGAGACCATTAGTTATGGCAGTGACTTCAGACTGGGCTGTGGTCTTACAGCTCATTTGCCAGCATTGAGCATATAACATCTATAGGCTGTTATTAGCTCAACTAAGACAGTACAGGGGGCTGGTGGTTGAGTGAGAAACACGAACATTACCATCATATATTCAGACGATGTTCTAATATAGGAAAGTAAAAAAAACATCTGAAGTTTTGTCATAAAATAATACAGCTTATTTTCTGAGCAGTCCCTGTTTGTGTTCTGATGAAGTCTGATACTTAAGATGAAACTGCTCGACCATTTTAATGTCTTGAAATTGTATTAAAAAGGCTTTTGGGTAACTTCACTGGATGACATGACTGTGTATGTGTTTTGGTTATATTTGATTTTTACTAATGCCGGTGGATCTGCTGAGGTTTTTGTTTGAAAGTAAAACTATCCTGAAGGTATTTCTTGTGAGGAAAAGGATTTCTTATTTTGGCTATTTAAAATAAAAAGGTGGGACCATCTAAGGACCTTGCTTGCATGAATACTGTATAATGTGAAGCATTTTTGGCAAGTGGGTGGAAAGAAATATTCAGGTATATAAAGTCTTGAACTGACGGTAATGGAATTGAGCAAACTGATGAATCTCTTTGTTACATTAAAAACAATGACTACACTGAACCTCCTCTCAGCAAACTTAAGTAGTGAGAACAGGAAGAGTAATGGTATTACAAAATGTATTTCAGACACATGAAGGAAGTTTAGTGACCTGAAGAAAGTGTAAAGTTGCTGATTAAATAGAACTAGGGGCATAAACGTTGAGAGGAAAAAATGAGTTCTGTTCCTGTCCTTGTGGGCATTCATCTGGAAGTAAAATCACGTGACAGTTTCAGGAAAAGTAAAATATTTTGCTGAGTAATTTAAAGGACTTCTTTCCTTTAAAGTTAGTCTAGTCAATAGATATGCAAAATTCCTACTGCTATTAGTTTACAATTCTACTCCCTCCTTGCTGATTCAGTATATGCACTAAGAAGTGATGTATAAAATTGCTAATTATGCTTCTTAAAAAGAACGTTACTCACATATTTGCCAGAAGCTTTTCCTGGTCACAAACACTGTGTAATTGTTGACTGAAGATCACCTCCCAGGGAGATGAGACATTAAATCATGGTGACAATAGCAACGGTTCAGTGCAGCTCTTATTCACAAGAATGCAAAGCCTTGGCAGGAACAATATGCAGTTAATTCAGGCCTATTTAACACTTTACTACAACAACCAAAGTCAAATGTAACACCATACCAGCTGCTGTGAGAATGAAAATGCTCTTCACTTTGAGAGACTGTAGCAGACATTACTGGGTGAAACTTTACATTCCTATACCTACCTTGTATATTGTATGTGTACGCAGGTCACATCTGCATTATTGCATTTTCCTATTAGTGGAACTAGAGTTTGTTTTCTCATTTAAATAACTTAATTGATTTAACCAGCAACAAACTAAGAACTATACTGCTATATTTTCATTTGAAGGCTTTTCCACTGTTCTGTGACTAGGACTAATTTATTCTATGGAGGTCAGGGTTGAGATGTTCACAGCACTGTGAAGTGTGCTTGTTGACTGCCTTACTTCTGGAAATTCAAGGAATGTGTAACTTTGATAATATAACATTCATCAAGATAAATTTTTAACTTGAACAATATACAGTACATATAGAAGTACATATAAATACAGATGCATATATAGATATTATTAATTATGAATATGACATGTATTAGCCAGAAAAAAAAAGTTTTCTGCTGGACTTGACTTTTTCAACTCATGTGGTTATCTGCCTTCTAATGTCATATTTCAACCTCTTTATGGCAGAGTGAGAATGCTAGAATCCAGACCCAACAACAAGTATGAGGTATATTTAGTTAGTTCATAGCATCTATATATAATATGTTTATACTAACTGCAACAAACAATACTGTAAAGTCATTATGTGCTGACTATGGTACTTTCCTACTGGACATAGACTTCCTGTGAACAATGTAAGATGGGAACATTAACTTATGCTCTCTCTACTTGACTGAGCTATGTTAAAAAAAAACATACAACTGAAAAAAAAGTATGTCAGTAATTTAAAAAAAAATACTTATCAAAACCAAAGAAAAAACACAAAAACCTTATAAATCCAAAAGGTGTACACAGATTTGGAGTGTTTTTTGTGATTTTTCTTTGGTTTTGATGTGTACACCTTTTAGACTTATTAGGTTTTTGTGTTTTTTTCTTTGGTTTTGATAAGTGGCACTGCAAATATGTGCACGCATTTTGGATTTATTAGGTTTTTGTGTTTTTAATTTGGTTTTGATAAATGGTACTAAAAAATACTGACTGATAGACAAATAGAAACAGATACGGCATTGAAGTAACATCTTCATTTTAGAGTAGAGCAAAGTACAGATTCTGTAAGACAAACAAAAGAAGTCAATGGTCTTTAAAGATGAAATGGTACTATTTTACTGTTAAATGAAAGGGATCCAAGCGTGATTCTAGTTAGTGAATGAATGTGGCAGAAACAGCCAGCAGAATTCAAGGCTGCAGAGAATGATAACTCGTCTAGAAGTAACAAGGGAAGGACTGTTTCATTATTATGGGACAGACATCAGTCCACAACAGGACTAATATGCACAATTTTGGTACCAGTTCCTAAAAAAGGATGTTACAGGTGCTGTCACACACAGTGACAAGCATAATCCTGGGTTTTGAGGACTAGCTCATGCAATGAAAGAATGAGCAACCCCAGGGAATTTATATTAATTGGGGGAAAGAACACACAAAATGTAATAACTAAGATTTGAATAAACAACATTTAAACTTAAGAACTCCTGAAATTAAAAAATGCAAAAACATAACAAGATTGTCTCAGACTTGCAATGGGGGTACTATTGCAGGTATAAGATAACTTCCCACCAAAATGTAGTGGACAAATTGATTACTGCATGACTGGCATAGTTCTTTATATATATTAGGCAGATTCAGCATTAGACAGAATGTAATGGAAAATGAAATCTAGTGAATATAGTAGAACAAAGACAACAGTGAGGACAGAGGAAAAGAGTTATATGTACAACTCCACAGCTTTGAGTGACCATGAAACCAGTTTTTATTGGCATTTTCATATACTGATATTGTTGGTATGCAGTACTATTTTATATGCGTGTGTGTGTGTGTGTGTGTGTGTGTGTGTGTGTGTGTGTGTGTGTGTGTGTGTGTGTGTGTGTGTGTGTGTGTGTGTGTGTGTGTGTGTGTGTGTGTGTGTGTGTGTGTGTGTGTGTGTGTGTGAGCATGCGTGCATGTGTGTATGTGTTCCCAGAAGACTAATCTTGATGGATGTTCTACCTACACCCAGTCAGTGCACTCATTCCATGGCCATGGCATCTGTTGATGACCTTGGAGGGCAAGCACCCTATGGTTCCTTTGTTCCTACTCTGGAATCCTCAGTGAGCTGAGTCACTCACAGCAAGAAAAAGGTGGTTGGGAGCAGGCCTGCCTTGCTGGTCCTGTGGAATACACCCCTCCCCTGGGGTGGTTCTTCCAAGCCCTACTATAGTTGCCCTCTGATGGTTCCAGTTGTCTCATACAGTGCAATTGCACTTGGCAGTGAGGGCTTATCTAACAGTCAGTGCAGAGTCTTAAAGCTGTGAGCTGTAGTTCCTGTGCTACCGGCTTTGATTTCCTTGGCTCTCATTTACCTACTGTTTGACGATGACCAAGTCACGTAACCAGACATTGCTCCTGTGTAGTTCCTGAAAAGGGACTGTGTGCCCAGTGAGCCTACATGGTTAACAAATGGGCATTATTATTATTATGATTATGATTAATACTATTATTAGTAGTCGTAGTAGTAGACCTGGGCTCCACAGGGTATACACCTAGTGCTCTTGTTAGGTGTCACCCATGTAAACAGATGGAATCATCTCTCTTCCCTCAGCATGGGCAAGTAGGTAGCAGACAATCACTAACTTCCACCATTCTCTCCTGTTAGCTCCTACACATGCCCATGCCACTGTCCGCAACAGTAAGGGTTCTGTCCGTTCACCTCATGCAATGGCTTAAATCTCAAATGTTTTTTTTTTTATTGTATTACAAAAAATCCACAAAAAAATCCATCAAAACCAAAAACTGAGCAAATTCTCGAACAGGCTTTAACATGGTTCTGGGGGGAGCAAGAACATTTTCTTTGCTCCATTGTAATTTCTGTTGTTTTGTCATTTGATGGTTTTAGATAAATATTTTGAGACTGAATCAAGAATTGGCTTCCTAATGAAATGTCGAAAACCCTGAATGCAGACTATTGAAATGCTGAAAAAAAATTCAGAAAATATGTGAGAAGAGCGAATTTTGAAAATCTCTCTTCTCCTTTAAACTTCTTTTTGCTGGGGGGGCAGCAAGCTCCTACTCCCACCCTCATCCCCACCCCTGAATTTATATATACCAACTCTTAGATCACCATACCTCAGAGAAAAGGGAATATTCCAAAAAATGGCATCTTGTACTTAATATGTGTAAGTCCCATCTTTCATCCATTTAGTCCTGTATTTTGGGACTCACTTTAGTGGGTGCCAACATTTCAAACAGTTACAGTTACCACAAAAAACATTTTATCAAAATGATGCCTCAATACAAACAGAATATAATTGACTTTAACAATTGGCTTAGTTTCTGGTGTCATTCCAGTGGGAACAAGTACCTGACAGCCTGGGAAGATATGAACGACAGACCACAATGCTTTGCCAGAGATGGCCTGCATCTGTCTCACCTGGGCTTCAGGCTTCTGGCAAAGGCTCTTGCATCTCTCATAGTGCCTTTTTTAGGAAAAGTGATGAAGTTAAAAGTAGCAACATAAAAATTTCAACAAAACAAAAATTAAAGGTCGTGCTGCTAAAAGCTAGGGGTCTAAATATGAAACTGCACTCATTGCAAGCATTCTTAACCCTAAAAAATGCTGACATCTGTGCAGTCACAGAAACCCGGTTCAAAGCTGCAGACAGCACCCCAGCCTTACCTGGTTACTCACCCTATCATACATTCAGACCCCAAACTGTGGGCAGTAAAGCCAAAGAAGGTGGAGTTTCATTATATATTAAAGACATACACACCTCCAGGCTGGTCAAACAGTATGACACACAGGAGACACTCCAGGTGCAGACCAAGACCCCTGTTCAAATCATAACTAGCTACTGGCCCCCAAATCTGACTCAAGATTCCCAGTCAGGCTATCTGGACCTGTTTGAATCTATGAAGATTCAACCCTTTACCCTGATCCTGGGTGACTTTGACTACTCAAACAGAGACTGAAAGAACTACTCATGCCAGAACACAAATGCCCAGAGATTCCTTGATTTTGTCAATGCAAATGCCTTGAAACAGCTAGTGAATACCCCCACAAGAGGTGATAATATCTTGGACGTGGTATTAACCAACATGAGTAACCACTGCAGCATCCCTACAGTATCATCCTCCCTGGTAAGATTCAACCATAAAGTGGTCACTTTCAAAGTCACCATTTCCCCTAACCCCCCTCCAGCTAGGGTCAGACATAAAAACTTCTCCAAAGCTGATTACGGCCTCCTGAGGGATGGTATAACCAGTTTCATGGCCCCCTCACCCTCTGTAGGAACAGGCACCAATATCCAAAACTACACCAAAGCACTATACGAGCATTTATATAGATGCATGAAATCAGGAATACCCGACAGGATTAAATCATCCTCTGCAAGGAAGAGTAAATCTGTCTGGTGGACATCTGCAATAAATAAACTCTATAACAAAAGGAAAAAACTGCTGTCCAAGACCAAGAAGACCAAATGGAAGCAATGTCTCCTTAGCCTGAGCAAGCAAATAAGAGCACTAGTGAAATCCTCCAAAGCAAACTTTGAGTCCAAATTGGCCACATCTACTACAGACAGTCCTAAGGCCATCTTCACATATGTCTGCAACCTCAGCAGCACCATTAGGCTCCCTATTCAATCAAAGCCTGAGTACCAGCTTCGTCTCAGCTGAGTGGAGGACAGCCACTGTCATCCCTTTGCACAAAGGTGGAGTGTCCACTGATTCAGGAAATTATAGACCCATCAGCCTAACTAGGCTGATCTGCAAGGCCATGGAACAGATTATCATGGACTTCATTAACAAGGAAATTGCCAACCTCCAAACACTTGATCTCACACAGTTTGGCTTCGTCAAGGGGAGGTCATGTCTGTTAAATTTGGCCGATTTCTTTGAGACAGTCACCAAAGCCATGGATGAGGGACAGATAGTGCACACTGCCTACCTTGACCTGGCCAATGCTTTCGATACTATTCCCCACTCGGGCATAATAGATAAACTCTCTCAACTAGGCATCAATCCATATGTTACCAGATGGGTAGCCAACTGGCTCACTGATAGAACCCACCTAGTCAAAATAGGGGAAGTCACCTCAAGCAGTAGACTTGTAACAAGTGGCGTACCCCAGGGTTCAGTCTTGGAGCCTCTGCTATTTGGGATATACTTTACTGAAGTGCAGGCCAAAAGTAGTGGGCTATGGCTGACCAAGTTTGCAGATGATTGCAACCTGGGTGATGTCATCAATTTCCCTAGTGATGTGGACATCCTCCAAGAGGGACTCACTCAGACAAATGATTAGTGCCAGAAACATGGCCTCAATATGAATACCATAAAATGCATCATCATCCCCTTTGGGGAGAATGACATCCCCACAAATTATCACATTAATAACAATTTCCTAAGCACACGATCAGTCATGAGGGATTTGGGCACCCAGGTTGATAGCAACCTGACTTTTAACCACCATGTTGCTTCCACTGTATGGAAAGCTTTCTACATGGCCCACCTCATAAGTACGGGTATCTCATCCAGGGACAAAGAGGTCATAATATCCCTGTATTCCTCCCTTATAAGGCCCATTATTGAGTACAATGCCCCTTTTGGCATGTACCTTGCAAAGCACATGCAGCAGCTGGTGAGACCACAGAGGTTCCTCACCAGATGAATCCAGGGCCTCAAACATTCTACCATACACAGATAGGCTAAAAGCCCTATCTCTCTACTCAGTTTCATACAGACTCCTCAGAGGTGACCTCTGCCTGGCATACAAGGAGATCATTGTCCCTGCCTTGATGGACCTGCTGCATATCCACAAGTCAAGTTCCGCTCGAGTACCCTGCAGGCACATCCTCAACCTGGTCTGTGACATCAACAGGACTTGTTGGCGGGATAGATTTGTGTCCCAGAGACTCCCCCATCTGTGGAATAGACTCCCTTCTCCACGTCAAACAGAGTACCTCTTTACCCCATTTTTAAGCTCAACCTGGATAACTGGATGGGAAACAGAAAATACACTCTTGGGATTCCACCCGTGTCCCTGCTGGACAGGGGCTTTGGGTGCTGGCTTGTCTAAACATGGGCTAAACTTTTGACTAGGCTTATAAGGGCCTCAGGGCTAATAGTAACCTATGATGCTATGATCACATGTAATGCAATTTTATATATATATATATATATATATAGAGAGAGAGAGAGAGAGATGGATAGATACATTTTAAATCTGTAAAATCTTAGAATGTATAAATGTAACTACTGCTTGTGTATAAATGTATATAGAAATGTAACTACTCTGTGTTTAACTGGAACTTAGTATATAATGCAATGTAAGCAAATGGAGCTTTTCTCCCTGGGGCTCCACTGAAAATGGGTATAACCCAGTCAAATTTTCCCAGCAAACAAAGGCTTGCATTCATCACAGACATATTTTGGTTTAAAAATGATGGGTGATGAAGCTAACTGAATGATGTTATATGACTAATGGTTTGGCAATGGTGACTATAGCATAATTCCAGGATGCTTCTCTTTTTTTACACTAGTGTGACTGTGGAGCTAGGATATGTAAGTTACACAGGTGTGGTGGCAGAGCCCTCACATTAGAATGGTGTTTGATCCATTTGTTTATGAGAGTTATGGGGCTGTGAGGTAAGTATGGTTTGGTGTACTGTTTTAGTTAGGGTTGATCCATTTGTTTAGAAGAGTGGTGGGGTTGTGAGGTAAGTATGGTTTGGTGTACTGTTTTAGTTAGGGGCTTGGGTTTGCACTTTGGTTTGATCAGAAATGTAAACACATTTGTTACATTTCAAATGACTATGTTTAGATACTTAGGTAGGTATGTTCTGATGTACTCTTTAATGTAGGGTTTGGGTTTGAATGGAAATATAAACAAATTGGTTACATTTGAAATTGTTTTGTTTAGATGTTTTTTTTTTCAGTTAAAGTTGTTGTAGATAAAATTGATCAATATGTTCTTTCTCTACCATTTTCATGGAGATTTGGTATTGTTGCTACTATTTGTTTAATCTACACTTTTAAAATATGTTTTATTTTTTTTTTATTTTACTTCTGTGTTTATTATAGAGTAATTATTTGAGTTTTGACTGCAACTTTGTTTTATGTAGATTTTTATTTATTTTTAATTGCTATTTATATTTTTGTTTTGTTATATGTTTTACTTTTACTTGAGTTTGTGTGTTTGAGGTGTGTGTGTTAGTGCTGTGATTTGGTTACTATGTAGTGCTCTCAACTTATAGTGGCCGGGATTCACTAATCCTCCGTGTAAGACTAACTAAGTCTTACTCAGAAACAGAAGTCTAAGAGTATGACATCAGCGCGTCATGCATATTCATGAGGGCACGCTGACTCAACCCTAAGGCTAACACGGAGCGTGCACGAGTGCAGGGGGCGTGTCAGACTGCCGAGCAGTCCAAATATCCATGCCCCTGCAAGTGCCAAAATTGCAAATGTCAACTGAAATGAACGAGTCTGCTCAAATGTCTACATACCCAACACTACACTCCCCCACATTCTAAATCCCTGTACAAGTTTAAAATGTAAAGCTTTCCTTTTTTTTTATCATTCCCGATATAACTGCCCATATATGCGCAGGTTTGCCCTTTGCTTAGCTACAGTTATCAGTGTAGACATCGAAGAGGATAATAAACTACTTATATGCAAATTAAGCCAAATAGCAATAGCGTAGTGGTAGAGACTTCACACAAAGAGCAGGCATTCCCGGTTCGAGTCCCACCACTCCCCTTCCCATTTTCTGTAGGAAATCTGTGCATAAAAATAATTTTTGACATTTACCTTTTAAATTTTAGTAAAATGCATTGAAATGGCCTATGTGGTAGTGAACGATATTTTATATATATATATATATATATATATATATATATATATATATATCTAAGAAGGTGGAATGGTCATGCATAGTGATAAATGCATAAGTAACGTATCTTAAGCAATGTGACGCACTGCTAAGCAAAGTTTACTAGTATTAAGCACAGTTAAGTATAATTGCTCATAGCTTAGCACTGCTTGAACTAGCGCAATGGCTTTGCGTGGAGCTGTGCATCACGCCAACTAGCGGAAACAAAACATGTTTGCGCGGAGCTGCACACCGCGCTAACTAGCGCAATGTCTGGCAACGTCGGGCAATATCGGGCAATGTAGAGCAACGTAGAGCAACATCGAGCAATGATGGGCAAAGTTGAGCAAAGTCAGCTAAACATAGCCACACCTCCTAGCCAGTCTGGCCAGTAGTAAAATAAAAAGCAATGACAGGCCTCAAACCCGGGATACTGTACACCATAATCACAGTACTAAACCACTAAGCCATGACAGCTTTACATATGGATGCATTTCCAACACACTCATATATATCAGTGGAAGTTTACCCATTGCTAAGCAGGTTTGCTTTTAGCTGAGATTTTTCAAAACCGGCCAATCACAAATAAGTGCGGAAATGAGGCATATTTAAGCTCCATAGGTGGGAATAATTGTCATAACTGCTTGTAGCTCCCATCTACAGACAGTATGGCTGGTGTTGGAGAGGGCTCTCGTTTTCGAGTGCAACGGTGGGGCACTGAGGAGTCAAAAGTAATGGTTTGGCTTCTCGTCCATCATCATGATGCAAGACTCCTGCAGGGCCAGTTTCAAGGCACTGAGTACAAAGCTGAAGCCTGGAACCATCTATCACATGATCTCACCAGTGCCACTGGCGTCCCTCAGACTGGTGAGCAGGTCAGACACCACTACTCAGACCTGAAGAGATGCAAGGAGGACCGGCTGAACCAGTGGATACTGGAGGCCCATGAAATGGAAAATGCCCCACTACTGAGTATGTAGCCATGGAATGAAGTATGTAAGAATTACTATTGTAGTCTATATTATGGACAGGTATGTCTCAATATCCCTTCATTTACTTCACAGCTGCAGGTGTCTGTGCTGCGAATCAGCAAGCCTATGCAGATAGGCTGCTAAGGCTGCACCACCAGGCAGGTTAGTAATTATTCTGTAATGTGTTGTCATATAAAAGAAGTGAGAGAGCCTGAAAAAGAGTGTTGTAACTCATTAATAAAGGTATAATAAGTCTTGAATAACTTCTCTGCATGTACTGTTATATAAAATAAGTGAGACAGCATGAAAAGGTGTTGTAACCCATTAATAAAGGTATAATATGTCTTGAATAAAAGTCCTCTGCATGCACTGATATAACAAATAAATAAGAGAGCCACTAGAAAAGTGTGTAATGTAATTAATAAAGGTATAATTCCTGGAGTGTGTCCGTGTCACTTTCTTCAATATGTTGTTGTACCCTTGCATTATAGAAATAGTACTGTTGTATTAAGCGCAGTCAACCCACACATGGGTAGGCCCATATAAAGTGGATAAAGGGAGTGCCAGTAGCTGTTAAGCATATATACAGTCCTCAACTGTCGGTTCATGGCTGGCATGTACAGGTTAATCTGGCACATGAGTAGCTTGTTATTGTGTTCCCCAGAAATGTCAGTGTGCTGCTATAAATGTAGGGGGCTGTTAACATATACCTGATAATGTCACTTGAACACATCAAGATGTGTAGATATATAAATATAAATTAAATATATAAATATGTAGCAGTAACATCTGCACTGAACAGTTGGTATATCAGATACATGTCAGGTATATCAAGAACTAGCAAAACCCATTTCACAATTTAACGGACATTGCCTAGTGTAATAATATATGTAGGGGATATATAACTGCAGTCAATAGGAATGTAGTGTAAACTATAAGTATATATAAGTTGTTAATGGAGGTATATTTTTACACCCTACTGTATGTGCATAAACAATGCAATTCCATACTTCACTGGGTATGTCTAATCTCATAACATTTGTTGGGACTCATGTCCTATTGGTTTATAAATATCTGCATTTACTTTGATGCGTGTGCCCTGTTCACATACCACAATCTTGGTGGCCTGTTCATAGGTTCATAGGTTCATAGGTTCATACTAGGCTATCTGCCCGAGGGCATTTATAACCCTAGCCCATAGTTTTGTGGCTTACGCCACCCCTTTAGTTTGGAGAAACTATGCCCATTATTTTGCTGTGCCTCTGTCGAGCAGTGACACTGAGGTAACCCCTGGGGTGTATCTGCGATCTCCCATCCATTGGTCAAGATTCCTCTTGAACAAGGCCAGCGAGGTGCTCTGCCTCACATAAACCGGGATTTTGTTCCACAGCATAGGGAGTCTTTGGGTGATGAATCTATCCCTCCAGCACGTCCTATTAATAACCGTGTCAAGGTTTAAGTCTCGCGCCCTTCTGGCTCTGAGGGATCTAGATTTTTGAGATGAAGCATGTTCATCAAATCTGGGTTTGACATGGCCTTGTATGTCAGGCATAGGTCACCTCTGAGCAAGCGGTAAGCAACTGAATATAACTGGAGTTCTTTCAGTCGGGCAGCATAAGACAGATTTTGAGACCCTTTATCCTTTTGGTGAGGAACTTTTGTGGCCTCTCCAGCTGCTGCAAGTGTCGGGTCAGATACATTCCGAATGGGGCATTGTACTCAATCATTGGTCTGATGAGTGATGAGTATAGGGAGACTATGACTTCCCTTGATCTAGATGTGAATCCCTTCATGATAAGGTGGGCAATGTAGAAGGTCTTCCTAACTACTTTAGCAATATGAGTGTCGAATGAAAGGCTACTGTCAACCTGGGTTCCCAGGTCCCTAATAACGTCTTCTGTGTTCAGGGGACTGCCACCTATATGGTAGCTACTGGTAACCTTATTTTTCCCGAAGGGTATGACTATGCATTTCTTGGCATTTAACTTTAGGCCATGGCTCTGGCACCAGTTATCCGTTTCTGTGAGACCCTTCTGAAGGATATCTGTGTCGGATGTGTTTTCAACTACGGTGCCCAGTTTGCAGTCATCTGCAAACTTTGTCAGCCATAACCCTCCTGTGTTTGCTTGTACTTCAGAAAAGTAGATGCCAAACAAGAGTGGGCCCAGGACTGAGCCCTGTGGGACACCACTTGTGACAGGCTTTGAGTCTGACATGGCGCCAGCAACTCTGACCCTGTGGGTTCTGTCACTCAGCCAGTTTGCAACCCATCTTGTAATGTATGGGTTTACATTTAAGTTGATGAGTTTTTCAATGATACCCGAGTGAGGTATTGTATCAAAAGCCTTCGCCAGGTCTAGGTAGGCTGTATGGACTGCCTTTCCCTCGTCAATGGCCTTGGTGACTGTTTCGAAAAAGTCAACCAAGTTTAGAAGGCATGATCTGCCTTTGACAAAGCCAAACTGGGTTGGATCCAAAGTCTGCAAGTTCCCTATGTCTTTATTTATGAGATCCATTATGATCCTCTCCATGGCTTTGCAGATAAGGCTTGTCAAGCTAATGGGACGGTAATTTCCAGGGTCGGTGGAGGCACCGCCTTTGTGGAGTGGAACCACAGTCGCTGTGCACCACTCCCTGGGTACGTATCCGGAGGTGAGACTACGATTAAACAGCTGTCCTAACTGTGGGTTTAATTCCTCGTTGAGTTCATGGAGCACACAGCCGGGGACACCATCAGGTCCCATGGATGCTGTGTTCTCTGCCTTGGAGAGAGCAATTCCACCAATCAATCCTGCATGCTGTTGGAATGTCCACTGTTGTTCTATATATGCATGTGTTATGCTTGCTGTTCAACTGTTGGAACTCTGGTGTGTTGGGTTAATGGGAATACTACTGTATGCTGTTACAACTAAATTGTAATGCTGTTGGCTATTACTAACCCATATTGTCATTAAATCCTCCTAAACATAGAACGTATGAGAAGGCCGATCCCAGCGGACCCTCCTGTCCCACCTCAGCTGGTGATAGCACCTGGCACCAGCAGGTCCGGTGCCCAGCCCGGGACCTCCTCCTCCGTTGGTCCTGTGCCACCTTCGGGTGGAAGCACTACGGGGGATGGGGCTCATCCCCCCATGCAAGCGTGGCTGGAGGACGGCCACCTATCACCCTCCGAACGGTCTGGGCTGTCGTGCGTAGGGTGATCGAGCGTTCAGTCACTGATCCTCTACGCCAGCTCGAGGCAAGAGTGGCATGACTCATGGGTGAGCCTGCCCCTCCTATGCAGCCCCCAGCACAGCCAGCCTCTGGGCTGTGAAGGTGCAGTGGTGACTGCCCATGGGTGGGGATCTCAGTTCCACTGTTGCCATCTGTGGGCTCATGGGCTTGCGATTTCCAAACATCCTTCCCCGTCAATGATGTTCACCCACCCCATGTGTCATATTCCGCCCCTGTATGTGTCTTGTTTGTCTACCTCCCCAATCCACCTCCAAAAATATACCTACTTCCCCTACCCCACATTCCACTCTCACCTGAAAAAAAATGGGCAATCTGCTCCCACAAAAAAATTACACCACATACATAGCTGCCCATTTTGCACACATGTCCGCTGGACACATAAACTGAAATTTAATTTGCAGTACAACATACTTTGTTGTCCTCACCCCTCTCTCAGGGGGGGAAGGTTTCAAATTTCCCTCCAAATTACTAGTATATGCACAGCTGTTGCTGTTAAAGAAATGGGCAGCTATGGACCTTCCCTACACCCATCCTGCACATCCCGAGCTGTTTTCCCTACTGTCTTTCCCTCTTTGTGCCCCTTTTTCACTACTTTCCTATCTTCCCATTTTCTTTTCTTTCAAAGAAATGAGCGCGGGGGTTAGCGGGAGTAAGCACTTTTAAGCAGTAGTTAGGGGGTTTGCGCGAGTGTGCGCTTAGCTAAGTATTGCTAAGCTTCGTGCAAACCAATGCAAACCCGCTTACAACTGCTTAAAAGTGCCTTAGTCACCCTGCATGTGAGGGCCCTTGTTCTGCTTAGCAGCAAAATAAAATACCACTGTCAGTCTCGAACCCCAAACCTTGGACACACTAGACTGCATGAAGTACCACTAAGCCACAGTAGATATAGAGCAGGTTGTTGCTGAATATATATATATATATATATATATATATATATATATATATATATATATATATATATATATATCATGCATCAGAATGAGTGAATGTAAGGTAGGAATGCCATAACATTTGTGGAACTTTACCAGCAGTTGTGGAATTTCATTACATGACTGTGATAACAGAACCAGACATTTTAGCAGTAAATAATGTTACATCAGCACTTTAAAACCCCCACACAGTATCATAGCAGGACAATCCCCACCCAAATGTACAAAATACCTGTGTGTTCAAGGTCCAACAAGGATGTAGGTAGGCATACTCAGTACTGGAATTGTCCAGTTTTCATGAGCAACCTGTGCTAATGTCAACAAAAAAAACACAAACTGTGCAGAAGTGAGTACATTAATATCCACAGTATAGCAGTTCACAAACAGTTCATGTGCCAAATGAAAACATCTCAATAACTACGTATGTATGGCAGCTAATTGTATAAGTAGAAAAGAAACTACATACTCCCATGTATCTTGTGTTAGCATTTGTAGGGGTGAGTACAATTCTACACTGACAACTCTGTACTGGAAGTGGCAACATTCAGGTCTGAGTACAACATTCAAATCAATGGCTACACCCCTAGCATCAGATACAAGAAGTATACCAACCTTCTGACTTACACAACGGTGTCCACAGCAAACAAGCATGGTCCCCACTTTGGAAAGCTGAAAGGGCTACGCCTACCTTATTTAGCAATTTATAGCATTTGGTTGCTATGACAGTGAGTACTGCAAGTACCACACAGCAGGCTGCATGCAATTGCCAAATGGTGACCAACAATTGGTGCAGAGGCCATCACATGCACATGTGCAGATACCTATAAAAGCAGGCTGTACTTGCTGTCCTCACATGCAATCATTTCATTGCAGGTATGGAGAGAGAGAGAGAGAGCGACACAGAGAGACACAGACCACAGCAACAGAAAAACAAAAAGATATAAAAGAAAATATATTGAAAAAAATATATTGAAAAAAATATATATTGA
This sequence comes from Protopterus annectens, assembly GCF_019279795.1. NCBI lineage: Eukaryota > Metazoa > Chordata > Ceratodontiformes > Protopteridae > Protopterus > Protopterus annectens. Next base: position 270,361,469 of record NC_056750.1, read on the forward strand.
AAAAAAAAGATATAAAAAAGGTGTACAAAACACATGGAATTGACTACTACAAACACATACAAAGGAAAGGTATGTAACATATATGTATTTACTGGCATGTAGTAGATGTTTTTGAAGAGTACTCTACATAGTTTGAATCATCCATATGTGGCAGCAGTACGTATCTGTGCACAGATGCCCTGCATAACTACTGCCATGGAGACATCAGTGTGTAGCTGTGTGCAGTGGGATATGACTGTGACATATGTAGTTCAGCATTAAATGTCAAACATCTGATCCATGTTATCTGTATTCTGTACAGTAGTGTGTACAATATCTGTTTGGGGGAGTAGCACATACAGTTATATAAACATGGATGTGATAGAGTAACAAACACATGATAGTCATATTAACATGTAGCTTAGCATTGGCAACAGCTGTACAAGGCTAGTATGCTAATCTAGCATTTGCAGCTACATATACACCCTCTAATATTACTGTGTGCTCACATGTGACACCTGTTCATGTTGTAGCAAGGCCCAACAGGTCAGCCGTGAGGTACACGGACGTACAACAGTGTGGTCCTTGTGTGTGTGTGGCACACACATATGGAGAGATCTGTCTGTGTCAGATATATTAGCATCTGTACATGTGCATAGAGCAAGGGACATACTGCAACTGTTTGTGAAAGGTGGACATATATATGTTGTTGAAGGTTGTTATGTGCATATGTCTATGTAGGTTGTAGTGTGTGGCAAACCAGACAGCATACAGTGCTGGCATATGATATGTGGTGGTTAAATGCTGTGGGTATGATTCGTCAGGTTTGCAGTGTTGCAGCCAGTGAGGCCTGCTAAAGCTACATGGGCTGAGAACACCTTCAAAGCATTCCGCACAACACTGTGCAATATTATGACATAACTGTATACCTCAGAACCTTCGCATACTTGATAGTCCCACCATGAAAGGCGGACTGTATATGTGCCTATATGTATATCTATATGTACACCAATGGATGTTTATATGTATGTGTGAATATATATATATATATATATATATATATATATATATATATAGATAGATAGATATATGTGTATGTATATATATATATATATATATATATATATATATATATATATAGAGAGAGAGAGAGAGAGAGACAGGGTCATATTTACTGCAACAGATGCCTGGTGACAAAGCCATGGACTCAAGCTCAATGTTGACACTGCATTGGCATCCCTCCTTGCAAAAACTCAGTACCCATTAACTACCAGATAGGCGGTAGTGTACTTAACACCAAAGGTGTGATAAGAGACCATGGGATACAGGTGGACAGTAGTCTCCCCTTTGATAATCACAGTGCCACACTAGTCATGTAATCGGTCTACGTGGCAGACATCATCACAAAAGGTGTGTCATCCAGGGAAATATAGGTCAGTGTTCCCCTCTACTCCACACACATAAAACCCATTATAGAGTACAATGCCCCATGTGGTATGTACCTCACAAGACATCTACAGCAACTGGAAAGAACACAGACATACCTCACAAAACCACAGCTAGACTGTGTCGCATACCGCCTACCCAGAGGTGACCTCTGCCTAACATACAAAGCTATGTCAAACCCAGAGCTGTTGGACATGCTCCACATAAACAGATCACAATCCCTACGGGTTACATGCTCTAGGGACCTAAACCTTGTCACCTCAATAAACAGCACATGCTGGAGGGATAGATTCCTATCTCAGAGACATCCCATACTCTGGAACAAACCAGCTATCAGTAGCAAACAAAGCTCCTAATTAGCAGTCGTCATAAATAATCCTGATGATTGTATGGGAGATAGGAACTACACCCCGGGAATCACCTCTGTGGCTCTGCTTGACAGGGCTATGTGAAATGAAATTACCTGTGTCAAAGGCCAGGGTAGTGTATGGCTAGACATCTATAGGCCCTAGGGCCAATAGCCTATAACCTACCTATGAACCGATACACACCCACATGCACTTGTTGCAATAATTGCTATGTGAGGTTGACCGCATGTGATGGTGAATGTGTTGGTGAATGTGTCAGAGTTCTGTATATGTGTGATAGCTAAGTGGGAAACTGTTTGCCATGGTATTATGTGTCCTAGCTGTGATCCCAGCAAGAGATGTGTATGCTATTGCTAGGCAGAAAAAGCAGTATGCCATATGGTCTGACATAGTCCATTGGTGTCAACTGGGATGTCCCATTGTAGGCTACAGCAGTACATGTATGCTTATTGAGTGTTACTGCTGGTGAATTCAACCCCTGTATGAACTGTAGTACTACCTGAAGCTGTATGCCTAAACAGCACACTATGGTGTATGTCCACATTTCTTAGAACCACTGTTTTGTGTGTTCCCTGTAGTCCTCACAGATGACATACCTCAGGCATAAGGTTTTGTAACTACTGACACACAGTACTGTATGGTACACAGGTAAAGGTCATGTGGGTTGCCATACCTTTGTGTCTGGTATATATGTCTGATGTATGTGTGTGTATGCCTGTACCATGTCCTTGGTCATATGTGTGTTACAGGATATAGGTGCGTATCTAGCAGCATGTATAGTCTAGTACAGCAGTATGCCACCTATATTAATGAATGTGCACATATGTTAGGCAGGGGTTTGCCATCAATGACTAGTGTGGTATACTGGTAATACTGTAACTGGACTTTACAATCATTACAATGGATTACATGTTACTTTATGCATTAGCTTGATATATACCCCCTGTGGCTAGGTGGTGCATTGTGTCGCATACAGTGTGCCATGTACTGTTGTATAGTCTTACATACTGGTTTATCTTTGTTGCTGTGCAAAACATGGTTTGATATATAGAGTGTACCAGGCACTGTCAGGCAGTTGTGGGTTGAGCACTGATATGTGGTATTGAAAGTGTGTATCCTCTGACAGCCAATAGGTTGCTATATATGGAAGTTAATTGATATCTGTACTTTAGAATGTTAAGTGTGCCACATGACTTGCTTACACATATTGTTTCATTGTCTTCCAGGGTCATGGCTCACCATCGTAATCACTCATGTAGCCCAGCAGAGGAGGAACTGATTACAGCCACCTTGGTTCAGCACTACGCCCTGCTGTTCTCAAGAACCAGCCAGGACCAGCATGAGCAGATTGCACTGTAGCAAGATCTTGTCTGTAGGGTAAATGACATAGGCATGCATAACCGGACATATGAGCAGGTACGCCATCACTGCAGTGATTTAATTAGACATGTCCGGCAATGTTCGTCTGATATCCAAAGACAACAGCTTGTCACAGGTGGTGGGGTAGCCATCCATCCCCCCCTCACCAGAGTGGAGGAGCTGCTCCTGAGCCAGGTGGCTCCTGGCCAACAACAACAACTAACATGTATCATTATGGAGGCCGGAGCCACCCAGCAAGTTGACATGGAGTGTGCAGGTAACATGGCATAGCTGTACACTACTGTTACCTTTACTGGTAGATCATGCTTATGTGAGATGTGTACTGTGTAGTTAGAAGATGCAGTGCCTAGTGTTGTGCAATAATAATAATAATGATTAGGAATATAATCTGCAGGCCTGTGACTGTCAACCGCTGTCCTACTGTAAGATTGCAAACACACAATAGCAATGCCACAGTTGTTGCCACTGACAAACTGTCTCATATCCTTGTAGGTCCCTCTGGTGTGACAGCAAGGCAGCAGACCCATGCTGGTGAGTGTGGTCTACATTTAATATTGCTAATTAAATGTGCATGTCATAGGTGAGGTGTAGGCCATGTACACATCACACACCTGCGCATAATGCATGCTGTGCATGTTTGCTGTGAGACTATGCACATCTCAGTAACGTGAGTAGCTGCCTCAAACACATGCAATACACAGAGCATCCCACACAATTGGGGCAACACTGTAGTGGACATTGGATAGGCAGAGTCAATACACATGCACACAACATACACAACTGTGTCATACGCAGTACACGTTAACATGCTACACATGGCGTATTCAGACACCCGCTGTAAGGTCACACTCCAGTATCCCAAATGTCATCCACACAGCACACATAATATACCTGAGGGTAGAGGCCTCTCATGTGGCTGTGCGACACTCTTCAACACATAACACATTCATGTTAGGCAATGCCCCCTATTGGGCACCTTACAAACCCATGTAACAACTGGCTGTGAAATGGTGAATGTAGCCATGGTACTGCAGTTCAGGTACAGCATGCTATGTGCCAGTCTGACACACATTAGTAGCCTTGAGTGACCACATGATGCTGCATGATGATGGCTCATGGTACTACACCCCATCCAGTTACATTGGCCACAGTACTACACATATCATTAATTGCTATGCACCTCAATGTTGTGTGTGTGCAAATATATGCACCTATACACAATATGCACAGCAATCACCATTTGTACAAATTGACACACATATGTCTTGTAATGCTATTGAGTGTATAGGTCACATGACACACATTGTGTATATCTGATGTTTAATGTTGCAGTTGTGTTGTAGCATGCCATGTCATGGCTGGCACTGGCATGTCCACAATATGTCCTACACTCACCATAACCACTGTACAGGAGCAATGGTATTCCATCAGGTATACATGCACCACTCATCCTGTGTGTATACATAGCATGCATGTGCTAAACCCATGTTCACAATTATCTGCTAAAGACACAGGTGCTCTAATCAGAAATGGATATCTATGTGACACACAGATACACATCCAGCCATGGTATGTATACCTGTGAGTGATGGTGCACAGGACATTGCAGAGCTTTTAATACTTGCACAGCAATGTTGTGTCCATGTACACATTGCGTTCCAGGGTGAGGCCAATCATTGAACAAAAACACACATGCATCAAAGCCATGTATACTGTTATTAGCAAGGGCTGTCTACACTCACACTGTATGCTGTTGAGCAACACACGTCCTGCATGCTGACACGTTTGATATAAATGTTTGGCTTGTAATACTGTACCCCACCATCACACGCTATTGAGTATGTTCTGGATTGCTGGTGGTGTGTGTGTGTGTGTGTGTGTGTGTGTGTGTGTGTGTGTGTGTGGTTGTGTATGTGTGTGTGTGTATGTGTGTGTGTGTTTTAGTGAGGAGTGTATTTGTGTGCATGTGTGCATGTGTTCATGTGTGCATGTGTTCATGTGTTCATGTGTGCATGTGTTCATGTGTGCATGTGTGCATGTGTGCATGTGTGCATGTGTGCATGTGTGCATGTATGCCAACATCATGTACAGGTCGTAAAGTGTGTTTCCTGTCTTCCTCTCACTGGTGCTGAGTTTGGGCTGGTTCACTGCACCAGGGAAAGTGATGTCACTGAGCATAATAGTGATAATGATGATAGGTATGTTGAGGCACAGGCATGTTTGCCAGGGTCTGTCTTTGGGCCACCAATCGACAGTACACAAGTGTCCAACCCATCCATGCACACAGTCATACTGCCAATACGTCAATCACCAATGCCCTTAGCTGAGGGACAGCATACAGCTGGCATTGGCCAGGACAGTGTGGTATCTATGGCACATGCATCCCGACACAGCAGCCATACCCAGATGTCTGGAAGGGTACCACATAGGCAGATGTCCAGGGGTTCTCATCGGAGCACTGCTGCTCATCATGTCACTGGCAGATGTGCCACAGGTCTTACAACCTCATGCATGTTCCAGGCTGTCATGGATGCACAGGCATGTATGGAACTGTACACCAGCCAGGGACTAAGGGCACAGAGGGCACATAACATTGCTGTAATTGACAGTATCCGTGACCTAGCAGGTGCCATCCCTAATTACACTGAGGTCACTGATGGACGTTGAGGTGAGACATTAGATGTCCTCCGCAATGTCATGTCCATGTGTCTGGACAGTGCAGGATGGTTGAGTCATTGACGTGGATGTATGCCAGCAACATCAGCAGCTGGAAGTTGCCGCGGACGTCCCTCAAGTCACAGCCGCTCCCGTAGTGCCAGTACCAGCCCCAGCAATGTTGGGGGTGGGCTGTCCATAGACCGTCCTAGAAGACCATGTGCACGTGGCTCTGGACAGCCCCAGCAGGGACTTGGGTCCAATGTACATCCATCTACCTCTGGGGATAGAACCCAGTCTGGCTTAGTACCTAATAGTGTCAGTAGCACCCCTGCTAGGCACAGGTACCATATCCATGGCCAGAGACGGTGATCTGTAAAGCCTGGCAGGTACAGTCTGTGGCTGTCCCACAAATACCCGTATATGGCAGCCACATGGTGGAACTGTGTGCATGCAGACACACGCACACACATAAACAAGACACCTAGGGCTAACACATACCCACACACATTACATCAACATTGGCCCATACCAGTACTCTTGGCCCTCACACACACACACACACACACACACACACACACACACACACACACACACACACATGTCGATTGTATGGCTCACTGTAGGCCTCTGGCAAACCAACAACACACCCTGTGCATATGATGAAACCTGTGCCACCTCCTGTCATCTGTAACATTGATGCAGGAACAGGCTACCATGGTGTTGATACACAGGATGACTTTGTAGCAGTATAGCAATGTTAACATGTTGTCAGCAGTAGAGTGTAATGATATGCTTGAAGGTGTAGCTGAGCAGGCATGATGCATTTAAGCTGTGATTGTCAATGTAGTAATGTTTACACCAGGGTTAGTTCCAATAGTGTATTGTCCACCCACATGCCACTTGGCTGATGTGTGTAGTATTGGCAGCATGTGTTAGAGAGTGGACAGTATGTGTGGGATGTGTGTGGCACAGATTTGCAGGTGTACATTTGTGAACATGGTGGAGGTGCACTGTCTGCATGTATGTGCATAGTGGAAACATGGGCAGGGTGACATGCCCTGTATTACACAGTAACACTCCATAGTTTCTATTGGTGGCCAATATACATTGCACTATACACATTTCAGAACTTGACTACACATGTGTGTATGACATGGTTTGACACTGTGCTGTGGGTGATACTGTTACTATCTGTCATTGTTTTGCATTCTGGTAGTATACATAACTTCAACAGCCTGACCATAACCAATCGTTAGATGATGTCTTGACAACTGATACACAGATGTAGGGCACACAGTAACATTTGGATCCTTCAGGTACTATACTATGCCAGTAACCAGTGGTATTCACCTGCACCCATTACTGAGACCACTCCTGTTTGGCATATAGCTCTCTTAGGTACAAGCAATCACAGTAGGGATATGTCCGTCCACGTCTGGTAATGCATACTGTGGCCTATAATGCATTCTCCAGATGATGCACACATCCTCCACAAGGGTATCACACAGACAGATCCCTGTTGTCAAACCCATGCTGTAAAGCTATAAGCCAACCAAAGCATAGTCATCCACCTTTACGGAACATAGTATCCCCACAGTACCATATAGGTAGTAGCCACCAACATGAAGAACATGTACCAATGTGTACATGCAACCAAGTGGTACGTCATCTCTCCTTTGATAATCACATTTCCAAAGGTATTTTTAAATCCCTCAGTGGATCACATAAGCAATAAGTGGTCTGCATGCATATCCACAAAGGTTGTTGTACACCTATAATGAATAGCCATCATTGACAGACTTTGCTGCATTTGCACAGGTCTGACATATACCTCGGCCATAAACCCTCACTCACACAATTCAATAGAAACCATAATGAGTGTGTGTGACACGAATAACCTAGGCCAGGGATCACTGCAGTGGCTGGCCTTGTCCCAAGTATACAGATGTGACCTAAGGTCTGAAAAGCAGCAGCACACTCTGGAAAAGATGACAGATGTGTTCTTGGAGAAAGCAGGGTTCCCACACATGCAATAATTGAGGTCACATGTACGTATATGTATTTGCCACACAGCTACCTCACATGTGCAATGCACATACTGTTGTCATACTGTACTAAAAGCAAATCCCACAACACATTGACCAACATTGTCACACACATAGAGCACGCACACACACATACACATAGACACACACACACGCACACACACACACACACACACACACACACACACACACACACACACACACACACACCAAGTGCAGGATTCAAACCCCTACCTAACTACTTCATGATACTAGAGGAGTATGCATTGACACAACACGCTATACACATTACTGTGAGTTCTCTTTTCCACAGGTATATTTGTAGGATGGTGACAACATCAGACTTGACCAAGATTAGTATACCACTTTTAAGGTGTTTTGCTACTCTCCAAAAGGGTTGCTCCTCTCCAAGGAGATCACACACACACACACACACACACACACACACACACACACACACTTGTCAAGTGCAGGATTCAACCCTCTACCTAACTGGTTCATGATACTACAGGAGTACGTATTTACAGGACGCGCTATACACATTACTGTGAGTTCTGTTTTCCACAGGTATATTTGTAGGATGGTGACATCATCAGACCTGACAAAGATTAGTATACCACTTTTAAGGTGTTTGAGTACTCTCCAAAAAGGTTGTTCCTCTCCAAGGAGATCACACACACACACACACACACACACACACACACACACACACACACACACACACACACACTTGTCAAGTGCAGGATTCAAACCCCTACCTAACTGGTTTATGATACTACAGGAGTACACATTTCCAGGATGCGCTTATACACATTACTGTGAGTTCTCTTTTCCACAGGTATATTTGTAGGATGGTGACATCATCAGACCTGACAAAGAATAGTATACCACTTTTAAGGTGTTTGAGGACACTCCAAAAAGGTTGCTCCTCTCCAAGGAGATCACACACACACACACACACACACACACACACACACACACTTGTCAAGTGCAGGATTCAAACCCCTACCTAACTGGTTTATGATACTACAGGAGTACGCATTTACACAACACACTATACACATTACTGTGAGTTCTCATTTCCACAGGTATATTTGTAGGATGGTGACATCATCAGACTTGACCAAGATTAGTATACCATTTTTAAGGTGTTTTACTACTCTCCAAAAGGATTGCTCCTCTCCAAGGAGATCACACACAAACAGACACACACACACACACCCACACACACACTTGTCAAGTGCAGGATTCAAACCCCTACCTAACTGGTTTATGATACTACAGGTGTACGCATTGACATGACGCGCTATACACATTAATGTGAGTTCTCATTTCCACAGGTATATTTGTAGGATGGTGACATCATCAGACTTGACCAAGATTAGTATACCACTTTTAAGGTGTTTTACTACTCTCCAAAAGGGTTGCTCCTCTCCAAGGAGATCACACACACACACACACACACACACACACACACACACACACACACACACACACACACTTGTCAAGTGCAGAATTCAAACCCCTACCTAACTGGTTTATGATACTACAGGTGTACGCATTTACACGATGCGCTACACACATTACTGTGAGTTCTCATTTCCACAGGTATATTTGTAGGATGGTGACATCATCAGACTTGACCAAGATTAGTATACCACTTTTTAAGGTGTTTTACTACTTTCCAAAAGGCTTGCTCCTCTCTAAGGAGATCACACACAAACAGACAGACAGACACACACACACACACACACACACACACACTTGTCAAGTGTAGGATTCAAACCCCTACCTAACTGGTTTATGATACTACAGGTGTACGCATTTACACAACGTGCTATACACATTACTGTGAGTTCTACTTTCCACAGGTATATTTGTAGGATGGTAACATCATCAGACTAGACAAAGTGGGTTTCATTAGATGACATTGGGTGGGCTACATAGAAGGAATGTCTAAACACTTTGGCCATGTGATTATCAAAGGAGAGTTTACTAACTAACTGTGTCCCCAAGGCCTTCATGACTTTCTCTGTACATACTGGAGTACCACCTATGTGGTAATTTGTTTGCACTTTGTTTTAGCCAAAGGGGATGACTATGCATTCTTTTGGCATTCTGCTTGGGGCATTATTTTGACACCAGGTATCTGTCTCTGTAAGCACCTTCTGGAGGATGTGTGTGTCAGCCATAGAGTCGATTATGGACCACAGTTAGCAGTCATCTGCAAACCTGTTCAGCCATACTCCTCCCATGCTTGCCTGTACCTCTGAACAGTGTCTACTGAACAGGTGGGGTCCCAGGACCAAGACCTGTGGGATGCCATTTGTGACTGGCTTAGAGTCAGACATAGCACCCGCAACTCTGAACATGTGTGTTTGATCTGTGAGCCACTTGGCCACCCATCCTGTGACATAGCTATTAATGTTCAAGCTGGTAAGTGTGTCCATGATGACAGAGTGGGGAATGGTGTAAAAAGTCCTTAGTGAGGTCCAGGTGGGCTGTGTGGACTACTTTCACCTCCATCTATGCCCTTGGTAACTGTTTGAAATAAGTCATCTATGTTTAGGAGGCAGGATCTGCCTTTAACAAGGCAAGGTTGTGTAGAGTTCAGTGTCTGGAGGTCCCCAATGTCTCTGTTTATGGGTTCCATGACAATTGGGTTACTTCAGGAAAGTAGATACTAAACAGGACAAGGCACAGGACTGGACCTTGTGGTACTGCACTCGTCACTGGTCCAAATTCATACTTGGAGTCTGCTACTTTCACAGTGTGCGTTCTGTCAGTAGGCCTGTTGGCAACCCATCTTGTGACATAGCAATTTATACCTAGTTTAGTGGGTTTATCTATATTTCCAGAGTGTGGGGTGGTGTTGTAAGCTGTGGCAGGATCAACATTGGCTGTGTGAACCACCTTACCTTTGTCTACGGTACTGTTGACTGCTTCAATGTCAGCTATCATGTTTAGGAGACATGATCTGCATTTTACAAACCCAACATGGTTGTGGTCAGGGTTTGGGGATTACCAATGTAATTTTTTATATGTTGTATGATGATACATTCCATGGCCTTGAAGAGCGGGCTCATCAGGCTAATGGGGCGCTAGTTCCTGGGGCCTGTGGTGTCTCCACCCTTGTGTAGTGGGATAACTATCACTGTGCACCATTCAGCAGTGCACAAAGCATGAGGTGAGGCTATGACTGCACATGGTACGTCAGTGTGGTGCCTGTTCGTTCTGTGGTTTGTGTGGAACACAGCCTGTGAAGTTATCTGGTCCCATGGCTGCTGTGATACTGGCTTTGGAGAGTGTTTTTTACCTGTGCAGCCGTGATGACAGCAACTTTGTATTCTTCCATTATAGAGATGTGTTCTTTCATGGGTGAGAGGGGGGTAAAGTTAACACTGATCCTATCTGCCAGGATGTTGGTAATATCAGTTGGGTCTGTATATTTAGTGCCATTGAGCTGTAACTCAGAACAGATCTGAGTGTAGCCATGACATGGACCTGTCTGTTGGGCAGAGATCTCCTTAGCAGACAGTATGCAACAGAGTACAGATTGGGTTACATTCAGTCTTGTTGCATGGAGTAACTGTTTGAGGCCAGTAATTCTCTTGTTAGGGTACTTCAGTGGTCTTTCTGGCTGCTGGACGTGCCTAGTCAGATTCATCGCAAGTGTGTTCTGGTACTCTCTGACAGGTCTGATGACTGATGAGTAGTGGGAACCTCCTTTGACCTACATGCACAGAACTTGGCAGTTTGTGTGAACACATAGCATGATTTTCTGACAACTTTGTTAATGTGTTTCTGGAAGTAGAGATGTCTATCCACATTTGTCCATAGATCCCTTATTATCACCTCCGTATTTGGCATAAGTGTGTGAGCATGCCCAGTATGACCTTTCAGTGTGATGCTGAATGTAATTCACTACATTTGTTGGAGTGTGTGAGCACGCCTGGTATAGACATTTATACTATATGTGTATGGAAAATCAAGTTGTATTTTTACAGCAGGCCTCACCTTTGTGTCATAGATCAACAGGGATCATGCTGTGCCTGCAGGGGTTCCATGAGACACTTTGCATAGACTTATCAAAATTTCTACATACAGGGGGGACAGCTATTCTTTGTACATTTCTACCAGGGGGCACACTTGATTGTTACTGTGGGTGTACATAGGATGAGGGGTTCATCTGACACTTATACACATTTGCTATGCCTGCACTGCTATGTACGGTACACCATTTCAGTCTGTACTGTTGCCTATCATATTGGCTTGAGGAATACTACTGTACTACACTTCTTAGCATCCAATCCCACATATATTAGATTGCAACTTCATAGCCTACACAAGCCACATCACACCGCCTGGCCTGATGTTCTCTGTCTGCATAGGCCTGTGGGTGAGGTTATCCATATGCCTTTTAGGGGGATGTTACAGCATTTCTTTGTGTTTGCATTAGTGTACACCTGTCCTGCTGTGTCTGTACTACTGAAATGCTATCATGGCTAAGTGGTTCAATACTGTGACTATAGTGCACAGTATCCTGGGTTCAAGCCCTGTCACTGCTTTTTATTTTCATGCTGGGCAGACCAGACTGCTTAAGGGACAGTAAAGCTAATATGAGCATGTTTACCTGTCTTTGCTCAACTTTGCCCGACCTTGCCCAACATTGCTCAACGTTGCCTGACATTGCACTAGTTTGCACGGGCAATTTTGTTTACATATACTAAATATTGGTAAAAGCTGCTTAGCACTGCTTTATATTGCTTAAAACATGGCAATCATGCCTCAGGTGGTGCTGCAGGGCTGCTTATGTCAGATGCATATACTACACTCCCTATACATGTTTGGAAACAGGTAGTGTCAAGTTAGGCATCCCTTTTATTTTATGTGCGAGTCAGAGAGAGGTATCATTTCCAGGCTTCCTACTGAGCCAGTGCATGTGCTATGCATTGCCTCTTTGCCAAGGCCAAGGCATACTGGGCACGCCTCCTTCTGCCTACTGGGGCAGGCTCAGGTTGTTCCTCCCCCGACTCACGCTGTGCCTGTGCAGGCCTTGGCAATGGTGGGGGGCTGTTTGGCCCTGCCCCATGCTGTTCCTGCTGCAGCTGTTTTCACAGGATCATATTGTGTAGCATGGCACATACCATGACAATTTGGGTACATGTAGTTGGTGAGTACTGCAAGGCTCCACCAGATGTGTCCAGGCACTGGAACCGTGACTTGAGCATCCCAAACACACGCTTGATTACATTTCGTGTTGGTGCTTGTACCTCATTATGGAGTTTTTGTTCAGGTGTGTGTGCATTTTCTAATGGGTGTCATCAGCCACCGCTCCAATGCATATCCAGCATCTCCCTCTAGGTGACTGTCAGGGATTTTCCCATTGGCAAATGTCTGGTACAGCTGCGTCAGATGCCAGATATGGGAATCATGGTAACTTCCAGGGCAGCCAGCACACACATTCAGTATTATGCCCTGGGCATCGCACACAACCTGGCAGTTGATGGAGTGGAAGCCCTTGCAGTTGATGTAGGCCCTACCCCGCTCACCGGCTGGTACTTCGATGTGTATGTGTGTAAAGTCAATTGCACCAACTACCTCAGGGTATACCGCTATTTGCTGGAAGATATGCATATTGCTGGCCAATACCTCATGGGAATTGGGGAAATATACATGATCACCGACATGTACTGACATGGCATTCAGGAACTGGTGCAGTACCCTGGATGCTGATGCCTGTGAAATCCCCATCATATCACCAGTTGGTCTCTGGAACGTACCTGTTGCTAGTATTCTTGGGCCAACACATACCTTGGTTTCCACTGGGATTGGTTCCCCTCTGTTGGTTCTGTGTGTGAGGTGTGGCCTGCACAGCTCAACAATTTGCTGCAGGAGGTCTCTGTTCACTCTATAGCGCTCCACTGTCTCCAGCTCATGTAGCCCCTGGTAAGTTACCCTGGGTCTATACACTCTTCTCCGTCTCCTCACTGTGGGTTGCTCAGCAGCATTCACAATGGCACCACCCTCAGCATCTTGCACATGTTGCCTTATAATAGCAATGGCAGCCCCTAACATTTTTTTGTCTCCGTTAAGCTTTTTAAGTTTTCACTTCTCTTTGTAGACTGCAGTGTTGCAGTGTTTCTGAGAAAAACATGGAGGAATGTTGTTTGCAGAGTTTTAAGTGCTGGGCTGGGCTAGTGTACTGCCTGTGTAATTTGCTGATTCTGATTGATTTCACCTGGCAGCTCTGCTAGTTCTCCTTGGTTAACTTCCTACTACTTCTTTTCCTTCCTTTTCCCTTTCTGTTTCCACAGGGAGCAGTGATGCACAAATTCATGCACACGCGCGCACACAGGCTTACACAGGCTTAGGCAGGTGCACATGCATGCACACAGGCTTAGACAGCCTTACACAGGCTTACACGGATGCACACAGGCTTAGATGGGTTTACAGGAGTGCACACGCGCGCACACATTGTAAGCATCTTTGCAAGAAACTTTGGTGATATCCACGGCGTGCACCTTCGGTTTCTGGGTTTCAGTTAAGACACCTGTAGACACGCCTCTTCCAGTCCAGAGTCACTTACAGCAAACACATGCCAATCTGCTCCAATAAGCTTACAGTCTTTGATACATACCCTCTCATGATGTTACCTATTTTCTACTCTGTTATTCCCCTAATCCTACTCTTACACTCTAGGGACATGGTTCACATGGCAGGGAAAATTGGGATTCACTATCCTTATCCTCATTTGCATAGGATTGCCTAGTAATGCTTGGTTACATCTCTCAGACTGAGCTTCCCCCCTTAGCAACCACTACTCAGTAGCCATGTTGTCTTCAGCCTGCCATTCACCTGCATGGTAGATGAATATTTTTAATAAAATGCCTATTTTTGGCTTTTATTTTTTTTTCTGGTTTTTAGAGCGCCGCATGTTTGCGCAGCGCTGCGCTTAAACATCAGAGATCGGGGGAAAAAATATTTTTTTATTATTTTGCAACAGATAAAAATGCCAATGGCCTTATATTTGGCCATTGGCATGCTTCCTCAACTGGATGCATCCTTTATTTGGAGCTGTCATAGCTCCATTTTGCTATTTGCAGAACGGTACTCAGTTACCAACGGACTACATTTCTGTAAATAACACTACTCTTACTCGGTCAGGTTAGTGTTTCCTGGATCGCAAATTTACCTCATTTGCATAGCTTTCAGCAGCAAATGAGGTAATTTGCATAACATAACACTATCCGTGCAAGGGTAGTTTTAGGAGCTCTCATACACAACCCTGCCGGCTGTTCCTGGATCGCTCGGCAGACATATTGGCTGTCTGGAGTCTTACTCTACTCTTAGACTCTGCGCAAGCCTTCATGAATCTGGCCCAATGTTAGAAAGTGGTTGTTTTTTCCTTGGCTTTTGGACAATTACTGAGGTCTGACTGATTGATGATGTGGATATAATGCATATAACTTGATGATTATGTGGGTGTGAGATAAATAAAATGTTGATAGCTTAACTAGGAGATATGGTTATAGATATGGGTGTCATTCAAATGGTCAGATGTCTTTGTATCAAGGTCCAAACCATCTTGCATGTTTTATCAAGCCTCTTATCAACTGCTTGACTGTGGTTAATAAGAAGAGTTGATCTTGGCTCCAACTCAGGACCCATGTTAGAAAGTATTTCAGTGGTTACTTGTCAACAAAGTATGATGTGTTTATGTGCCGTAAGTCTAAAAATGCTTGTGTGTGTGTGTGTGTGTGTGTGTGTGTGTGTGTGTGTATGTCTGTCTATCAGGTTCCATTCCTTTGGTCTAAATTCATTTGGTCTAATTTTGGATGTTAAGTAGTACATCAATGTTTATTTAATCAAATAATTTATTTTTGACTATGTACATTCAGTTTTGTGATAGTATAGTAAGTGAAACTTGTGTTAGACTGACTTACAGAGTTTAGGTATGCTGTGATATGGGTTGTCTTTACAGGATTACATACAGTGGGTTATGGAATTTTACCATTTTCTCATAGTTGTGCAATCTTGGAGTCAGAATATATAATTAGCAGGGAATGTGGGGTGCAGGGGCAAGCAATGTTATAACAACTTTCAGTACACCATTTTTCAGATGCAGATTCTTGAGAATGCCATTTGGGATAAATTTTGCCAGTAAAGTATTTCAACATGCAATGGAGCAATTTTTTTCTGGTTAACATTGTGCTATCATAGTAGACGACATTATTGTAGGAGGCAATGGTGAAGACGAATGTGATAGAAATCTCAGGAAAGTTCTAGACTATGCTTGTGAAGTATTCTTAAACTGAATCCAGAGAAATATAAATTCAGAATGAAAGACTTTACTTATGTGGGTCATTTGTTTACTAATTCTGGCTTACAACCAGATCCATCTAAGCAAGCAGCAATTCTTGAGATGCCAGTTCCAGAAAATGTCACATCTTTACAATGTTTTCCTGGTAAGGTCAACTATTTATGAAAGTTTGTCCCAGACTTGAGTGAGCTTTCAGCACCCTTACATGAGTTGACACGCAAATATGTAAACTGGTCCTGGCTGGAACAACACAAAAGAGCATTTGATATTCTGAAACAGAAAACTGCCAGTCCACCCACATCGAAATATTATGATGTTGACAAACCTGTAACTCTTTCGTGTGATGCTTCAAATTATGGTCTTGGTGCAGCATGTCTTCAAGAAGGCATACCAGTAGCCTATGCATCCAGAACTTTAACTCAAACTGAAATGCTGTACGCACAAATTGAAAAAGAGCTTTTGGCAGTAGTGCTCACATGTTCAAAGTTCATTGATTATATTTATGGAAAACCTGTTCAAATAGAGACTGATCTCCAACCTCTAGTGACAATTCTGAAAAAGTCAATCCATACAGGCCCAGCATGCTTGCAATGCATGATGTTAAAATTGCAAAAGTACAATTTCAATATAGTCTATACAAAGGGCAAATATCTCTACCTTGCTGATGCTTTGTCGAGAGCACCCAGTCAAGCAACAGTGCAGCATAACAATGAGAAAGCAGACTTTGAAGTTGTGGAAATCAGAAATTTTCATCATCACATCTTGAACCCAGAAATCACACAGTCCCCAACCCAATTCTCCAGAAGCTACAACATTTTTATCAGTCAAGGTTGGCTAGCACAACAAACCAGTTTACCACTTGACATACAGCAATATTTTCCTTACAGAGACGAGCTCATGATGGAAGATGGAATCATCATGAAAGATCCTAAAGTAGTAATTCCTACATCATTACAACAGGAATACATCAACATTTTGCAATGTGGTCACCTGGGTACTGATTCAACCAAAGGAAGGGCAAGAGGTATAGTATTTTGGCCTTCTATGTCAATTGTAATGTGGAGATTTTCTCCCCAGGCCACCACTGAAGAAAGGCTTTTTCCCAGTTAGACTATCCCAGTCAACAAACAGGTTCATATGTCAAATAAATAAATAAATAATAAATACTATAGAGAAGGAAACTCTAACATGTCCAATTTGCAATAGTATCAAAATGCACCAACAAAATGAACCACTTCAGCTAAACCAGATTCTTGAATTACCATGGTTGACAGTTGCTACTGATATTTTCGAATGGAATGCTCAGCATTATTTAGTGTTAGTAGACTTTTATTTGAATTGCTTTTAAATGGACCTTCTTCATAACTTAACATCTAGAACTGTCATGAAATTGAAGAAACATTTTTCTGTCCATGGTAGTCTGCACAAAATAATTTCTGCCAACAGTGCACAGTTTACAAGTCAGCAGTTCAAGAAATTTGCTGAGTCTTGGGACTTTGTCCATGTTACTAGTAGTCCTGAGTATCCAGAGTTCGAAGTGTGAAACGGTTGTTGGAGAAATCCAAGAGAAATGGTACCAATGTTTTTCTTAACTTACTCAATCTCAGAAACATTCCTCAAGATAATTTGCTTGGTTCAACAGCTCAGAGATTAATGTCCAGACAGACGAGAACAAATTTACCAATCAGAAAACAATTGTTAGTACCAAATGTAAAAAACAACAGAGTCGTCAAGGCTCAACTTTTGAGAAAGCGTCAGTCACAAAAGTTGTACTACGATAAGTTCAGCAAACATCTTAGACCATTAAGACAAGGAGAAGTTGTGAGAATGCAAACATCTAAAGGATATGACTGAGTGGGTATCATCAAAAACCTTTGCGAAGAACTGAGATCTTACATCAAACAATCTGATGGAATGGATTTCAGAAGGAATGGAAGACACTTAATGCCAGTCTCCAAACCAGTGATACAGCAGATTGCTGTTCTTGTTGTTAACTGGTACTGGGTCACAGAATATTTTCGACAAAATTCCCTGGAATGCATGTTCAAGTTGATGCTTTTCAGTGAAGAATTACCAGTCTTCTTTAGTACTACATCTGAATGGTTATGATTACCTCTAGCAGATACATAACAGTAAAAAGTCGTACGTGTAGCAGCTAGTGATGACCTCAGGCCCACTCGTATGTACCTTTGTAACTTTCTAAGTTTTGACTGATCCCATATATCTCAGCAGACTGGATTCTAACAGACAATGCCTATCTTTGTTGGAGAGGTGATTTTTGTACTCCTTTTGTTAACTGTTTACTCCATAACATGTTTTTTGTGTGAGTTAGTATAATTGTAGCTTGCTGATACCTAGTTATCGGTTAACTCCACTACTTTCTTAATAACATCTTACACAGACCAAAAAAAGGCCTCAGCTTAGTCCCAGTGTCTTAAAATGGTCACTGATATTTTCACAACTACCCTCGTGGAAGTTCCTCCAAGTTGTTCTTGCTGACTTTTTTGTGCAAGATTAAATTAGGTTTACATTTAATACTTAGACAGTCAAAGTAACTGAAAGGGTCCAACCCATATGAAAAAATGTTGAAAAGAACTTCTTGAAACAAATATTGTCCCTAGGATACTAATATTTTTTCCCATGTACATGCTGTTCTCTGAAAATTAATATACTGAATAGTGCAAGATGCATCATACTTAGTAAAGGGCAGATTCGTATAGTATTTAAAATATGAAAAGAATTCCTATCTGGAATCTATGTAACAGATATAGTCTTTCAGCTCAAGGTACTAACATACTTACTTTGGGCTGTTTATACTCCCATGGCCATGTGTTCACCCAGAACAAAATACTGTTTTAAAATATGAACTTTTTATTGTTTACAACCTGCTCATAACTCATGAAAAGATGTATGGAAACAAGTTGTAAATACTGTGCTACTTCTGCTTGTTCTTTATAAAAAAAGCATGATCTCCATAGCCATCAGGTGGAAAATACTAGTATTCATCTAAAATCACTCAATCAACGGTACATTTAAACATGCAGACTGAAAAAGACCCATAACTGTTAGTCCACTGAAGTGTTGCAGCTAGCATTTGTATATTTGCCCCTCACATATCACTGTTGCACTCCTTCTTCTTTGTCTGACCCACTAAGCTATGCACCATACTTTTGTCTGTAAATGGATTCTGGAGCTACTGCCCTCTCTATGAAATAGTATTTCTTTAAGTTATAGTAATGTAACTTTATCAGTGCCTGTACAATGCCAGGATGTCTTCGGTATCTTGCAATTTCCTTCTGTTGGCTTTATATCCCAACATCTTGAGTGGCTTACAGCTTCTGTGAATAGTAAGGGGTTAAATTACTTGTTGCACTGGAACATACAACACCACCATTTCCTGTACCAATGGCTACCAGTGCCAATGACTGTCTGAAAATTCAAAGAAACAGTGCCCCTTATCTGTTAATCTTGCCTGCCCTTTTATTATTATCCAACGGGCTGTTGTTTGTATATGCTTTTGCTACTAGAGTGAAGGAGCATCGAGGACAGTAGTTTGCAGTTTCTGGGAAGATTGATGGCTGAAATCACTTACTGCTTCACATATTTATTTTCTACCATTTTGTTTTCTTTTCACATTTTTTGCCCTGTGATCTTATATTTGCACTCATCTTGTATTTGAATATGTATAATTCTATTTCACTGATCTCTAGTGCACTCTGCCTCTGTCAGGCAATATTTTTAATATGTTATTAAAATCATTGCCTGTTTGTTTTTGCTATGCAACCAGATAAGGGGCACCTTGGTCTACACAACTTGGCTTAAATAAATAAATAAAATAACAATCTACTCTTTACTTTCTTCATACAAGAGGTTGCTGTTCTTGACTTTCTGAGATGAGTTAAAGTGCCTGTCTTAAAGACTTTGTGTTAATTTTTTTTTTTTTGGGGGGGGGGTGCTGCAATTCTCTAATGACCTGGTGGTTTGTTATTTTATTTTATTTCAGGTAAATGCTATAAAACCTTTTGTATAATGTACATTGCAGGTAAGTGCAGCCATGTTTGTCTGAGCCAGTTTTCTTGCCCAAAATATTTGGTACTACAAGAAATATTGACATTACATTTGCCTTACAGCAAAAGACAATCAACCATCCAGTTGGGATCCAAAAGGGGATTGTTGGGGCCTTCAGTTTTTCTGCTTAACCCAAATGTAGTTTTTAACAGTGGTCAGCCCTTACTAAAGAATCAAAGTTCCCAGCACCCCATTTTAGTTACTATTGTATGTAGTGCAGCTGTAATTGTTTATAACCACAGCTAGACTAAGTAGATTCACTGCACTGCAGTACTTTTAATGCAGGCAGAAAGATTGCAGGGCTACACAAAGATGTGATGCAACCCCCAGCTGTATTAATTCACCAGTAAGGCAGTGATTTGTTGGCTACTTCAGTGCAGGCTGAAAAACCAAACAGCAGGTAAATTGTACGACAGTAACACAACTAAGAACCATACAACCCATGTTGCAAACCACAACCAACAATAAAAGTGACCAGCTGAAGTCAGTTGCTATTGTACTGCAGGCAGAAAAAGTGAAGAGTAACAGTGACCAGCAGGCAAAAAGAGCTGCAATCCAGACGGATCATGTACCAGACAAATGGGCTAACTTTCAAAAAGTTGTGTTAGTTACTATGACTGTAGGCACTAAAAATGGGCGACCTGTACTAAAATGCTGATCACAAGGACAAGCTGTACAGTAGGCACAACCGAAGAGTATTATAAAGTTATACACCCCAATAACGCAGAACATCTGTTTCACTGACATCAATTACTACATGACTGCACACACAAAAACTGAAGAGTAACAGTGATCAGTAAGCCAAAAAAACTCAAACACAAAGTGCCAAATTCAGGAACAGATTTTCAATATTCCTATTATACAATTTTGAACGTTGCTAAACTGGTATTCTATTAATATGCATTTTCTGATGGACAATAACTGTGTTGTAAAATCAGACAGATTTAAGTATCACTCAAAATTACAAGGATGTTATGCTGCATAACAATAAATTGTGAAGGTTTAAGTCTGAAACTCAAGTCTTGAATTATCTTCTTCACTGTTTTGCTAGAAAACCACACTCTTTTAAGCTTGTTCAAGCCTCAAAATGTTCCTACAAAACCACTGTGACAGACCAAAAATATCAGGTAAAAATCTAGACATTCTGCAATATTCTCGTAGCACCTACCCCTTACCTCTCAACCTCTTATTAGAAGAATTCTAGGCAAAGCCAAAAATAGTGGTTGAACAAAAGACATAATAAACACAGGGACATAATTTACAAAGATGCTAGAACAACAGGTTGTGGAGCAGCATGCATTTTGTGAAGGATATGAAGTCAAAAAATCAAAAGCTTCATTAGAAAACCACATTTATGAGGGGAAAGGCCAAAAATATCAGGCAAACATCTTGACATTCTAGATATGTTAAACATTCTCATAGCTTCCCCAACCTCTTAGCCATGAATACTAGACAGAGGAAGATCTTAGATATTACTCTTATACACATATAAGGATGCAAGAATAACGTTTTCATTAGTGAGTGAGTTTTGTGAAGGACATGAAATCTGAAAATCATAAATGTTATTCAGTAACTTTAATGCTCAATGTTCTGCAACACCATCACTGCTATGGAGGACAAACCAGAAATATTAGGAAAAATCTGAACTTTCTGCAACACTCAGAGCCCTCCCCCAATCTCTGAACCTCTTAGCACATGAGGCATGGACAATGACAAAAATAATGCCAGGACAAAGGAGCAAAATCAGGGACAGGCTTCCAATATTTCTTTTACAAATGTATAAAAATCTGGACATTCTGCAACATTCCCACATCTCTTCCCTTCTCACCCTTTTAGTATAAGAACGCTGGATAAATCCAAATGTAAGACGAATGTATAAAATCACGGACACATTTAAACACTGTTTTTACAAAATGATGAAACTCTACACATTCAGCAATATTCTCAAATATACCCCCCTCCCATGTCTCAATGGTATAACACAAGAAATCTAGACAATGCTAAAAGTAATAGCAGGACAAAGGCATAACATCAGGAACATGTTTTAAATAGTTTTTGTAACCTTAATATAGACATTTGGCAACATTCTCTCCAACCCTGCATCTTCAACTCTAAACCTCTTAACACAAGAATTCTGGGTAATTCCAAAAATAATGCCAGGACAAAGGCACAAAATCAGGGACACATTCTCAATATTGCTTTTGCAATCGTATACAAATCTGGACATTCTGCAACATTCTTACATCTCCTTTCCTCCTCTCAACCTCCTAGGACAAGAACACTGGACAAAGTCAAATGTAATGGTAAGACAAAGGCGTACAACCACTGACACATTTTATACACTGCTTTTACAAACTGATATAACTTTGGACATTCAGCAATATTTTCACAGCCCCCACCCCCACCCAATCTCTCAACTGCTTTACACAAGAAATTTGGACAATACTAACAGTAATGACACAACAAAGGCATAAAATTAAGAGCACATTTTAAATACTGCTTTTGCAAACTTTGTCTAGACATTCGGCAATATTTTCATAGCCCCTGAACCCCCACCTCACAACCTCTTAGCATAAGAATTGTGGATAAAGCCAAAAATAATGATGGCAAAGGCATAAAATTAGGGACACTTTAAACTTACAAACTAAGAAAGAACTCCACCCCCTCTCAAAAAAACAGCAATACCTGTATACAAATTCATAATGTATCTTGCAATATTCACAGTCTCACTCCCCTTGCAACCTCTCAAACTCCTAGCACTAGAACTCTGGACAAAGGTGTAAAATCAGGGAAACTTTAAAAATGGTCTTATAAATTCAGAAAGATACCCCTCAAAAAAAGCAGCAATGCCTCCCCAGCTTCTTAACACAAGAATTCTAAACAAAGCCAAAAATTATATGGGGAAAAAGCAGCAATGCTTGCATAAAGATTCATCCTGCAATATTTTAACAGCCCCCCTCCCAACCTCTTAGCACAAGAATTCTAAACAAAACCAAAAATAATGAGGGGGAGCAGTAATGCTTGCATAAAAATTCATCCTCCAATATTTTAACAGCACCACCCACCCCACCCACAACCTCTTAGCACAAGAATTTTTGGGATCTCACCTGTTTGGCACCTATATCTCTGAAGTAAAAGCCAGTAAAACCAAAGAGCTCTGGATGACTAAGTATGCAGATGACTGCAAAATCCCAAAAAGATTTAGCCATTCTGCAGGAAGATTTTTTTAATCCCATAGGACGTCCGTGACCAAAAAAATAACTGATATCAGAATCATGGACTGAAACTAAATGCCAAAAAAATGCATTATAGTAACCTTTGGGAAATCTTCTACCCTGAGGAATTACCACACTAATGATATAGGTCCATAGATTAGTACTAGGCTAATTGCCCTTGTGAGCCATTTTAAGCCTAGCCAATTATCCCTTGTGAGACTCAAACCCTGCACCTTGTGTTTGTAAGGCAAACACCTTAACCATTAGGCCAGCCTCCTAACCCCATACCTAGTTGTTTGGGATTTGGAAACTTATGTAGGTAGTAACCTCACTTCTGTCCAAAATGTCCATTGTTGTAAAAATGTCCTTCTATAAACAGCTTCCAAACCTGGAGATGTCATCATCCCCCTTTACTCAGTTGTCATTAGGCCAATCATTGAGTATAATGCTCCCTTTGGTATGTATCAGAAGCATAAAACAACTGGAATACCCATAGAGATACATTACTAAAAGGATACAAGGCCTAAAGAACATGTCCTACATGGACTGACCCTGTCACGGTATCCTACAGACTTCTAAGAGGTGACCTATGTCTGGCATACAAGGCATCCTCCGACCCAGTACTGATGGACCTAGTGCACAGCAGCAAATCAAATAGCATAAGAAACACTCAGTTCAGAGATCTAAACCTCTTCTGTAACATCAACCAGAATGGTTTGGAGGGACAGGTATACCTCACTGAGGATACCACTGCTCTGGAACAGACTTCCCATCCACATAAAACAAAGCTCATGTCTGTCCATATTCACATGAAATTTGGATTTATGGATGGGTAATAGAACATTCACCCCAGGACTGCCCCATTTACTATGAATGGACTGAGGCAGCTCCTAAATTCTTTATTCTATGCATGTGTCCCCTCAAACTATCTATGGTATAATCCCAGTTATTCTTACTATGGGTAATATATAATTATCAACCATGGGGTGAATAAGGCCAGTCTAATACCTGATGGGAAAGGTTAAATCAAGCACCAAAAGGGAAATTGGCTAGGTATAAAATGGCCCACAAGGGCAGCTAGCCTGGAACTTAGCTATGAAATCTCCACAGCATATTCTTATGCACCCATATCACTTTCCCTGGTAGCTTCTGTCTCTAGTGAAAAGAGCTCCAGCTCCACAAGACTGTGGTCATCATATTCCCATTCATCCAACAGACCTTTCTGGTGGTTCTCTTCTGGAATCTTCCCAGGAGTCTGATGCCCCTCTTCTTACACTGCCTCCAGAGTTGAAGACAGTACTCAAGATGGGGCATGACCACAGACAGGTAGGTACACTCACCCTTTGCTTCTGGAGTCTCCCTTCCCCAAAGAAAATACAACTTTGCATACTGCTTGTTGTTGCCAGTTTACCCCAGTGGGCCAGTTCATGTGTAAGGAACACTGTCAGACCCCTTCCGCTTTGTTGCCACCACTGTTTTTATTATCACTGCTACTTCACACCAGGTTTGCTGTGGCCAAAGTACAGTACATTGCATTTATCTGCACTAAAACCTCAACTTCTATCTTACTGTCCACTTGATCGGTCTTTACAAGTGCTTTTTTAGACTCTACTACCACCTTGTAATGCTGCAGCCATCATTTGTTTTCAGCAAAGAAAATGTTTCTATTCACTGTTCCAAACTGTAGTACAAAAGGAAAACAAACTTTTCAGTATGACCATAGAACATTCAGATAAAAAACATTTATAATAAATCCATCACAGGATAAACTTCTAATCTCACTGATTACAAATCACAGGGAAAAAGTCATTATTACCATTGTCTAAGTATGTTCTCTGGCTAAGTGAACTTGACTGAATATACTCTTCCATACTTCCATATTCTGTATTCCCTCTGATATGTCTGAAATGGACACACAGATGAGTACAGGATGCAGGACTTTGCCCTGCAATACTTCATTAGTCATGTCACTCCCTTCTGTTATTATTTAATTCATTAAAACCATCTGTGTCAAACTCTTCAACCATGCAGCAATCCACTTCTCAGTGTCAGTTCTAAGCCCCTCCAGCTTTCTCAGTAGCCACTTGTGCAAGACTATGTCAAAGACTTTAGTGAAGTTCAATCAGATTATGTCTACTGACCCTCCACAATCAAACTCTCATGTAACATACTCATAAAACTGGTTCAGGTTTGAATGATTGCTCCTTCCAGCCATGATCCCATGTTGGTTGTTGTCCTTACACTGCTATCCTTTGGGAAAGTAACAGCCTTTCCCTCAGGATTCAGTTTATGACTTTCTTTACTACTGCTGCTAACAAGCCAGTAGTTACCTAGATGTTTTCTGCTTTCCTACATTGTACGAATGTAACACTTTGCTGCCATCACCTATTTTTCTGTCCATCTGCTAGTCTCTTTGTAGTGTGCTTTTTCCACCTTCCTGCCCTTCCCCAGCATCACTTTTATCTTTGTAATAGCTGCTAACCTCACATTCCTGTGCACCCGCAATGTCCTTCTCTTTTGTTTTATTTGTCTCCTCAAAAACTTCTCCGTAGGCCTGAGTACTCTATCACTGACTTGTGCCTATAGCTTGTTCATTTCTTCAGTTTGTCTTCAGACCTCTAACTCATCCTTGACTGTGTTGCAACTCAGCATAAAAACTCATCTAACATCCCATGCTACCATCTTTGCCTTTGAAATCTTAACTTTCTGCCACCTGGCTCACACAGTGATAGGAATGGTGTTGCCTAATGGAGCCACCTTTCACCTAAACATCCCTGAACTCCTCTATCTTAATTAGAAGCATATCGAGAACTTCACCCCTTCTGGTATAACCCAAACCAGCAATCTGAATCCCTCATGGCCCAAAACCTCAATCACTTCCCAACTTTCTCAAGTCTTGTAGGTTCATATGCCCCATGAGTATGACTGTCACCCTCCTTCCACAGACCTTTATTATCTCAAATCTCCCATCCTCCTGTTTTGATATGTATAGGGGCCAATAGACTACACTAATCAACCAACCTCCCCACTTCCTCTACCTTAACCTCCAGAGTGGTTACACTATGATGTGACCCTGCCCACTTCCTCACCTCCCATTGTGGGGTACTGCTCTGCCTTGACTTTGCATTTCATGTCTTCCTTTACAAAGATCATTACTCCTGCTCCATCACTGCCTCTCTGTCATTCCTAAACAACCTACACACTGCACCTTCCTCTCCCATCCTCTGCATTCACTGGTCACGTTCTCTGTGATACATTCAGTGCTTGCCCTCCCCCCTATTGCTGCCTGTAATTCCCCATCTTCCTACTCCACAGCCTTACACTTTACAATAATACTACCCATCCATAACTGCACTGCCCCTAATACTGTCCCTCCATAACTGCACTGCCCTTGTTTGCTTCTGTGCTATATTCTGTACCTGTTTTCTTTTTACTGCTTATTGCTTCAGTGCCTGCCCTTTCTTTGTTTGTGACTCCCTTCCTTCCATCTTAGTTTAACAGTATGATCATTGAGACACCCCCTTTTAACTCAGCTGGGAGTACTGTTGCACTGTCTAGGAAAATAGAATCATTTTCTTAGCATAGATAGAGTTTCCTTCTCAGATCTCCTCATCCTTCTATTAGTCCCAAGTCATTCTCCCTTGTCCAGTGCCATGGATTGTCATCATAATTCCTAAACCTCTCTCATTTTTTTTCAGTGTGCTGAAAAGTGTCACAAGTAACACATTTGAGAGTGGTAGCCTTATTCTGTTGTCCTGGAATCTCTCTGTTCCTCTTCCCCAGCCCTGCTCAATGTCACATCAACCATCCCCTATAACAGGTCACAATAATAAATGTGTCCATCCCTCTCCCTCAATGACCACAATGGTCAACTCTTCCTATTTCTTATTAAGTCTAAGTCTTGGCACTGGTTTCATTATGATCTGATTTCTCTTGCTTCCTTACCAAAACCCCTAATAACCTTGCTAAGTGAGTCTCCAATTACTAAAGCGCTCTTTCTCTGTCCTCACTCTAGTTTTCCTTTCCTTTTTTTTTCTGCACCACCCTTTCTACATGTAATCTTTACCACTCCAGGTGAATAACCTCTAGCCCTCCTCAATGTCCATAATTGCTGTGTCTCTCCCTGAACATGAGCTGATCCCTTTCTCATACATTGTGAACTCGTCATGGAACAACTCGGTGATTTCTGCCCCACCCCCATTTTACATTTCCCAGTCCCCCTCTACTTCTCCTGGCATTTTTCCCTTCCTCTTTGTTCTCTGTTTCCTCTACTGATCTACCCACTGCTCCTTATCCATAGTGGGCACCACATTCCAGTCCCTTTACTCTTTAACCCTCAAATCTGACTGTCTCTTTCTGTCCACTTCTCTCCTGCTCCCCTTATCATGCTGAAATCTGCATCTCAGCCTGTCTTTCCTCTATCACTTGTTACAGCCATTTAATCCTCTTTCTCCACCATGGATTCCATATTTTTATTTTCTGTTTCTTGGCTGCCTTTCTTTCCTCCTGTATTACCCTTACTGTCTGTTGTCCCACTTATCTGTACTCCCCAGAAGATACATCAATCAGTGTCCTCCTATCCAAAGTTTCTATGTCTCTGTCTTTCTCTCTCTCCCCCCTACTTTTTCCCATCTAACTTATCTCCTGGCCTGCTGATGCCTCTCATTTCCAGTACCATTCTTTCCTTTTTTGACTGACTAACCATCTCACTACCATTTCTGACTGCCATATTCAGAAAAGTAGCTGACTCATCTGGCACCCTGGCCAAATCCCCAAAATGGCGGACCCCCTCAAGACAAATTTAAGGAGAAAAAAATGCTTCTCCAACTAACTAAACCTAAGCCTCAACCCCAAGAAAGCACCTTATCTTAAAAGAAACTTTCTATAACACCACCACTATTTAGATAACGTATATTGAAATTCAGTGGTAGTGTTTTGGCTAACCCACTGCAAAAGGAAACTGTTTACTTTCATTTTACAATTGGTTGTTGTTTCAATGTGCAGGTATTTTTGTAAGTATACTTTGAAAATGCCAGCACTGATCACTTGTGTTTCAGTGCTTATGCATTTCAATAAATCAACACATACTTTATATGTATATATATATATATATATATATATATACACACACACACACACACACACACATATATATATATATATATATATATATACATATATATATATATATATATATATATATATATATATATATATATATATACATATACATATATATATATGTATACATATATATATATATATATTTATACACACACACATATGCATATATATATATATATAT
Source organism: Protopterus annectens (assembly GCF_019279795.1). Lineage (NCBI taxonomy): Eukaryota > Metazoa > Chordata > Ceratodontiformes > Protopteridae > Protopterus > Protopterus annectens. Next base: position 270,390,256 of record NC_056750.1, read on the forward strand.
ATATATGTGTGTGTGTGTGTGTGTGTGTGTGTGTGTGTGTGTGTCTGCATGTAGAGTGCGTGTGGAAGGGGGCTTGCTCTACTGTTAAAACACAATTTGTTTCATCATGGTCTTCATATTTTCATTGCAGCATTCCATAGCTGTAATTTACTGATGGAATGTGCTTTGCTATAGTGATTTTTATACTCATATGTCTATAAACACAACTATAAGTATATAGTCATGTGGCTTCTTATCTTAAATGGTCACTTTAAATGCTACAGAAACAAAGTTAAAATTATAGGCCCAGTAATGTCAAAAGTTAGAAGAGTAAAAGCTAAAATAATAGGTTTAAAATAATTATGTTCTACAAAATGTTACAAATGTTCTACATTAAATATAAATCAGAAATTAAATCTAAAAATTCTAAGTCATTTTACATTCCAGCGAGACAGGAATGTATAATCATCTTTTTTTTTTCTTGAAGGCTCCATCACCTTAACTGAAAAATAATATATGTAAACAGTAGTAAACCAACAGTTTAACCTAAGATCCAGTAGATAAAACTAAAAAAATATCAGTTTCATAATATATAACTGATTCAGTGGTTGAGAAAATAAAAACTAAAATATGCCTAAAATTGTTGTTGTTCTTCTTTCGGCTTTTCCCGGTTAGGGGTCACCACAGTGGAACTCCGGTCCGCTAATGATTGGCAGTAGATTTTTACAGTGCCGAGGTGCCAGCTCGAATATGCCTAAAATAATATTTGCAAATATATTTTCAAATGCATTACACTAACTGAAACACAAAAATTAATTCTGGAGCGTAAAACTCAAAATCAGTTCAACTAATTATTCTGCAGTACATCAGAACATGATCTACAAACTAGCAGTTGAAAAATAATACCAGATCAATAAATATAAAAATGTACAAGTTTTTAGCAAGTAATTAATTCAAATATCAGGAAATATAGCCTTTAAATCAAACAGGCATGTATCCAGTAGAAGCTGAAGATGTAGAATTACACAATTTGCAGCTCCTTCCTTTCCTGACTTTGCATCCTTTCTTCTGCCACGTTTGTCACTGAAACATTATTAAGATTCACCACTGACAAGATGGGTCATAGCCTGAATTTGTGAAATGTTCACAGCAGAACCATTATTTAGAAAGACACACTTTTTTTATAGACACTGAACAAAATATTTGAGGCAACTGCTCACATCAAAGAGGACCATTTGCTTTATTTAGAGTTATACAAGCATGTGGCTGCCCTGCACTGGGTGAAAAAGTCAGAATAACAAAAGTAAAAGTTTTATTTTCAAACATATCTATGGCACTGATGTCGGAAACTGAAATCAGTCAATAGCTGGCAGGATATTGATAAGCTTCGTGCACATCCAAATATGCATCCTGGAGCACTTTACTTCTTAGAATTTTGCCTGACCTATAAGCACGTCTCACCTAATGCATTAAATCAGAATACCACAAGCCGCTACTATGGATTGAATTAGGCTTTTGACAGCACTATTAAGTCTGTCTGTAACCAACAGCTGCAGTGCTTGACCTTAGGGAAAGTGGCAGATCAGCGTCAATCACACCTACAGACTGATGAATCAATGAATGTGGCATTATAGTTTAAACCAAACTGTTACCACATATTTCAGGGCTGTTTACATGCAGGCAAGGTTGACAACATCACATATTCTGATTTATTTTAATACAACAATGACATGCTTACAACAAAGTACATCAAAATGTTATTAAAAGTCATGATCCTGTTAACACATGTACATTCTTAAGAAGTCTCATATTAGTATGCTTATGAAATAAGATATTTCTGACACTGCATATTTATTTTTAGTTTCAATCAAGTGTTGCATTTAAAACATTCTAATCAACATTACTTGCAAAAATGATTAAAAAATTATATTTGCAAAATTTATAAAAGGGATTGCAGAATGTAACAACAGTTTGAAAGGAGGGTCGCTAAAATGACCACCCTGAAAACTGCATGCCAAACTTCACATACAACCCTCCCCAGCAATCAGTTAGTTAAAACTGGGAATATGTGCTTCTTTTAATCACAATATTCAGCAAAGGAACATAACTCTGTCAATATGTACCACTCTGAGCCAGATTTTCAGCATACTGTCTATGGACCACAACCCCTTGAACTGTAACAATGAATCTGTGCAATATGAATCCAAAATCTCATCTAGAAAAAATGACTGTGACAAGGCATTTACAAGTGGAACTATATAACACTGCAGAACAGTTTGAGAGACAAGTCTCTAAAATAACTTCGCTGAAAATGTTACACAAAAATTTTACTCTATTTTCCTCAAATGACCATACTTCTCTGCCAAAACTTAACATTTTGAAATTTTCAACATGCTATCTATGGACCATGCCCCCCCCCCCCCCCGAACTATGACACTAAATTTGTGCAACTTAGATCCAAAATATGGTTTACAAAAATATCTGTAAAATGAAATTTACAAATGAAATGGCATAACAAACATAACAGTTTGATAGAAACATACCAAAAATGACTAGTCTGAATATTTCATAAAAAAATTCTGCATAGTTAAAAATGTATTTCCTTGCACAATAGCCAGTTAGTTAAAATAGGCAACACACTTGTTAAACATTTTTTCAACAAATACCATATAACTTTGCCAGAATTAACATTCTGAACTCAAATCACCAACATACAATCTGTGGCTCTTTATCATTTGAAGTATGCTGTTGAATTTATGTTAATGTCATTGAAAATGGCTTGCAAATGACATCTACAAATGGAACTGTAAAATGTCTCACAATAGTTTTACAGAAAGGTCCCTAAAATGAGTGAAATGTGGGAAAACTTCAAACTAAAATTTCACGGTTATTTAAAATGTGCAGATGAAATACTTGACATTAAAATAGACCATAAAACAAGTACTCATCAAGCATACACCATTAGACACAAAATTAAAAGTGTAAAGAAATACAGAAGCCAATTTTATGACAGCAATAATGAAATGTAAAGCGCCCATCCTTTGGTCCTATGCCTCATGATACCATCCTAGGCATGCAGAAATATCTACAGCATGCACACCCCCATGTCTATTACGGAGCAGACAGGCCATGAAATATATATGCCAAAGAGAATTGTCTGTGTTAGAAAAGTAGGACGCAAAACAAACGTGTTAATTTTCAACCATGAATCCTGTTTTGTTCAAGACATTAAGTGACCTATGATAACCATTAGCAATAAGAAATATACTTTACAGAACACTATTCTGGAATCTTTTTTTCTAATGAGTTTGCAGACTCTGACCCCTCACGAACTATAGAAAGTAACACCTAACTCAGCAATGACCACAACCAGAAGACTGCAGAACACAATTTAAAAACTTACTTCCCTAACAGCTAATAAATTTCCTGTGTATATCTATATATACACGCACACACACACACACACACACACACACACACACACACACACACACACACACACACACATATATGTGTGTGTGTGTATGTATGTATAGATACATAGATGTTTTGTTGTGGTATGTTTTGTTAAAAGTCTTTTATATCTAAGAGTAAATCACCAAATATTTTTGACTGTTTTGCAATATGTTGAAAATTTGGGGTTGCTCTTGGTGGCCACTCTGAAAAAATGCTTTTTTTCTTGTTTACATGCTACACTTGCTGGACATGGTACACTTAAAGAAATCCCAATCCCTCAGAGCCACACGCTCCAGGGATCTAAACCTTGTCATCACAATAAACAAAACATGCTGGAGGGATAGGTTCCTGACCCAGAGACTCCCCAGACTCTGGAATAGACTACCCATACATGTCAAGCAGAGCGCCTCTTTGGCCCTCTTCAAAAGCAACCTTGATGATTGGATGGGAGAAAAGAAATTCACCCCAGGGATCACGTCAGTTGCCCTGCTAGACAAGGGTCCAGGGAAGTAAATAGTGTGGGAAGAAATAGCCAGGGAATTGTTATGGCTGGGCTTGTATAGGCCCTAGGACCAATAGCCTAGTACCAACCTACGAACCTACACATGCATTTTTGACTACTTGTGCAGTTGCTTATTTATTTATTTATTGGTATCTTGCATTTCGGTGGCTTGGACATTTGGCTATTGATAATGTACTCATATACACACATATATAAATAAAATAAAATATATATTAAATATATAAGAAAGCCTAGAAAAGTATATGGTCACATTAGTCCAGGCTGGTCTTGGTAACTAAGCTATTTAAACATATACATTCTTATTCTGCTGTGTGTTAGCCTTGCATAACAAACATTGTTTTATAGTCTCTATAATCACTTCATCCCTTCCTGGAAACCAAATCTTCACCATAAACTACATTTTAGTTTTTACAACAGTGGGAGGCAACATGGAGTATATCAAAGTATTGCTTCTGCACTTCTTTGGTAGTTATTATTACTGTTCTTTTTATTAGGCATGTTCCACTCTCTGAAAATATCATCTCATCTTTATACTTCTATTCTTTTACAGTTTCAGTATCATTGTCATCCTTATTGCCTTGTAACACATATTAACCAGTTTTGATTTTATATGTTTTCTTTATTTATTTCCAGGGACTTATGGATTGTATACTCAGCTATCATACTAACACAGGCCTCTGCCACTTTTTTGTCTCTCCCTTTCATTTCTACAGATAGAACTGGCTGTATTAATAAATGCTCAATAGGTTTTTGACTAATTTTGTATTGTATTTTAAACTGATAGATCTACAACCTTACTATCTACTTTTTAGATCTAAGGGTGGTTTAAACTTAAGATTGTTTTATTTTTTATTTATTTATTTAACTTTTGATGACTAGGAAAGCCAGACCAGGTCAGAGCCTATTTTCAGTGGAGGACCAGGGAGAAATGCTGCAGATTGTTAGACATTGTCTAGTGGTGCATGCTCAATGATTGGTCTGAACGTTTTGCATAATATGTGCATATATAAAAATCTTCACAGAATCATGCTAGTATTTAATTCTCAGTCTGGGAGTACCTTTTTTCTATGTCTCAGCATTGAGATTGGTAGCAGGTAACGTGGTTACTGCCACATCACAGCCTGCACCATGCTTGATCCCGTAGAAAAGAAGATAAATAAAACAATGAAGGCAAAAAAGAGCGAAGAAAGATTAATTTAAAAGAAAAAAAGCAGAATAAAAATACAACATATTTGAAATTTGTGTTATATTTTATTAAAATAGTATAGCACTGCGACCTGTACACTACATTTACTGGCAGTAAACTACTGTTATTCCATCAGATGGAGAGCCTGACTCTACTTCTTTGGCAGACCATCCAGGTTTCCTGCACCTGCTGGGTCACTGGAAATCATAAAACAAACAGTAATAAGTACACCATATCCTTGACAAGAGAAAGCAGTTTAAAGCTACAAGTGCTAGACCTAATGTTCAATGCCAAAGTAAGAATGGAATGCTTACAAATTACTACTAACCTCTTCTTTCTACTGGTATAGAAGGTCTGGGGGGGGTTCAACATGATAGGGCACAGGGAACACAGTTATGCAGTGTCTGTAGTGCAGGGTTCTATTAAGCATTAGATATGCACATGGACTACACAACATGCTGCAGGGGTTATGAGGTCCCCAGTATACCAAGCACAGACTGTGCTATCTCACACAGCACTGCTAGACAGCAAACTTGGCTAACATGTCCACTGCTGCCACACTGCAGTACGGTATCATAATGGTTAAACTATGGCAGCACATAGGAGTGTAGTCGCTGAAAGAGATCTGGGCACAGTACCGAGTCTAGTGTTGGCTGGCATGGACATTCACACACTGAGTCACATGTGTAACTCATAGGTGTATGTGTCTTGTAATGGGACCAAAGGAGTGGTAATGGCTGAAAAAGTTCACCACACAGGAGATAGAGGTGCTACTGCACAACCTACACATACATACAACATTCATATTCCTGAGAAAGGAAAAACATACAAGGCCTTCCTTGATCAGTTGTTGGAGGAAGTAGTGCAGGACAGAAATGCAGTTGGCAGCCATAACAAAACAATAGTACTGGTATGTCACAGGATCTCTCATATGTTACTGCATGACAAGACCAAAGCACAGAAAATTGCTAGAGACAGGTTGACCACTGAAGGTCGACCATCAACACAGAGGGTTTTCATTGAGGTGGAAAAATTTCTGGTATTCCACAGCAAAAAAAGGGAACAAACCCTTTAACCTGACAGTGGCTTTGCTGTGGGAGCTGGGCTGGTGAAAACCACCACCATCTATTAGGGGGAAAGCTGTCTGTATGGGATGCACAAGGTGAGTATTAGCACCTGTCATCCCTGTAGGACAGTGACTTGCAAATGTGAATGGTTTTCTCATGCAAATATATATGCACATTTGTCATCTACGGGCTATGCAGCTGCAACAACAACAGCCTGCATGACAAGGTATGCATGTCCATAAGCTAATTACACAACTAGAATACAGCAGTCCTTTTGCCACATGTTGGTGAGAGTCACTGATAAGATCCAGCATAGCTGGAGGCATGTTATTGGTACATATTCAGATGTTCCACTGCAGATGATACAGTACACCAGGTTAAAACATGCCTGACATCAGTAGGTCACCAGTGGCCCACGATGATGGCACCACACACTTGGCACAATCTGATGACACAATGGCACTGTCAATAATGCAAGCAGTGGAGGGCACATTCACATAACGCAAAACTGAGGTGACAATGTAGATAGTGCTAAACAATCCTCCATGTCAAAAGGGATAGGAAGTCCATGCATCTACCTTGACTGCATGTGAGGATAGCAAGTCTGTTAATGGCTGTAGAATGTATTTGCCCACATGGTAGTAGCTGACAGTGTTCCAGTTGAAGATGTGATGGTATATCAGCTGCTGGTGGGCACTTCTGTGATTTGGAAGGTGACAACATGCAATATCACAGACACTGGCTCCCATGGCAGCCACTGTCCAGCTACTGCAGATGGTACTGCGAGCATCTTAGTGCAAGTAAAACTCCTGTGCACCATCAAATCTGGATGTTCATAACAGCTGAGTCACACTAATTTTACATATATATGAATTTTATTTACTTATCTGACATTTGTTTACAGAAAATGTCTGAATGGGATAACATCCAATTTTCAGCAGAGACCCAGAGAGAAAAGCTCCGCATTGACATAATATAGTTACAGTTAAATAAAGCTATTACAAAACCTAATGCAGAAGAATGACATAGTAACTAAGTAAAAATTTGGCTTCAGTTCATACAGTGTGAACCTATACAAACAGTTCAAATATCTGGACAGTTATAACATGTTGAAAAAGAACATTGTCAATAGATAAAGTTTTCACAAGCTGCAGTTCATGGAGATGACATTAAACACACTTAAGTACACTCTTTGGAACAAAGATGACTAGATAATATAGCCTAGGCAAAAAATATATATTTGATCTTTGTCTAAGAAATAGATTTTATGAATCCTTCTCTCTGAACATAGTCAAAGTATGCTGGTGGTGGAAGGAGGTAGAGACTAGTTCAACCTGAGGTAGTGCAGGAGCAGAACCACATTTTATTCATGCAGTCTTTTAGTAGTTGCTTGATACTGGAGAGGTTAGATGTAAATCTAATTTGCAGAGAGATAGAATTTCATTTTTTAAAAACACTGAACCAGGCAAAGCCACAAACAAGATCAATATGCAAATAAACAGTGGCTTGGCAATGGGTGTGCAAATGAAATGAGATGAGAGCCAAAGTAGAAAATGCACATAGTTTTAATGGTAGATCTAGTGCTTTCTTCCTGTGAACTCTCAGGACTTCATCAGAATAAAAAACAAAGTGCCACAGCTGTTTAAATAGCAAGACACATCTCCAACCGTGGCAAAATAATTGCAAACTAAATTTTAAAAGGCAACCATTGTGCTCTTAAAGTGGTAGCACATAATAAACACTTCAAAAATCATATATTTCTATATAAAATAAAGTAAGATGAAATACAAGTTAAGCATTAAAAATCCTAGTTAAATAAGCATTTAAAAATAGAATGTAAACATGGTGAATGATTTTGAGTTCTTTAAAGTTATTTAAAATTGTTTAAATGTATATTAAAAAAGACCAAGGAACAATAAATAATTAATTGTGGTAAAAATGTCTAAAATGTATGTTAATCCTGTTTCAAATAAATATACTTAAAAAATGGATAAAACAAAGGGTGAAAAAAGTCTATCCCACCGCTAACAATTGTTAAACACAGAAAATAGAAGTGATGAAAATATCCACAATTTGGCTGCCATACATTTTAAAACAGATTTTATGGAAACGTAATTATTCAAGCCAGGATATGTAAAGGCATTCAGCCGAAACTACAACATCAATTATTTGTATTGCAGAGTGTTTTCCCAGTCACCCCCTAGGATCCACGTCAACCTACTCCAAAATAGAAAATAAAAATTACTCATGGGAAATTTTAAGTAGGGAGTGCTTGAATAGAGCATTGTTAGGGTTCTTAGTTCTGATACTATATGTGTGCTCATATATTCTTTTCTTTAAAGTTCTTTCCATCTTTCCAATGTAAAAACAGGTACATTTGCTGCAAACTGCCAAGTAAACCATGTAAGTTCTTATCTAAAGACAATTTATATAGGTCCACCATACACTGTGATTCAAATACCTGCAAAGTGGGGTGTAGTGGAGTGTTAAAAAAGCTTTTCATGTACAAGGTGCCCTTTTCCTGGTCACTTTTCCCTCCCCATCATCAAACAGAAGAGCTAATTTTAACTTCCTAATAAATAATTTGAGCTCAGTCAGAGTATCACAAATGTTAAAATTTCCAGTTGGGACAAATTTGAGTCCTTTTTCAAAAATTGAAAAATGCTCTGGGGTGATTTCCACAATACTATAATTGTAAATGTGGTAACCTTTAAAAGTGTGTGTCACTCCATCATCATTCTGAACTGCCACCACAAAAAGAAAAAAAGGAAGTACTAGTAAATGTAGGAACTGTGGACAATGCCGCTATATTTTAGAAATTGAGGGCACTGCACTGGCTAATTCAGCAAACAGCACTGTAGTTTTCAAGAAGAGAAACTGTAATATAAAAAGGTTAGTTTACTTGGCAATTTGCAGCAAATGTACCTGTTTTTACATTGGGAAGATGGAAAGAACTTTAAAGATAAGAATATATGAGCACACACAGTGTATCAGAACTAAGAACCCTAACAATGCCCTATTCAAGCACTCCCTACTAAAAATTTCCCATGATGAATTTTTATTTGCCATTTTTGGAGCAGGTTGACTTGGATCCTGGGGTGTGACTAGAAATGCTCTGAAATACAAAGAACGGATGTGGCAATTTAGGCTGAATGCCTTTACATGTCCTAGCTTGAATGATTATGTTTCCATGAAACTTGTTTTAAAATGTAAGGCAGCTAAATGTTCATCACTTCTATTTTCTGTGTTTAATAATTGCGAGCCATAGGATATATATTTTCTTCACCCTTTGTTTTATCCATTTTTAGGTATATTTATTTGAAACAGTATTAAGATACATTTTAGACATTTTTACCACAACTATTTATTGATTTTTGGTCTTTTTTTAATATAAGCTTAAACAATTTTAAATAACTTTAAACAACCCAAAACCATTTACCATGTTTACATACTATTTTTTAAATGCTTATTTAACTAGGATTTTTTTAATGATTAACTTGTATTTCATCTTACTTTAGTTTATATGGCAATATGATGATTTATGGAGTGTTTATTATGTGCTACAAATTTAAGAGCACAATGGCTGCATTTTAAAATTTAATGTCCAATTATTTTGCCTCGGTTGGGGGTGTGTCTTGCTATTTAAACTGCTGCGGCACTTTATTTTTTATTCTGATGAAGTTCTAAGAATTCACAGCAAGAAAGCACTAAATCTACTATTAAAACTATTTGCATTTTCTACTTTGGCGCCATTCTCGTTTCATTTGTGCACCAATTGCCAAGCCAACATTTATTTGTGTATTTTGAGAATTCCATTTTTTAGTGACAGAGTATGACTAGAGACTTTGGCCAGAGGATTTGTGGGGTTTATATATACCAAGAAGATGTTGCTCATTAGAATGAAGTAGTTGATTAGGGTGATAGGAATGGAGAATAGGAGCAAAAGCAGGGCAGTTATTGACTTTGGTGGAGATAAGCTGTATGTAATCTAAGTGATGAGGCAGTTCAAGCCAATTCAAAGCCTTAAGGACAATATGGTGGCTGAGGTATTGTTTGTTGGTGGCAAATTTTACAACCTTATTATAGCTTGCCTACAGCTTATTTTTAACTGTAACTCGAAGGTTGGTTAGGATGGGTGCACCATAGCAAAGAGATGGTAGAAGGTATGCAGTGGCAAACGTTGTTTTGGTGGTATTTCTAAGAAAGTTTTTTTATGCCAGCAGAGCATTCCTAATTTTTGTGAAGTCTTTTTTTTGTGTTATTTTGAATATGCAGGTCAAATATAAGGTTATCATCTATAATCAATCCAAGAGTTGTGCATGAGAGAGTACTTTAATTTCAGTTTTGTTTAGTGAAAAGATTTTGAAATTTGCTTTATCAGATGTGTGTGATTTTAGATAACTAGCCATAACTTTACTTTTTATGGTTAAGTAGTAGCTGGGCATTATGGAGCCATTTCCCAACTGTGGAAAAAAGCTTCTTGAGTGATATTTGAAGCAAGTTATTAGCTGCACCTACAAGTGTAGAATCATCAGCACTTTGTATAACACAGGCTGGACCTATGGAGGTTTACGGCTTATTGATAAAGATATTAAACAGGAGGGTTACCAAGAAAAAAGCCTTGGGGTTCACCAGTGGAGACTTGCAGGTATGGAGAGAGAGAGAGAGACAGTATTCTGCCATTTTACACATTAGAGCCTATTGGTTAAATAACTACTGAACCACAGTAATGAAGAAGGGGATAGTCCCAAGTTAAGACAGTTTATAGAGGAGTTTAGGGTTAGAAACTGTACATAAATCTTTTGATATGTCAAGGAATAAGGAGGAAATAAGCATGTCTTACTCCCTGTATTTGTTTATGGTGTCAGTGAATGATAGGAGGACAGCAGTTGTACTGTATGTTGGGCAAAAGTCATGTTGTGTGGATGTTAAGAGTCATTCTTGCAGAAGACAGTGGAGGAGTTGCCTATGAATACATCTTTCAAAAATGTTTGAGAAAAATGATAATATTGCAATAGGCCAAAAGTTAGAGATGTAATTTGATATGCTACCTTTGTGAAGAGGGATAACAAAGGATTTTTTTCCCTAGTGAGGGTACACAGAATTAAAATTTCAATCTATTGATAAAGATAGAGATTGGGTATGCTATGGCATTGGCTGCTATCTTTAGGCATTCATGTGGGAGGTTGTCAGCTGCAGTGGAGCAAGGTTTGATTTTAAGCAGAAGTTTTTTGTTGTTTTTTTTTACCATTAATGTAAAGACAGATCCTAAGTGGAAGTTGCTAGCAATGGCTATAGAGAGTGGATTAGGTTCAGGTGGGGATGCTGGGGGATGAGAGACAAAGGAAGTGGCCGTATGTATGGTATATGCTACCTACCATCAAATATGAAACTTTACCAAAAAAAACCAAAACAAATTAAACATGACAAAAAAAAAACATACTATAAAACAATCCAACAAAAGCACCAGAATGATCCCCAGAAATTTTGGGGATCCATCAATCTATTGCTGAAACCTGGTCATTCCTCAAACCCAGCTCCAACTACAATAAATGTTACTGATAGCATTTCTTGACAATTTAACTCACACTATATCAACTCTATACTGTCACTGGTAAAGAACGACAACAGCACCCCTTTATTTGTCCCTACAGGATCTCAAACTGACCACAAATCCTTCACTATAAAAACAATATAAACTAACACCATTAAAAAACTTCTTTCCAAACTAAAGCAATCTTCCCTTGCTGCTGACCAACTACTTAATGAATTTCTTAGACTTGCAGCAGATGTTATCTCCTATCCTATATCTCTACTAATTAACCTGACCATTACTGAGCAATATATCCCTAAACTCTGGAAGGTCTCTTATATCATCCCCTTTCACAAAGGTGGCACCTCCACTGATTTCTCAAATTTCAGGCCAATCACTATCCTCCCTCCCATAGCTAAGATCCTTGAAAAATGCATGCACACACAACAAGCAACAACCTCTTATCTACATCCCAGCATGGTTTTTGACAAAAATATAGTACTACAATTGCTCTGGTTAGTTTTAACTCTATCAAGCAGCTTAGAAACAACAGCCAACTTGTCTCTTCTATCTTCCTTGACATGTCAAAGGCTTTCAACACAGAGCATCCCACCAAAAGCTTCTCAATGACCTAGCATCTTTAAACCTTTCCCAACCAGCCCTCTCCTGGTTTATCAGCTATTTATCTGACCACCAACAGGCAGTTAGGTAGCAAAACAAACTCTCTACCGTACTACATTTCTCAGTTGGTGTACCTCAAGGCTTAATTCTTGGTCAACTGCTCTTCACCATTTTCACCAACAAACTCTGCACAGCCACTCAACACACAACCATTGTTCAATATGCAGATGACTCCTGCCTCATATGTTCAGCTCTCTTCTTGCCAGAACTCCTACAAAGAACCCAGTGATAATTCCTAGACATTGAAAAATACCTTTCAGACTCCCAACTTGTACTCACCCCAAATAAAACAAAATTCATGCTCTTCACCAGTAGCAAAACACCTGATCTCTTTCTCACTTTCACTATCTACTCTTCCAATAAAGCTGTAATCGAACCTGTCAATCTCACCAAGCTGCTTGGGGTCACAACTGACAACAGACTTAAATTCAGTTAACACCTAGCTCTAGATACCAAAAAGGTCCACGTTACATTAGTTTCACTCTACAGACTCAAGCCATTTCTAACAGATACCACCAGACATTCTGTCTCCAGAACACACCTACTCTCCACCTTCTTATACACCTCATCAATATTCACTAATCTCAGAAAAACAGACTTAAGCAAACTGGAATCCTGCTATAATAAAATTGCCAGATTTGCTTCAAACCTTCTCTATAGATCACACCACTGCACAGCACTACACCAACTAAAATGGGTGGAACTGCCTAACCTTCTATCCTTTTGTGAAGATGTGTGAAGGCTGCCAGCCTAGCTAGATAGAATTTGTAGATAATTCTGTATTTGTAAATATTAATATAAGCCAAAGGCTTGTTCTCTTAAGTGTGAAAAGGCTGTATTGGATGTTGAACTGCAAAAATGTAACAACAGTGCACTCTGCTGTAAGAAAGCTGATAAGTCAAGCATTGTGAAATTCTTTGATCTAAAACTCGGAGCCGAGATGTCTAAAGGGAGGCATTCTGCCTATTGTTTTGAGGCCAGAGTTAATGGCTAGAATTTACATTTATAATTTCTTTTATTGCTCTGGCTTTCTGACCAGCTGCAAGATCAAAGGGGCTATTAACCTCTGAGTTTCTGTTAGCCTGGGAACCAGAAAGAAATTATGTAATCTGAAATGAATCAGTGGTACTCTGTTATCAATTTAAGGAAAGAAACAGCATTTTAGCATTTGTCTTGAGAACATCCAACATCACCAGCACTGTCTTGCTCTATATGTAAGTTTATTTTAGAGCTGTGTTTTCTCTTAGCTATAGCTAGGAAATAGGAAGATTAGATTAGTTTTTTTTCTGTATTGATGCCAGAACTTTTCTACCGTATTATTTTAAGCATTTCTCTGTGATCTCTGAACTCTTGACTAGCACTGTATAGTAAGAAGTATTGTCTTGTGTTTTTATTATTTATTATTAAATATTTTTAAACCTTTTAACTGTGGCTGTTTTGTGAAGATATATGAAGGAGCCACACCAGGAGACACTGAAGTAAATTTAATTGAGCACTTTCATTTTACAATGAAAACTTCATCAGAATAAAGTCCAAAACACACTGACCCAACTTATATCCCTCCACTCAATCAAATAATTTGCAACAATCATCCCTTAAGGGTATATGTCCCTTACAAAATACAAATATACCTGCAAGCGGCTTAATAATAATAAAATCATGCACTCCCCTGTATATACAAATGTGCAAATAAACAAATATGATAAACCAATATACATCAACTAAGATAACATACAATTACATAATACCTTCAATTACATAAAACCTTCAGCTTTGAGTCTTAAAATAGAACTTATGGAGATGGTACTATTCAAACCTGGTTGTTCCATGGCATTTGATCTAATTTGCCATCTTAGTTATCTTAGTTCCAAAAAATCATTGAGCGGACCTCCTCTATCCCCCAGTGTTACCTGCTCTAAAACCATAAACTTGAAACTATGTCCTTCATTTTTGGAAATATGTGCTGCTAAGGCATTTTTCATGTCTTGTCTGTTTATATCGTAGTAATGTTGATAGAGGAGGTCCACTCAATTTATTTCAGTGTCTCCTGGTGTGGCTCCTTCATATATTTTACTGGTTTGCAACTTGGTTTCGTGTTTGGAGCTGTTTTGTGAAGAGATAATTTAAACCCTAGAGTACATTGCATGTATATAGTGATACTGTCCAAGTCACTCCAAATAAGCCTTGACTCTTCAGTTACACTTACCAGTTGGATAATAATATTGCACAGTATAATTGGACACCCTTTCATAAGGGCCTTTTGGTAGGTGATAAATATTAGTGGGTGGTGTCAGTGACTTCTACCGTATAGTCTGGGTAAAAGGGGTACAGCTGGAGAACCTGTGCCAGTCTTCCCCAGGAGTGTCTAAGTAGCTGTATATAACTTTTATCTCGAAGTGTGTGTGTGTCAGCTACCTCAGCAGGGACACAAAGCACTGGTTGGACAGAGAGGGTGCTGGAGGTTTTAGCTTTCCCACTAGGCTGAGATCTGGACCCTATAGCTGTGCCAGTGGGGAGTCTTATTGGGGATCTGGAGAGAAATGGAGAATCCAGCCCCAGACTGACTGTGATCTCTGTGTGCTCTTAAGGGAAATTGTACTTTACTGTGTGTGCATTTGTTATTCTCCCCTATGTGGACTCCCCTCACTGGTGTTAGTGGTGAGGATTGAGGCTCCTTGATTGCTGGGCCAGTGCACGGGCGTCACCTTTTTAATCAACTATTTTTCAATCATTTCATCCTTCACTATCCTAATAACTGCCCAGCACTCAAGGAGTTAGTGCAGCCCTACTCCAACTGTAGATGCCTAAGATCCTCCAACAAACTCCTACTAAAAGTAACTAATTCCAATAATAGTCATGGTAATTCACTGTACTAGAGTCAGTAGAGTTATGCTGGATTTTTAAGCTGAGAGCGCATGTGGAACCGGGTCTTAATCAATTTGTTAGTATCAAACCCATTCTTGCTGCACGCAGATAGGTAGGTAGTTAAACAGGAATATTCAATTTATGCAAATTGCTGCTATATACATACAGCAATAATATTTATTGTATAATTATTCATCAATTTTAATTTTATCTATTATGATATTTCATTCAACATTATACATTATGGTTATATGTAACAGTTATACATATTGTTTCTATTTATATGCTTATTTATTTATTTTTGCATTTATATACATTTTTTATTCATTCCTGTTTTTACCCTGATTAGAATGAATTTGTTCTATGACATTTTTTTATACAGATTTAAGAGCATCGGGAATGTTGTACATTATGATATAATTGTGAATAAGGTTTTAATATATTGCATAATGCAGCCATGAAATCTAGTGACTAAAGTATCACAATGAGTTAACTTCACTTGGTTGATTGACTGATATAATGTGTGCTAATTGAATCAGATGGAATGAATATATATATATGTTGAAGCTCAACTAGTTTGTTGAAATCTGATGAAGCGTGCCTTGGTAGCACGTGAATGCGCTTATTTTATGTCCTTGGAATAAACCTTGTTTATGTTTCAGTTTGTGGTGGTCCTTTCCTGTTGTTTTCTGATAATTCACTGTACTCCAACAAAATATCAAAGTCCTGGAACTCTATGCCTCAGATTATACTTAATACTACTAACACATCAAAATTCAAACTACTTTTTAAGGAGCACCTAACCAACACCTGGCTTTGTTCCTGCACTAAGCCAGACTAAACTTTCTTTTTTCTTTATCTTATTACAGTGCTATGCCTTCTCTGTATTCTAGATCTATCAACCTCTACCCAGCTGCCTCCTTTTCTGCCTATTTCTCCATTCATGCACTTTTACTTCAAGTGTTCTCTATGTAAATTCAGACAGTATATGTTCTGCTTATACATACCGTATAAAAGCATTACTCAGATGTATTGTTGTCTACTCTCATTTTTTATGACTCTCTGCAAATGACCTCTAATAACGTCACCTAATTTATTTACAATCTTTTTTTTCTCTTCCACGCTATGTTCGACTTTTATTACCTAATTGTGTGAGTACTTCATCTTCTTCTACATGTTATTGTTTTTATGCTTAAATATTATACAGTTCTATTGGTCACTGTTAATCTGTTATGTAAATACACATTGAATATGTCTTATTTTACTATTGTAACTTAATTAGTAATTGCTTTCTATGTAATAAGCTTTTCTCCACTGTCTTATTTTACCACTGTAACTTTATTACTAATTGTATATATGTAATTGGAGCTTTTCTCTCTGGGCCTCTGCTGACAATGGGCCATTAGCCCCAGTCGAACTTTCCTGGTAAACAAAAGTAAAATAAATAAATATTGGTATTGGTCTAATCTGTTGTTTTTTGAATTACTAGGACTGGGTCTGTATGTAAAAAGATGAAAGCACTCATCATTTTATGTATAAATAAAAGGATTTCTTTTTAAATCTACGAGCAGTGATTTTAAAAGGAATTAAGGGAATTTTCCTTTAAGTACAATTCTGGTGCCTGTATTTCCAGCTTTCAGTGAGCCATTTGTTTCAAATTTGTTTTTATTATGACAAGGGTTGGGTTTCTTTTTTGAGCCCATATGTAACAAGGTACGTATTGATGTCCAAACTTTTTAGGGGTCATTTTTATACTGAAGTTATAGATGGCTATAATATTGTTTTTTTATCTAGGTTAACGTGTTTTTTACTTAGAGTGTGCAATTCTCTATAAGTTCCAAGTTATTGGGAGTTTCAAGTTTAAGCCATTTTTTCCGAGCTTTGTCTCTGTGAGACATTGTAGTTTTTGTCAGGGTAGTGACCCATGGTTAATTTTCACTATTTTTTGTGGAGTGGGCCGTGGCTGTTTAAAGGATTTAAGAATAAGGTATTAAAATACTGATTGCCTTAGCGAATGGAAAGAACATTTAGGGCACACCATTTAAAGGCTTTCAATGTATTGATGAAGGAGTCTTTATTGAATTTACAAAGGTTTAAGGATATTTTAAGTTGATGAGTATTAGGTTGGTGGGTGGTATTTCTATGGGTATAGGCTGGAAGGTGGTCGCTAAATGAGTTTGGATAGGTTTCAGAAGTTAGGTTGTAAATTTACTAGGGCCAGAGACCAGTATCCATTCTAGAATTGCACATTTATTGTTGGTATTATTAACTTTAGTGTGTGTTTTGATAAGTTGTGTGTAAGCATAAAGGTTTATAATAGCTGACGGAAAGTCTGAAGTAAGGTTTTGCCAGTCAATATTTATATATCCTGGTATGATTTTTTTCATAACGTATATTATTAGTTGTACAGGAGAGGATTTCTTCTAAAGTTGTTATATTATTTCCAGGTGGGGTATAGACTGTAACAAAACATTTTTATTGTTAAGCTTCAGCAGTGATACAAGTATTTGAAATTTTGGAATTTTGGAATGTTGTAAGAATAGAGAGAGAGAGAGAGAGAGAGAGAGAGATTATACAAACCTGGATAAATTACTGCTACCCCACCTGCTTTCTTGGGGGACCTATCAGCTGTGATAATACTGTAGCATGGAGGGAGTACTTACACATCTTTAATATTAGGCGTAAGCAAAGTTTCTGTGATGACAAGAATATTAGGGTTATGCTGTGATATCTAGGCATGCAGTTCTGTAATCTTATTACAAATGCTACTGAGGTTGATAGTAACAATATTCTTTTTTTTTAACCAGAGATATGACAGGGTGAGGAATGTGATGTGCTAGTTTTATTAGTATGGATAAGTGGTGGTTTAATGGTAGGACAGTACAGCTGGGAAGAGGTATTGGAGGTTTTACTTGAAGAAGGGTTAAGTCACAATTTTGGAGGGATGGTTCTTTAATATTTACATTAATTAGTGAGTCACAATTTTGGAGGGGTGGTTCTTTAATATTTACATTAATTAGTGAGTTCTTTGTTGTCTATTAAAGACTTTTCTTGGTTTAAGGATGTTTATGTCTGACTTCCCATAGTTAAGTATGTCATCACTAAAGTTCTTTACCCTTTGTTAGCCTTGAGTGATTTGGTGTATCACATGCTGGAATACATTTGATGCAAAACTCATATCAAATATTATCCTTTTCATCTTGTCAGCCCTGTGTGTAATACAAAGGTGGTAATGCTTCTGTTACCTGGGTATTAATCTCAAGTTGAATGTATCTCTGTCTTAAATCATCTTGTTAAACACCAGAGTGCCACACTCACTTAACTTGCTATATTGTCTACTTACACGAGTCAAATCAATTTCTGTACTGCTTTACTGTCTACCTGCCTGTTAATACATATTTAACCTCTTTGGGATTCTTTGGATTTGGATTATAACTATGAAGAAGACCTAAGGAGAAGGGAGAGATAACTTTTACAGACCCTCATCCATTTTCTTTTTAAAATGAAGAGGTATTTTGTTATGTGTATGGACTACAGGTACTATATTAGGATTTAAAGGAATCTTGACCTGACAATTCTTGAACTTCCAAAGCACTTTTAAACAGATTACAGTATTCGTTTAGCAGGATGTCCAGGCTTTTACTTTTAATAGTGTTGCTGTTTATACTGTGTAGAATTCTGTATCACCTCTAGTAACTGTGTTGTAACAAAGATAAGAGGATTGATCTTAACCCTTCAAATGCACTGAACATAGATTTTGTCACTCTGTAATCACCACTGCATCTGCCTCAAAAACAATGCTTGATGGAGAAAGGCTTTTGTAATTTAAGGTATGTGTTTATCATTATACAAATGCTACTTTTCTGCCATGGTGGTACGGCGGTAGCATTGTTACCTTACAGCAAGAGGTTCTCCCGTTTGATTCTCGGCTTGGCTTGGGAGTGCCTTCTGTGTGGAGTCTGCATGTCCTCCCCGCGGTTGAGTAGCATTCGAAAGACATGCGGGCATAAATGGGCGTGCCTTCATTGAAAGTTGGGCGTCAAGCTGGCACCTTGGCATTTCGTAAAAAATTTCCTGCTAATCATTAGCAGACCAGAGTTCCGCTGTGGCGACCCCTTACTGGGAAAAAGCCGAAAGACAAACAACAACAACTTTTCACTATGTTAATAGATGCAACCAAGTCTATCAATATTATTGCCACTAGTTTTAACTATCTTTGCATTTGCTACTTACTTTGGCTTTACTGGCATTCCTGTTTATTGACTGCATATAAATGTGATCTTTCTTTACATTATTCTCTGTTTTTGTCTCATTTTACTGTATTTGGGCACACTCTACATGTGCCTTTCTTTTCTTCCTAGATATATTTGTTTGACAGACATTTAGTTGCTGTACTATGATTTGTCATTTCTTTTGGTAAATCTGCAAATTCTTAAACAGTGTTTCTTTGGTAGTAACCTCTGTGTTAATATTGTCCTCTATAGTACCAGCATATGTCACACACACACACACACACACACACACACACACACACACACACACACACACACACACACACACGCACGCACTCACACACGCACACAAGCACTCACACATACTCTCACACACACACACACACACACACACACACACACACACACACACACACACACACACACACACACGCACTCACACACGCACACACAAGCACTCACACATACTCTCACACACACACACACACACACACACACACACACACACACACACACACACGCACTCACACACGCACACACAAGCACTCACACATACTCACACACACACACACACACACACACACATGCACACACATTATAACAAACATATCTTCTAATTCATTATATTTTATAATTTTATGCTTTTCATTATCACATAGTTTCTCAGACGAACCTCTGTTAATGCCTCTTGTTTTACATACGGATTGTTTTTGCTACAATTTCTAAAATCTCTATTAACTCTTGAGTTTCCCTTGAAAAAAGGTTAATAGCCTAGTGGGACTAACCTGGTCAACAAAGGATAAATAAATAAAAATAAAAATAAAAAAATAAAAACTTTACAAAATCTAGAATTTTCCATAATGTCATATATGGATACAGCATGCTTTTCTCCTTACTCGTCGTGAGTTGCATGTCTACATTATATGTGCTTCTCTTTCTTTACATATGCCAGAAAATTCCAAATTTCTTGTTAGAGTTCTTAAAATGGTATAGTACATGTGTATTTTCATTCTGGTCTGCATAACACATCTTAATTTATATATTTAAAATTGCACATTTGTGGCCAGAAGTGGTTGTATAACATTTATACCTTTAAACTTGGCATCTGGGTCTGCTATAGTATCATCTGATTGATAACGTTTATCAGCTGCTATGTACTACAACAATGTTTTCAGTCTGTCATCAGTGGTTCTGTTAAGGGAAGTGGTGTAGTTTGCATACATAGCCATGCATCTCTCAATGTGGCGCTAAGCTGTATGCATCACAGTCCGCCTAGCTATGTCCAAAGGCAATTTGCTTATATATGTTTTTTGCTTAAAAGACACTGACTGTCTTTCTTTCTATTCATGTTAGTCTTTTATTCACTGCATATATTGTTTTTCTTTAAATTTATTTTTAAAGCAACTTATTTGCAGTCCAATTCCTGATCTTTTTTTTTTTTTTTTAAGGAAAACTTACTGTCACTGTCTTAAAATAAGCAACAACTGTTTTCATTTTGTTGTAATTTTTAAAACTTATTAAAATACTTTTCATTACTAGTTTTGTTTCTTTTATAATACATCACAATTTTATTCACAGTTTCATTGATGTCACATATGGGATACTGTAACATAAGTGAAAGTGATCATTGTCAAGGTAGACTGCCTAAACTCACATAGACATAGTTTAAAACAGACAAAATGCATCCAACAGAGGTGCCACTTAGAAAGTTAAGTTCTTTAGAAATACTGAAAAAAACAGATCCAGTTACTTAAGCAAGTAGCATCTGTATTATTAAGAAAGGAACGCGTAAGCATATGTAGAAAGTTTAGGGTTTCTGCTCAGAAGTGTTTGCATAGGTATTTTTATAACCCAAGCAGACTTCAAAGAATTTTTGCTCGGGTAGAAGACAAATGTTGGAGGTGTGCAGGGAAGAAAGAGGTAGCTGGGATCATATATTTTGGAAGTGCAATAAGTTGGTAGATTTAAAAAAAATCCCCATAGAGTACTCTATCAGAAATATTGGGTGAGCAAATGGCTGTAACTGAGTAAATGATCCTTTCAAGTTGAGTCACAGGATCTGATTTGCCTAGACATAGCAAGGCCTTGTTTAATTCTGGTGGCTGCAAAAAGCAATTACTAGAAAACTGAAAAAAGTATAAACCAACTGTATTTGAAATATTGAATGCTGTAGCAGAGATAAAAGAACTGAAAGTGGGATCTTTAGAAAAGAGAAGGAGCAAATTACATAGAAGTAAATGGAAATTGTGTTGACAAGACATGAGGAACAGTGTTCAGGAGGAGGAGGAGGAACGAGGTTTAAGGGAAGGCAGGAACTGAACAATTTATGTAAGGGTGGACTGATGACAGTTTATTTATTTATTTGTTTGTTTATTTATTCAGTTTGATTACTGGGGAGGTCCACTGGGCTGGGGAGCCCATTTTCAGTGGAGGCCCGGGGAGAAAAGCTCCACAGTAAGTTTATTAGATACATGTTTGTCAATCATAGTAAAAAATGCATAGTAAAAAAATACATAAAAATACAAACAATATGAAAAAGAATATATGTGCTGCCCAATGCATATGAATAAAAATGTTAATATGGTTTGTTTTGTTTTACATTAATGTATGTTTGCCTATGTCTTAAGTGATAATTTAATAAAGGTGGTAAAAAAAAGAAAGTAACACATACATGTGACTGGATATAATACTATAGCAATAACCCACGCCTGGGTGTGGGTAATGCTAACTTTACCCACGGTTGGCATGGTTTGGTCCCGAGGGCGACGCCCGAGGGGCCAAACAAAGCCAACCGTGGGTAAATTTAGCATTACCCACACCCAGAAGTGGGTTATTGCTATTATACCATGACATTATTTAAGAAAATAAACTATTACTTTTCTTAAATAATGGCATAGTATAATGCCTGTTTACTGCCCTTCCGCAGATGTCTGGCATCCGTGGCAGTTCTGATGTACTGCGCGCCTGCGCAGTACATCAGAGCTGTGGGCAAAAGCAACGGAGAAAGCAAGATCTCCATTGCTTTTTTTAGTGTCTCGCTATGTTAAATGAGTTTAACATAGCGAGACAGTTTTAAAATAAGCAACGGAGATGTCCGTTGCTTATTTTAAAACTGTCTCGCTATGTTAAACTCATTTAACATAGCGAGACACTTAAAAAAAGCAACGGAGATCTTGCTTTTAAAACACTGTCTCGCTATGTTAAATGGGTTTAACATAGCGAGACAGCTTTAAAATAAGCAACGGAGATCTCCGTTGCTTATTTTAAAGCTGTCTCGCTATGTTAAACCCATTTAACATAGCGAGACAGTGTTTTAAAAAAACGAGTTATACTAATGGAAAAAAGTCCGGGCGACTGGACCTTTTTCCATTAGTATAACTCGATTTACAGCGGGCACGCTGGCCAATCAGCGTGCACGTTTTGGGGGGGTCATGGTATAATTGAAAATATTCTATCTTGTCTGAAATGAAGATACAGATGACGGTTGACTAACAGCAGAATGCCTATGTCAAATATTTAAATGTGTCATGTACAGCTCTGTAGCATTCTACTGTGCTCATGATCTTCCCTAAAAGTGTGGATTTTCTAAATAAGGAATCTAGTGTTCCATTCCAACATTTTTGGCCTTTATCAGAAACATGGCAAACCTAAGCTAATTGTTTACACTAATTTAGGTCAAAAGGAAAAGGTGAGATGCGTTTGTATAATAAAATGCCCACTTGGAAGCCCTGTTATTCGTAGAGGATATTATGGTATATAGTATCATGGCAACATAATTTGATGACATTAGCAGTATGCCAAAGATAAACTGCATAATGCACACTGTTACATTAGAATGAGAGAAGGAATTTCTACTGATGTCAGAAATTACTTTGACTTATGATCTACAACACTGATGGATAATTCAAGATCTTTCAAGTGATATTTAATATTTCTAACAGAGAATCATACCTGGGGTTCAAATGGAGAGATGATAGAAAAGGACAGTAATATTGTTGGAACTGAATTCATCCTCATTGTCTTGGTGAGCATTCACATGGTGGACCCTGTTTTTACAAAATCTCACCAAGATGACACTGATATACAGACTGTATTTTATATAGCAAATATATATCAAGTAGAGAGGTAGGTTAAAAAATAAAAAAAGACAGCTGGGTGCACAGTTCCCAGGAAAAAAGTGCTCAATCCTGGTGTAAGCACTAGTGCCAGGAATGTAAAAAATGACTGTGTAGAATCCTTAAACATGGAAACATTCCTACAATGGGGTTAGGCCAGGACTGGGGGGAGATGCCCCCCATCATCTAAAGAAGCAGTAGTTCACAAAAAACACAAAAACTGAAAGGTGAAAAAAAGCGATAAAGAGGACAGCGTGGACTATTGAATATAAGGAAGAAATTATAAATTGTTACTATTTAACAAGAAGTCCTGAATTTCTAGATAGAAGATATTCAGAAAAATTAAGAGGAAAAAAAATACTTGCATGAGAAAAACTCTCAAAAGCTTCAAATGCAGATTTCTGTTCATTACTACAACTGACCCAAGCAAAACATTATATAGATGAAGAAACTTTGGACCACATGGAAAAAGAAGCAACAGAGGAAGTTCAGAAATGTAAAAAAACAAAATTCAGAGATTTTTGAAAGATATAAAAAAGAAACCTGGACATGAGAAAGAAAAACACATCTGTTATGATGCAATATTAATGCAAAGGAAAAAGCCAAACTAACCAATACAAAAAAGGCTCCAAAGATATTTGAAGAGAAATACAGGCAAAGGCACCCAGATATGCACATTTTTCACAATACAAAAAATAAGAAAACAAAGGAGGAAAGTAGAAAAGAGGGTTAGTAATGGAGAAGTTACAGAAATAGAAATTGAAGTTGCTGATTACCTGTGAAGCAAATGATTTAGTGTAGAAAATCTTACTCAAGTTAATCTCATAGCATGATGAAACAATGAGCTCCCAAATTAAGGACAAACGGGTAGAATGGGAAGCATGTGATTCCTTGCCATATGAAGGTGTTCTGCAGTCTTCACTAAGAAACCAGTCCAACAGTTTAATTGGAATTGCACAGCAAGGGTAGGAGTAGAACTGTGGCAACTGTGATGCAGGCAATGTTGTGGAGTGATGGGCAGTAATGAGTTACCATATGAAGGAGCAACAGGTGATGCAGAATGGAGCTGAAGAAATGTCACAGGAAGACGTTCTGGAACTTTCTGTAGAAGGCCTGCAGATAAAACAGATGAACACAATAATCAAGGCTATTAACAGAAACTCGTGATATAACAGATGTAAACAGGATATATTGTGGTGCAGCTAAATTCATAACAGATAATGTCTTACCATAAAATTGCAGAACAATAAGGAAGAGGAAGGGAAGGGAGTTTATAGTCATTTAGAAAAAACTTAATTATAGCAAAAGAATAAAAGGGTAACAAAAGAAAGTTATATGGAACAAAGGATTCTTTATTATTAAATAACAATATAGGAGTGCTTACAGATGTATATGATATACCCTATAATGATGAAATACATTACAGAGACCATGAAACAGTGACAACCAACTTTGCAGTTAAGCCATGATAAAGAACAAATTATTATCCCAGGGATAAAAATTCACAGGGGGATATTTCAGGGTAACTGTCACTGCTGCTCTTTTGTCTTGCCCTTAACCCATTAAACTGTCCACTTAACAGATTAGGTCATGGTTGCAACTTGGCTCAAAGAAACAACCAAGCGTAAACACATTTTATCTTCTTTTTGTGGATTACTTAAAACTGTATAACTCATCAGATGAGGAGTTGAAAGCACAACCACAAGTGTTTCATAGGTGTATACTAGGCTAATGGCCCTGGAGCATTTACAAGCCCAGCCCATAGAAGTGCCCTGGCATCGTGCCACCCGACGTTAGTTCCCAGTGCCTCTATCAAGTACAGCCACTGGAGTGATCCTCGGGGTGAACTTTCTATTTCCCATCCACTCATCAAGATTTATCTTGAAGAGGTCAGTGAGTTGCTCTGCTTGATCTGTATGGGAAGTCTAATCCAGAGCATAGGCAGTCTCTGGGTTATGAACCTGTCCCTCCAGCATGTTCTGTTGATTGTGGTAATGAGGTTGAGGTCTGTGGAGCATGTGGTGTGGAGGGATTGGGATTACTTTAGATGTAGCATTTCTAACAGAGCTGGGTCAGACATGGCTTTGTAAGTCAAGCAGAGATCGCCTCTAAGTAGGCGTTATGAGACAGAGAATAGCTGTAGTCTTTTGAGTCTGTTCGTGTAGGACATGTGCTTAATGCCTAGTATCCTCTTCTTGAGGTACTTCGGTGGCCTCTCCAGCTGTTGCAGGTGTCTAGTGAGGTACATGCCAAATGGGGCAATACACTCAATGACTGGTCTAATGAGGGAAGAGTAGAGAGAGACAATGACCTCTTTCTTCCTGGATGCAAAACCCTTGGTAATGAGATGTGCCACACAGAAGGACTTTCTGACTACAGTGGCAATGTGTGGTCGAAGGAGAGGTTGCTATCAACCTGCGTCCCCAGATCTCTTATAATGCCTTCAGTGGGCTCCCACCGATGTGGCAATTAGTGGAAACTGAGTTTTTACCAAAGGGGATGGTGACGCATTTTTTGGCATTAAGCTTAAGGCCATGGGTTCGACATCAGTCATTGGTCTCAGTGAGGCCTTTCTGTAAGATGTCTGCATCACTTGGGGAGTGGCTCCCAGCTTGCAGTCATCTGCAAACTTGGTCAGTCAGAGTCCCTTTGTGTTGGCCTGGATTTCTGAAAAGTAGATGCCGAACAGGAGAGGACCCAGGACCAATCCCTGTGGGACTCCGCTCATGACTGGTCAGCAGTCTGATTTGGAGTCCACTACTTTCACACTGTGTGTTCTATCTGTGAGACAATTTGCAACCCATCTAGTGATATAGAGGTTGATGCCTAGTTTGGTGAGTTTATCAATAATTCCTGAGTGAGAAATGGTATCAAAGGCCTTGGCCAGATCAAGGTAGGCTGTATGCACTGCCTTTCCTTCATCCACAGCCCTGGTGACTGACTCAAAGAAGTCAACCAGGTTGAGCAGGCATGATCGCCCTTTCACAAAACCAAATTTTGTGGGGTCTAGAGTTTGCAGATTTCCTATATCTTTGTTAATCAGGTCCATGATGATGCACTCCCATAGCTTTACATATCAGACTCTTCAGGCTAATGGGGCGATAATTCCCAGGGTTTGTAGTCGCTCCCCCTTTATGGACAGGGATGACTGCTTCAGTGTGCCATTCGGGAGGGACAAAGCCTAAGATGAGGCTGTGACTGAACAGGGCACACAGATGTGGTGCCAGTTCACTTTTTTGTTCATGTAGAACACAGCCAGGGATATTATCGAGTCCCATGGAAGATGTATAGGTTCATAGGTAGGTACTAGGCTATAGGCCCTAGGACCTATACAAGTCTAGCCATAACAATTCCCTGGCTATTGCTTCCCAAAAATATTTACTTTCCTGGACCCCTGTCTAGCAGGGCTACTGATGTGATCCCTGGGATGAATTTCCTATCTCCCATCCAATCGTCAAGGTTTCTCTTGAAGAGGGCCATTGAGGTGCTCTGCCTGACATGTATGGGCAGCCTATTCCAGAGTATGAGGAGTCTCTGGGTCAGTAACCTATCCCTCCAGCATGTTCTATTCATCGTGATGATAAGGTTAAGATCCCTGGAGTGTATGGCTCAGAGGGATTGGGATTTCTTTAAGTGTAGCATGTCCAACATCTCTGGGTTTGACATGGCCTTGTATGTTAGGCAGAGATTGCCTCTGAGTAGTCGACATGCGACTGAGTATAACTGGAGTTTCTTTAGACAGTCAGCATAAGGCATATGCATTAGGCCTGTGATTCTTTTAGTGAGGTATTTCTGCGGTCTTTCTAGTTGTTGCAGATGTCTTGTGAGGTACATACCAAACGGGGCATTGTATTCTATAATGGGTCTAATGAGGGATGAGTACAGAGGGACAATGACCTCCTTTTTTTCTGGATGAAAAGCCCTTAGTGATGAGGTGTGCCACATATAAGGATTTTCTAACTGTTGTGGCTATGTGGTTATCAAAGGTAAGACCACTGTCCACCTGTGTCCCTAGGTCTCTTATCACACTTTTGGTGTTTAGTGTACTGCCACCTATATGGTAGTTCACAGGTATGTGGTTTTTCCCAAAAGGGACAACTATACATTTTTTGGTATTTAGCTTGAGCCCATGGCTCTGGCACCAGGCATCTGTTTCAGTAAGGCCCTTTTGTAGTATAGCCACATCACTTGGGGATTCAATAATGGCTCCCAGCTTGCAGTCATCTGTGAACTTTGTAAGCCAGAGTCCCTTAGTGTTGGCCTGTACTTCAGAGAAGTAGATGCCAAACAAGAGTGGTGCCAGGACAGAACCCTGCAGTACACCACTTGTCTGGAGCAGGATTTGGAGTCGGCTACTTTTACAGTGTGTGCTCTGTCAGTAAGCCAGTTTGCAACCCATCGAGTGATAAAGGGATTAATGTCAGCTTAGTAAGTTTATCTATGATTCCAGAGTGGGGGATGGTGTTGAAAGCCTTGGCAAGGTCCAAGTAGGCTGTGTGAACCACCTTACCCTCGTCCACGGCTCTGGAGACTGATTTGAAGAAGTCAAGCAGGTTCAGGAGGCAAGATCAGCCCTTCATGAACCCAAACTGGGTGGGGTCCAGTGTTTGAAGGTTGCCAATGTCTTTGTTTATAAGTTCCATGATAATACATTCCATGGCCTTGCAGATCAGGCTTGTCAGACAGATGGGATGGTAGTTCCTGGGATCCAAAGTGGATCCCCCCTTGTGGAGTGGGATGACTGTAGCTGTGCGCCACTCTGTGGGCACGAAGCCTGAGATGAGGCTATGATTAAACATGATACATAGCTGAGGTGCCAGTTCATTTTGTAGTTCATGCAGTATACAGCCCAGGATGTCATCTGGTCCCATGGATGCTGTATTCTTGGCAATGGAGAGTGCATTTTTAACTGAATGGCCGTAATTACCAGAATTTGGCATTCTTTCGGTATTGAGATGGGCCCTTTAGAGGGTGAGAGGGGGGGTGAAGTTGGCACTGAATGTATCTACGAGGATACTGGCAATATCCTTGGGATCTGTATATCTAGTGCCATTCTGCTGTAGCTCAGAGCCGATCTGAGTATTGCCATTTAGATTCTTGACATAGCTCTAGAATGCCTTGTGGTTGTATTTGGAATCTTTGGCAATTTTGTTTTCGTAACTAGCTTTGGAAGATTTTATGAGGGATCTCAGCTTTCTACTGAGGCTGGTGAGGGAGTTTTTTGAATCCTGGGTTCTTCCTCTTTTCTGCAACAGGTCCTTCCTTCTGTTGTACAGCTTGTTTATGGCAGAGGACCACCAGATTGGCTTCCTTTTTTTTAGAGGACAGCATCTTGGTTCTATTTAGGATGACTTGGTCCATGCACGAGTAAATGTGCTCGTACAGCACCTTAGTGTAGGATTCAGCAGTTCCCATCTGCATGGGTGTCGTGAAGTTTGTTACTTCTGACTTGAGAAGCATGAAGTTGACTTTAGAGACGTTTTTTATGGAGGTTTCCTTAAAGCGGGGTGGGGTGGGATGTGGATGTATTCCTGGCCTTGGACAATGCAGCTTTAACCTGTACAGCAGTAATGCTGGGTGTTTGGCATTCTTCCAGTATTGCGATTGGTCCTTTGGGGGGAGAAAGGGGTAAAGTTGGCACTAAATCTGTCGGCCAGTATGTTGGCAATATCTGTTGGCTGATTATAGGAGGTACCGTTGTGCAGTATCTCAGAGCAAATCTGGGTATTGCTGTGGAGGTTCTTGATATAGCTATGGAAGGCTTTGTGATTATTTTTAGTGCCTGCCCCAATTCTGCCTTCATAGCTGGCTTTAGAAGATTTAATGAGGGATCTCAACTTTTTGTTGATGCTAATAAGGGAGTTTTTCCAGTCTTGGGACTTCACCTTTTTCTGCAACAGCTTCTTCCTTCTGTTGTACAGTTTATTAATGGCAGGGGACCACCAGATTGGCTTCCTTTTTTTTAGAGGCGAGCATCTTGGTTCTGTTGGGTAATGGCTAGTTCCATGCATTTGTGTACATGTTCGTACAGTAGATTGGTGTATGATTTGGCAGTCATCCAGCTATTTTCCATTGGCATGGGTGCCGTGAAGTTAGCCACCTTTGTTTTTCAGATTCCAAAGTCAGCTTTGGAGAAGTTTTTCAAGGTGGTTACCTTTGCAGGGGGTGTGGGTGAGATGTGGATTTCCATGGTGATTAGTTTATGGTCGGACATGACCAAGGAGGGATTGACTATTGGTGTAGAGCAATGGTCACCCATGTTAGTAATACCCAGGTCAAGGATATTGCTTCCTCTAGTGGGGGTCAGAAAGAGCTGGTCCAGGGCATTGGAAATGAATTCCAGGAAGCGTTGCGCCAGTGTATTGGTGTTTGCGTAGATTTCCCAGTTGATGGAGGGGTAGTTGAAGTCTCCTAGTAACAGAGTGTTGGGTTGGACCTTCATAGATTCCAGGGAGCTTAGAAACATGGAGTGAGAGTCTAGGGACATGGTTGGGGACCTATAGCAGGCTATGACCTGGATTGCAGTCCTACCCAATGTTAGTTGTACCTGAAGTATCTCAGGTGCATTATGCTGGACTACTAGTCTGGAGGTGTGCATATTCTTTATGAATATGGAGACACCACTGCCTTTGGAGCTTCAGGCCATGTTTTGGGGCTGAAAGGTGTGGAATGAGTTATAGCCTGGTCGATGTTCTCCATTTTGAGTAGTGCTTCGAACGAGTTTATCTTGACATTACATATATTTATAGCTGTTACAGTGGTAATTTGGTCTTTGGAACACTGATTAAAAACGCACTATAGGGGTGGCAAGAGCCTTAGCTAGTACCTGTTAACTCAGGGGTGACAGATGCAGGCCATCTCTGGCAAAGCATCAAAGACTGTCAGTCATGTCATCACAAGCAGACAGATACTGGATCCCCTTAGAATGACATCAGAAACTTAGCCAATTAAGGAAGGATTCTGCACAGGGCTAGGGTCATACCTGCCTGGGCCACATAATCCGAGAGCTCCACCATGTCTCTTTTCATGTAGTCCAAGGAGGTGCATTTCATGTCATTCACACCCACATGGACAATGACATAGTCATACTTGTACTTGTTGTGGAGTGACCTGAGTGCGTGTGTTATGCGTCGAATTCTGGCACCTGATAGACAGCTGACTGTTACCTTCTCCTTATTCAACCTAGTGAGTGAGACATCTGTGTGCCTCACTATTGAGTCACCTATGATTAGAGCATTGGGCAAGGTGTTTAGCCTTAGGGGCTTAGGTTGAGGGGCACATTGTGGAGGTGAGCTAGCTTAGATGATGCAAGAATGTCATTTGGTCTTTATAAATGTGAAAAAGCAACATTTAAACCAGGAAAGCTACACCACCAAGAAAATATCAGTCTGGGACAGTAATGTGATATAAAGGAACCTGAGCAGGAGGGAGTGTATAAATATTTGGGAATTCATGAAGGATCAACTATAAAACATGAACAAATGCGAACAAAACTCAGTAAGTGCTATTTTAGATGACTAAAACTAATACTGAAGATAGCCCTGATATCTAGGAACAAAGTCCAAGCTATAAACCAGTTTATTCTTCCTGTTCTTACAGTTCTGGGGTGATTGATTTGCCCCAAAATGTATTGGATCAGTTGGACAGGAAAACAAGAAAAGTATTTCATGCTTATCAAATGATATATAAAAATCAATGTATACCAAAGATTATATATTTCTCATTCTGAGGAGGATATGGGCCTCCTCAAAACTGATTGCATGTATAGATCTGCAATCATGGAACTACATACATATCTGCTGACCTCACCAGATCCAAACATAGTGAAAGTTTTAAAACATGAGAAGAAGTCTAAGATGACTTCCCTGATCAGTTTAGCAGAAGCATACTGGAGCCAATTGAGAATGGAAATCAAACCAGAAGTAGATAAAAATCAGGAAGCAACTGAATGTGCCAAAAAACAAAAGAAAATATATAAGAAGAATCAAATGAAAAAGAAGAAATGTGAAAAGGCATAAATATTGTGATATTTACAGAAAACTCCTGGAACAACCTCGTGTTGATGAGGATTTAATGCAGGAATGGTTAAGGAAAGGTGAATTTAAACCAAAAGATGAAAGGTTGCCCAGGATAGTGGATTACATACATGTTGGTTTACAAAGTCCATTAAGCATGTGGGAGAAACAGACAAATGCAGGTTCTAGAAAACAGAACTGAAAACAGTCACACATCTTGTTGCTGGGTATGATACATTAATGGCAGAGGGCCTCTATACTGAAAGACATAATAATGTGGCAAGACTGTTGCATTGGGGATTGTGCAAACACTACAATACTGACGTAGCTGAGAAGCATTTGAAACATGAGCTACAAAGCATTATAGGGAATGATGAAGTTTATATCATATGGGATCACCCATTACCAACAGTTTAGAAAATAGATGAGAGAAAAACATATATAGTAGTCCATGAAAAGAAGACAAAAGTAGAATTGATCATTGAAATTGCTACACCCAGTGAATACAAAGTCTTACATACAGAGAGATACAAAGTCATAAAATAACAGGATTTACAGGCAGAAACAGCAGCATTGTGGAAGAAAGATACCTAAACAGTTCCAATAGTAGTAGGAGTAATGGGTTTCATAAAAACAAATTTACAAGTATACTTATATATACTACCGATACATGTAACTCCATTTGAATTACAGTAGGAGTCAGTTCTGGGCACATTGCGGGTGCTGCTAACAGCTCTTTTGGCTGACATCAAAGACTGAAAGAATACTAATTTCAAGAACTTTAATCACACCCTGACTTAGGAATGGGGTCAGTTCCCATCATGGTATTAGAAACCCAAAAGACTTGGAGAAATTAAACCGAGAGAGGCATACTTCTTTGAATAATACTGATCAGTTTAAATGCCCAAATCCAAATGTAAAGTGTTTCTACAAGACATTTTTACTTAAACTGCATTCCAGATACCTTTACTATAGGAATTTTAACTACCCAAATATAGACTGAAAGATAACTACTCTAATAATATGCATGCACAGACCATATTGAAATGTCTTGACAGTGAAAGTCAAAAACTAAGTGTTAGAAACCTAACTATGGGATGCAATTTATTTTATTAACTGTTAATAATTAGCAATATAATATTCTTGACTTTTTTAAAACAAGAAACATCTTTATTGAATTATTAATTATGACATAGGCAATTCAACATTTATATAAATGAAAACAGACATTCTTGACTTAATCTTAACTAAGCCATTTAATCAATGCAGCACGTTTATATTCACACCTCTAACGAGTACTAGGAGCACAACACTATAAGGGTCTATATCATTATTTCAAATGTTCAGATACTCAAATCTCTAAAGACCGACACCAAAATATTGAACTGCAAGTACACCGAACGTGAAAAAGTGCAAAATTCAAAATATCAAATTTCCATAGTTGGCCAACTCCACCTCCTGCTGCGTACTGCCTACCCAAACAAAATAAATAATCTACACTTCACCCATATGTATAATTACTATATATGCACTTCACTTAACCCTACTTCTAACCCTAAGATCAGTATCTATTGCACATGTACGTTAGATGTATTACTATATATGGACTTTACGTTAGATGTATTACTATATATGGACTTACCTTAACCCTACTTCTAACCCTAAGGTCAGTATCTATTGCACATGTATGTTAAATGTATTACTATATATGCACTTACCTTAACCCTACTTCTAACTCTAAGGTCAGTATCTATTGCACATGTATGTTAAATGTATTACTATATATGGACTTACCTTAACCCTACTTCTAGCCGTAAGGTCAGCATCTAGTGTACATGTACGTTAGATGTATTACTATATATGGACTTACCTTAACCCTACTTCTAACCCTAAGGTCAGTATCTATTGCACATGTACGTTAAATGTATTACTATATATGCACTTACCTTAACCCTACTTCTAACTCTAAGGTCAGTATCTATTGCACATGTATGTTAGTTTCCTATACAGGATAAGGGAATCTCCTACTGGCGTTTTAACTTAGTAAACATGATGTGGCCAACTATGGAAATGTGATATTGTGAATTTCGAGGTTTTTAACGTTCGGTTAACTTGCGGTTCAATATTTTGGTGTCGGCCTTTAGGGATTCAGGTAAATGAACGTTCGAAATAATGATACAGACTCATACTTAAAAAAAGGTTAATCCTTGAACCACTACAAATAAAAATAACTTGAAATTGTGTAACTCTGAAAAAAGGGACTCTTTTACTAAGCTATAAAAGTAATACAGATATATCCTTAACAACACTAAATAAGCTTAGTAGCAACATGTTCTGTTAAGAGCTAAAAATATAGTAAACACAACCATAAACAAACTATCCCTTGGACAGAGAAGTAGTGCACTACTTGTGGTAATTGCTTACTGTAGGTAGGTCAATTGCCATGACAGTGAGAAAAGTACAGTTGTGTACACTTACCATAAATGTAGATGTTCGAGTGCATTCACTGTTGCAGTCATCACATTTGGGTTATCCCTGCCAGGGTAGCCCTCGGCCAGCCCGAATACCAGAGACTTAGTATTTTTGCGTCGGTTGCTGTCGCTTGAGGACTGATGTTAGGTCATCAGTAGTATAAAGTAAGGCAGCCGACACCATTACATCAGTTTTTCTTGCCCTAACCTTTCAGGACCCCCCAAGTAGGCGGCCAGGTTCTGGTGGAAGAACCCCATCAGTGGAAAATACCAATATGTCCCTTGTAAGGAAAGGAGGACAACAAGGAAGAATGGTAACAAAAGGAGAAGGAGAAAAAAGGGGGATGGAGGGAGGAAAACCAGGACTGCAACAGTGAATACACTCAGACATCTACATTTATGGTAAGTGTACACAACTGTACTATGTTCTTCATGTTTCACTGTTGCAGTCATCATATTTGGGTTGATTCCAAAGCTGAGGAAATGGGTGGAGGCAGTCAAGGGTACTAGGAGCTGGCTACGATGCCCTGCAAGTCTGCAGAGGCAAACCCTGCCCTGGAATTAGAAAAGAGAGGCAGGTGGTAATGCTTGGTAAAAGTGTGAACAGATGTCCAGGTGGCAGCCTCCAGGATGTCCCTGGTGGAGACTCATCTGAGGAAAGCTGCAGAGGTGGAGGCTGCTCTGGTGGAGTGTCCTGACCCCTTGGGGGGGGGGGAGCCTTCCCATGCTGTTTGTAGCAGAAATGGATGCAGTGTGCTATCCATTTGGAAATGGTTTGCAGATGGCTTTGCCTTCTGCCCCTCTAGCAAAGCTAACCAGCAATTGATCAGACTTTCTGAAGGATTTTGTCCTGTCTAGATAGACTCTGAGCTGTCTTTGCACATCTAGAGAGTGAAGACTCCTTTCCCCCTTGTTCTGGGGATTAGGAAAAAAGGTGGGCAAATGAATAGATTGGTTGTGAGCCACACTGGACACCACCTTGGGCATGAAGGATGGGTTAGTTCTGAGGGATACCCTGTCTGCATGGAAGATGATGAAGGGTTCCACAGCCATGAGTGCTTGCAGCTCAGAGACACATCTGACTGAAGTGATGGCCAGAAGGAAAGCTGTCTTCCAGGAGAGAAATTTTAGCTCTGCAGAAGAAGCTGGTTCGAAAGGGGACAGGGTGAGCTTTTCTAATACAAAGTTAAGGTTCCAAGCTGGTGTTGGTGCCCTTCTGGGTGGCCTCAAGTTGCTAGCCCCTCTTAGGAACTGTTTGATCAAAGGGGGTAAGAAAAGGGGCTGCTCAGTGGGAAAATGAGCAGAAAAAGCAGAGGCATGATTTTTTATAGAGGACAAAGAGAGGCCACTGTGTAGTAGGTCAGCTAAGTAATCCAGGATGACAGGAAGGGAGGGCTGTGCTGTATTGGCTCCCTTAGCCTGGATCCAAGTTCAGAACCTTTTCCATTTATCAGCATAAGACTTTCTAGTGCTAGGACATCTGGCCTCATGGATAACATTCAGAACCTGTTTACTGAGGTTGGCAGATTGGTTCAGGCTTAGGGAATAAGCCAAGCTGCCAAATTGAGTGTCTGCAATTGGGAATGCATGAATTCCCCTTCTCTCTGGGTCAGGAGGTTTGGAATCTGAGGAAGATGTCATGGAGGTAGCAGTTTGGTTTTTGCATCTTCAGATATAGATTGTTACTGTTACAGTATGGAGACAAATCCTGCAGAAAAAAGTTTATTTAACAAGATGTAAAGGGGGTTTAAATGATTATATTTACACCAGTGAATAAACTTGCTGGGATGTTTGGGAATAGTGTTCTTGATTTTGTTCTAGGTAGCTTCAGTCTGATCATGGTATCAGGAGATATGGTCGAGGGGGAGCACAACTTCTGAGTGTAGTATAGTGAAGGCCTTACTTACTGGATCTCTGACGCTGGAGCTAGATTTACTATCAAAATGTTGCATGTACAGTTACGTGAATTTCAGAATCTTGTAATCAAATGAGTGACTGATAAAAACAGGGAACCAACACCTTCCGAGTTCATTAAATTGAAAGCAAGAAAGTGATTGGTTCCTGTAAAATTGACGTTGATTGAACGGTGATTTTAAAGGAACAGTCAAACTGGTTTGAATGTTGAACGTCATTTTTACCATTTTCGACATATGGTAAAACGATGCTCATAAATTTAACCATATGAGTCGATGCAGCTACTCAAATATGTTGTGTCATTCAATATTTTGATAGTAAACCCTGGAGCTATATTAATTTGATAGGATATTATCAATGTCTTGCGGTTCAGAATACACTGTGTGTCTGATTTTATGGGCAATACAGTCTTGAATATTGTCTCTGAGGTGTCTTATGTAGTTATAAAAAATGTTCTTTTCTTCTATTTATTTTCTTTTTTTTTCTTCTATTTATTTTCAAGCTTAATCCTATATAAGGCCTTGGGTGAGTGGACTGTCCTTGTTAATACCTATAGGGGTATAATAAGCTTGGTTTTAATTTTCAATATTGGGTATTTTTTGTAGTTTATGTAGAGTTTACTTCCCCTGTTGCATAGTTTGTTTATCCTACATTTCCACCACATGCAATAGTTCTTAAATTCTCCACCATACCTGTTTCAGATACGGACATGACTTATAATGCAGCAATCCAGGATGTTACATAATCTATTAAAACTGTCAGTGGTTAGATTACTAGGGGCACTCAGTGTTTAATCTCAATTAATGTTAGTAAGGACATCATTAATTTTAAAGTAGTCACTAATGGAAAAATCCTGAAATGTATAAGTACTAGCATGAGATTAGTCTTATTTTTCATAGAAATGTATTGAATTTGTTGATGTTTGCAAGCTGGGAGGTAATCCCCTCTCCTCTTTGCTCTCTCATAAAGATAATATTTATTCAGAAAGGGTTCAACATAACATGTATCTGACACATAAATAACATGTTGGCCTTCAGTGTTAAATTTAGCATTAGTGCCAGTAAACATCCATTCTATTGTTAAGGATGTAGGTATAGTCATAGCTAGATAGGGTTCTCATGAATGACAACACATATTCCCACTGGCACGAAAGGTGTTCATTGTGAGACATGATATCAAGGGGGTTATTAGCTGCTGCACTTAGATTATCATTCTACTGTCCAGCTCACTCAATTTGGTCGACCATGAAGTATAACGTGTATCAATGTAGTCGCTTGATCAAACATCTGGATGAGTAAAAAACGTTCACAAGAATAGAATGACTTGGCAATCTAGTTTACTCAGAGTTAAAAAGCTCCCCTCTTCTCAGTATTATACTGCTTACTGGGAGAAGGGGGGCAGAATATCTACATTTTTCCTAACCCATAAAAGATCCTATCATCTTTGAGAATGTCTGCCTGTAGCATCCTAATGGAGGGAGTCGGTAGATGCAGAAAGGAAATCAGCCTTAAAATAACCAATAACAGTAGAAACAAACACAATAACTTTATCGTTCAACAACTCCCTTGCTTTTGGAACACCATTCCCCTCCCAAGTCCATTAACACTAACAGACCTTGATGAATAAATCACCCATATACATTTAAACAAGAGACAACAATCAACAAACTTCTAGAAGACCATTACACAGTAATCATAGGAACAGCTTTATGAGTTTGTCACCTACCTGGAAAGCACCACTGATTTTTTGAGGTTTAGTATTTCACTCTCAGACACAACTATAGATTTTGTAGATGTCCGAGTGATGAAAAACACAGAAAATTTAGGATTGAGAGTGTGCTATATAGGAAGGAATGTTGGAGACATACTCTCCTAGCCTATGATAGCATGCACCCTAGATATACATTTAACAACATTGCTCAGGGACAATTTTTTCGAACATCCAGGTTATGTACCAATGATGAGACATATAGAGAGAAGTCCACAGAACTGATGGTGAACTTAAAAGCAAGGGGATATAATCAGAATATAATACAGCACGGATTTAATAAAAGTAAAGAAGAGAGGTTGAACAAAGCAAAACCTTGGTTTTCTGGAACTGTAGACGTGCATGATAGGGGAGACTGATACAAGCAGCCAGCCCCTACAAGTAACTTTGAATTACAGCAATAACGTGGGAGGTATATGTGACATTATTTGTCAAAATTGGAAAATCTTGTTAACAGACGATAGGGTGAAGGCATTAATAACTCAGGAACCCACATTTTGTTTTAAACGCAATAAGAACTTAAAGGATTTGCTATGCACAGATCAACAAGGGGCTAGGAAACCTGAAATGGGGCAACAAGGGACATTCCCCTGTAGACATTGCAAAGCTTGCCAATATATTAGACGTGACAACATACTTATCCATCCACTGTCTGGAAAGAGCTATTCATTGAAATACTATGCTGATTGTTTAACAAGTAATATTATATATTTGGCTGACTGTATGCAATGTTGTTCATTTTATGTTGGCAAAACAAATTGTAGATTGAAAGATAGGGTGTTACAACATATGCCAGCTATACGTACAGCAAATATACATAATGCTCTGTATCAGCATGTAAAACAGTATCCTGGGCATGTATTTTCTTTTATGGTTTTGCAGGTTATTCATCCAACCAGGATGGGGGGGATTTGAGAAATATAACAGAATGTAGTGAAACTAGATGGATAATTAATCTGGGTGCTGATAGAACACCAGGTTTGAATGGTGTTATTCCTAGTAAGCCTTTTTTAAAAAAAAGAGGAGGGCTTTTTATTGAGACTTTGATTGGCTATTATGTATTTTAAAAGGTGTTCATAACTTTTGTATGATGTCTGAAGGAGGGTTTTTTAAACCTGAAAGCGCTAACCTACTGCATTTTATTAGACTACTGTTTTTTTTTATCAGCCTTGTGGTCTGGGCTGTTTGTTTTTGCTGTAAGTATGAATATTGTGAGTGATAGTACACAAAGAGAACAGCTGCAAAACACTGGTGGACTCGATTATAGGCATTTTTTCATCCTCATATTTTTTTCTTTTGCTAAAAAGACATAATTCCTTCAGAAAACCACCTGTCACATACATTCTGCTACCTGAATATACAAAGCGTTGTACTAAAACATATTAATTATGTTATTTTGGCCCCATGCCTGTTGACCATCAAGCCTCCTCAGTTGGTCTCAAGCTCAACTTTCAGAGCCTGCGGGGGGAGGATGTCTTTCAGGCAGCCATGATGATTGCTTGTACGCTCACCAATATAATGACGATGAGGACATTTTTGTTTTTATGACCTAACTCCTTCCCTGGGCAGGAGTATACCTACATTATCCCAAGAGAAACTATGCCTTCCTGTCCCATGGCTACCTTCTGAGTAGTTGCTTGGTGAAGCCTACTGCCATATAGCAACTTGGTGTGCCACATACATGTCCTCAGGTTGTGGGTATGCTTCTTTTCCTCTGAAAGACTGCTACAGCTTGAGGCCTGCTCTGACCCCCCCCCCCCCCCCCAGGATAGGTAAGCTAACACTCCCTGCCAGAAGCATGAAGTGCCCAAGCAGCTAATCAGATCAGGTTGCTTGGGTCATAGTTAGGACTTTATCTTTCCACTCCACCAGACTGGCTTACTAATTATGCTTTAATGTATTTTTCACTCAGATTCACAAAAGCCCAACTGACTATTAGGCATTACTCCCCTACTTATAACCCCCCTTTACCTATTTGGTCCCCATGTCTGGAGTAACAATCTGGACAGTAAGGAGGGCAATGTCACATTGTCAACCTCTGACTATGTGTTTAGTCTACCCATTACATTCTATCTGCCCTCAAGGACTGGGCATGAAATGGCCCTTGCTGACAGCTTCTTTGTCCAACATTCATCTACGTATGGTGCTATGGTGTCTGCTACCCCCTCATATGTGCTGCATCAATTACACTTCTTCTCAGCTCCGGCAGGGCTGCTGCTGCTGCTGCTGCTGCTCCAGTGAGTATGAAATACCCACTTCCCTCCCCCTAGCTAGCCTCTGCCTACTGGTCCCATTCCTTGCAGCCAGGTCATCAGCATCACAAAGCATTTGACTTACCTCTGTGCGTGTATTTTTAATCTTGCAGTTTGGGTCGCATGTTGCAGTGCACATATTTAATACAAAAATGCTTTTATACTGCTTGTACCGAATACATTTTAGAACTCTGTTTCTGAACTGCATGTTATATTCATAAGATGTCCAAGTACATTAAGAGACAAAGATTGTTACATGCGAACTATAAACCACACTTAACCTTCTGCAGAATGTGTCTCTGTCTCTCTTTCTCTCACACACATACATGCATGCGTAAACGCACACACACACACAAACACACACACACACACACACACACACACACACACACACACATATATATATATATATATATATAGAGAGAGAGAGAGAGATACAAACTGTCTGGAATACTGAAAAAAATATATTACTTACTTATTGTCTACAAAACATTTATGCTGCTGACTTAGTGAAACATCAGTCTTATCACAGTTAGCAACATCTCAGGCCCAGCTTAAAGTCCCACACTGCCATACATTACTAGTATGCATTGTTATCATTTCTCCAAGGATAAAAAAACTGCATTTTAAGCATATTTATTATCAATCATTTTTGTTCTTATACATTTTCTGCTTTGAATGCTTTAAAGTAGACAGTCTCATCCAGTTTATCCTGAATTCACTTGAAATACCACTTCTGGTTGTACAGCTCATCATGAAGAAGCAACAGAAAATGACTCCAACCCTTTATCCTCAGATTTCCAAAGTTTTTCTGTTTGTTTATGTTTCTAGCAGTACATTAAATAGATACTGAATGCTTTACCATCTTACTTATGTGTGAATAGTTATAAAATGAGCTGATAGCCAGCCCATAATGGGATCTGTAAATGCACTTTTGCTTGTAAGCTGTTGGGAAGAGGGGAGCAACATGTTTTTGTTCTTCAATTCCAATTGCTGCCAAAGGTTCCAAAATCCTGTTCTACTCTCATACTCCTGCTGTGCTGAAGTAATAACGTATTCTTGGACAGTAGATAGGAATCTGTTATGTGAATGCCAAAGAAAGGATCATTCAGTTGTGCCCTGTGCCCTTCCACTGTATTTTAAAAGATTCTGCTGGTAGAATGAAACTGTTGCTAAGATTCACTATGGCCCATGACTGGAAAAAACTTCTTTGCTAACAGGAACAGAAGAGTGCCTCTCTCCATTTCCTTGTCTAAAAATCTTTGTTTTAAAGGTGTTCTTGCCCTTTGTTCATCATGCAGAAAATGACTTGTATTTTATCAGCCTGAATATATATATATATATATATATATATATATATATATATATATATATATATATATATATATATATACATACACACACATATATATATATATATATATATATATATATATATATATATATATATATATAAGTATTTAAGACTAGTAGCAATTATTTCTCATTTTCATTAACCACAAAAAATTGCACTCTGTGTAGCTTCTTAGTTTCTGAACAAAAACATCATTAATTTAGCCACTAGTTTAGCAGAAAAAAAATTACACAGGACTCCAGGATGTCATTTAAACTGATACATTTGTCAGCGATGTTTCCAGATCACTGATTTTTACACAGTTATCAAAAGCAGCAGTGCAAGTCTAATTTATAATTACAGAATATTGGCTTTAAAGCATTCTTGTAACTTTAATTTGAAACCAACTTTTAATTTCACCTAAACTCTCTTTCTTCTTGGCGCAACTTTTGTGTTGCTGCTGAATAGCTGTTTTTAAGAAGCCATCATTTATCTGCCAATGACTGCTTCAGGTCTAGCTGATTATGGAATGTTGCAATGTTTGGAATGCCTATGACAACCTTCTAAAGTTAGTGTAAGCATTAGGGTACATACCATCTTAACTGTTTGTACCCAGGTGTTTTTTTTTTCTTATTGCAGTTTCACAGATGGAAGATGTGCATTTAACAGCATTCAGATGCATAATGCATTTAGTTTAATATGTCCTGGTTCGTGTATGTGCTAGCAACTACATTGCTTTGATGCCAATGTTATTGAGGTTGTTTGTACAACGACTGCAGTTTTAAAGCTGTAGTTTTAATTCTATAATTGATATGTAACTTATACAGTGGTTACTGTCACTGTAGGGTATCCTCAAGTGATAAAAAATAGATAGTCTACTGGTGGAAGAACAAAGTAATTTGCAGTGTTGATAACAGCAGTAATAAATTGTTTGGATCCAGTCAGCTCATTTAAACCAAATAAAGAAAACTGCTTGTAATCTGTCTACAGACACACACACACACACACACACACACACACACACACACACACACACACACACACACACACACACACACACACAAAATGACAGTGGTGGGCGCACAAACTACCACATGCAGCACCTGTAAAAGAAGAATGCCCTCATGTAAATGGTAAGTAGGCTTACCATAAAAAGTCAATAAGTACACTGGGTTAGGTGAAATAGTGATATAAGCAATGAGACATGTGAAGTGGCAATTCAGAAACATGTAGTGTGACAATTCTAGCGGGAAATGTAGTACACTATGCACTGCATGTAAGTGGCCACACAATGAAACGGAAATGAGTGTCGTATTCAAATGATGAAATCAAACTAGCAGCATGATTCGAAAACATATAAAATGTGGGCAATGAGGGTCAGTGATCAGTTTGTCTGAACACCATCATTTCTCAGTAAACAGGTGTATCGCTCATGCTAGGGTGCTAGGAATAGCACCAGCTTTAGCTTTTCAGCAAGTGCTAGTGGCCACTTTGGAATCCAGTATCTGTGATGTTGTGTGCCACTAGTCCATGAATGGATGAAGTACCATTATCACCATGACCAGGACATAGATAATCGTTACCTACTATACATATACCTTATATTGGAGTTCGTAGGCATGAGCTGAAGTGCCTACAAATGCTGAAATGTTTTTTGATACTGAGTGTAGTGATGTTGAGTGTGATGATATGTCAGATATTTCTTTTGTTTCATGTGAAAGTGAACTGAATGTGTATTTTAACTTGGACACTTCAGATATTAAAATTGAAAGTAACTTTTTGCCACCGTTTATGCATGAAGGTATAAAGAAATTTCATTCTATGGTAGAATTTGAAATAGAAATGTTATTTAATGAATTTAAAAAGAAAAATGTTGCGGTGGTGCAGCTGTAGCATTGTTGCCTCACAGCAAGAAGTTCTCCCATTCGATTCTCGGCTAGAGTGCAGGGAGTGCCTTCTGTGTGGAGTCTGCATGTCCTCTCCGCGGTTGGGTGGGCGTTCGAAAGACATGCGTAAATGGGTGTGCCTTCATTGAAGGTTGAACATTGAGCTGGCACCTCGTGTTCGTGAAAATCTACTGTCAATCATTAGTGGACCGGAGTTCCGCTGTGGCGACCCCTAACCGGGAAAAGCCAAAAGACAAACAACAACAACAAAAAGAAAAATGTCATTTATAATTTAACAAAGAGGGAATGGATATCCTTAAAGAAATTCTCAGAGCAAAGAGAATTGGTAGTCAAACCCTCAGATAAGGGAAATAAAATTGTTGTGATGCATTATTTACAATATAGTAAAATGTGCTATGATTTACTTCATGATAAAGATGTTTATGAAGTGACGACAATAGCTAAGTTAGAAGAAGCTAAACTTAAATATAAAGATTTAATAAATAAGGGGTATAGATTGGGCTATTGGTCTGATTTAGATGTGGATAAGAAGTTATCTTATGAAAAGTCAGATAATGCATACTTTTATTGTTTACCGAAGGTGCGTTAAACAAGTGATAGATCCACCAGGGAGACCAATAGTCTCAGCCAGGAAATATTTTTTGCATAATTTAGGAATTGTACTGCATAAATATCTGTTAAAAGAAGTAGTTCATCTTCAATCATATATTAAAGACTCTGTAGATTTTATAAGTAAGATAGATAAAGTAATATGTAAAGACAGCATGTTTTGGATAACATTGGATGTGACAACCCAGTACACTAATATCAAACACAATTTTGGCATGGAAGCCCTCAAATTATACCTAGGTGACAACCCAGTGGCACATTATGTGATGGATTTAATTGTTTTTTGTTTGAAAAATAATTATTTTTATTTTGAAGACGTAATGTATCATCAGTTACAAGGAACTTCAATGGGTTCATCGTTTGCCCCCATGTATGCAAATCTGTTTATGGGAATGGTAGAGACCGAATACATCTACACACACACACAGTTTTTTTAAACAATATGTAAAGTTATATTACCGATACATAGATGATTTAGTTTTTTTGTGTGATGAAGGGTTAGAATTTATTGAACAATTTGTGATGGATTTGCATGGAAATAGATTTGACCTTAAATTTGATAGTTTACAGTGGGTTACAGAAATTCCTTTTTTAGATTTAGTGTTAAAGGGTATTTCAGGAAAAGGGGTTGTCACCAAGTTACACCGAAAATTTGATTTAGTAAACCAATTTATGTCAGGCAATAGTTGTCATCCAACTCATACATTAGAGTCTTTACCTTATGGTGAATTTCTAAGGATATCTAGGATTTGTAATAATGATGAAGATTTTGAAAATGAACTATTAAGAACAGCAGAAATGTTCGAAAATAGAAAATATCATATGAATAATGTAGAAAGTAGTAAGAACAGAGTCAGAAATGTGAGATATGGTATATGCAGTAATGA
Organism: Protopterus annectens; assembly: GCF_019279795.1. Lineage (NCBI taxonomy): Eukaryota > Metazoa > Chordata > Ceratodontiformes > Protopteridae > Protopterus > Protopterus annectens. Next base: position 270,435,048 of record NC_056750.1, read on the forward strand.
AGTTATTAGACTACCAAGAGATAATATAAGGACATAAAAAGATATTAGTAAAAAAATGTTTGTAGTTCTAACATTTAATATACTTAGTGAGACAGTTAAACATATTATAAAGCATTATTGGCAATTTTTATTAAAGTTTCAAGAGTTGAAAGGTTTGGCAGAACAGAAGTTAATATTTTCTCATAAGAGAGGGACTAGTCTCAAAGATATGTTAGTTCAAACCAAATTTAGTAGACCAACAGAAAGGTTAATACGGCATATTCAATTCATAGGTACTGCACCATGTGGCAGATGTTTGGGTTGTAAACATATTGTTAGTACTTTTCCTGTTATTAATAATATTAGGTTTAAGGCTCTTGCAACATTTAACTGCCTAACAGAGAGTGTAGTTTATGCAATAAAATGTAAATGTAATAAATTTTATACAGGTCAGACAAAGTGAATGTTTAAAACTAGACTGTTGAAACATATTAGGGACATTAAAGCAAAAAAAGAAGAGTCCCTTGGCTCAGCATTTCAAATTGCATCATGCTAGTGATCCTAAAGATTTAACAGCTACAATATTAGAACAAATGTTGTGTCTTTCAGCTTTTCCTGGTTAGGGGTCGCCACAGCGGAACTCCCGTCCGCTAATAATTGGCAGTAGATCTTTACTTGCCGAGTTGCCAGCTCTGATGCACAACCTTCAATGAAGGTACGCCCATTCACGCATATCTCCACATAGAAGACGCTCTAGCTGAGAATCGGACAGGACAACGTCTTACTGTGAGGCGACAATGCTACCGCAGCACCAGCACCGCAGTTACAATATTAGAACAAATAAATACAGAAAATGTATAAATACAGAAAATGTGAATAATAAAATAAACAGGTTATTATATGAAGAGACAGTTTTTATTTTGAAGTTTGGGACTTTGGTCCCACAAGGTTTAAACACCGATTGTTGTTTGAAATATGTCTTTAAATGAAATTGTTGAAATGCACATTTTAGGTAGTTTTAATAGTTAATTGTTTAATTGATTAATGAATTAAATGTTTTATTGGATGTCAGTGGGTATGTATATATGGGTCTACTTTCATACACCGAACGTACGAATCACCGACACACACATCCCCGACCCCAAACAACCGACAACACACCACACCGACACCGCAACATACCGAACAACAAAGCACCGACACAAAATACGCCAAATACACAAGCACACAACACATCCACTAACCTAAACCTAAACCCTAACCCTAACGTCCGACACTATCGCACACTTCACCTACCTGCACCCTAACCCTAACTCACTTACCCACCCCTAACCCAAGCACCGACACCATCGCACACTTCACCTACCTGCACCCTAACCCTAACTCACTTACCCACCCCTAACCCAAGCACCGACACCATCGCACACTTCACCTACCTGCACCCTAACCCTAACTCACTTACCCACCCCTAACCCAAGCACCGACACCATCGCACACTTCACCTACCTGCACCCTAACCCTAACTCACTTAACCCGTCCCAAAACTACAGTCCCTCACTATCACACACTTACCTAACCCGAACCCTACCTCCGACACAAACACACACTCACCTGTCCCACAGCCTAACCCGACATCCCACAATTTCGCACACTTACCTGACCGCTCCTAACTCCGTCACTGTCGCACACTCATCATGTAACGATCGCACATTTCCCTTGTCGGTCTTTCCGCTGTCGGCGAATCTCCCTGTCGGTGAACCTACCTGTCGGTCGTTTAGTCTCCTCTTCCCGCGTGTCGGCGAATCGTCGGTTCGGTCTCCCGAAGTAGACCCGTATATATATATATATATATATATATATATATATATATCTTGATGAGTGGATGGGTAATAGAAAGTTCACCTCAGGGTCACTCCAGTGGCTCTACTTGATAGAGGCACTGGGAACTAACGTCGGGCGGCTTGATGCCAGGGCACTTCTATGGGCTAGGCTTGTAAAGGCTCCAGGGCCATTAGCCTAGTACACACCTGTTTACCTATGAACAATGCTACTTGCATTTTACATTCACCACTTTAGATGTGTTCTACCCCTGTCCTACAGCCAGGTCTGGGCCTGGCAAAGGTGCCTAAAAAAGCTACTCAAAACCAGAGCCCTCTGTACTTTTACAAGAATGTGCCATTTAAGACATCATGTCTTGGAACAGTTAAGACCAAAGAATGCAAGATCTCACATATTTAACCATGAAAAACAAAACACACTAAGCAGAAGCACACATACATATCCCAACATTTGTAAATCATAATACCCTACCTTAAAATCCAAATAACACACTAATGGCAAAAAATCTGTTCCAAAGTATACAAAGGCTGTAGTGATACTGGCATGAATGTGCTTAGTTTCCAGTTGTGGAAACACTACTGGAAAAATGCCACTGAGTAAAGATAAACCAGAGCAGAATGAGGGACAGAACCAGACCTGACACAATATTGCTATAAATGCCAGGGGCGGCTCGTGCTATAGGACTGCAGCCCTCCCACCTAGAAAACAAATAAAAATAAAACTAAGAAACACAAAAAACGTAATTCCTGGAAGTGCTCTGCACATGCGTGCATGTTCTAGAGACATGGGAACACTCTCAGACTGCTTTCTCAGCAGTCTAGATAAGGGGAAAGGCATCTCAGCCCCAAGATGCCCAGCAGTCTGTGCGGTGGTGACATCACAGAATGGAGGCACTCCAGACTGCAGCAGCAGCAGGCTGGACCAATCAAGATGCATGTAGCAGCTATAACAAGGTGCGGCTGGACCAATCATGAGCAGCTAACATACACCAGCGGAGATTTAGACAGTTCAGATATCTAGGGTTGCTCGTCAACAAGCAGCTAATATACACAAGCAGGACAGTTTGGATATCTAGGGTTGCTCATCAGCGAGGAGTGTATGTGTGTGTGTGTGTGTGTGTGTGTGTGTGTGTGTGTGTGTGTGTGTGTGTGTGTGTGTGTGTGTGTGTGTGTGTGATGCCCCAGTTGCTATATACTGGTGGCTAGAGCAAACTCATGGTGGTGTGGTAGAGAATACTTCAGGCTTGAACCCTGTACCTTGTATGCAGGTGGTAAGGGCCTGAATTCCCTACCCACCACCATTTGCAAAAAAAATTGCAGATTTTTGCATCATATTTGATCTGTTCTGTTCCTCATAATATCTGTGGTTTCTAAGTATTTAAATAATTAGATATTTGATGGTGCTGTGGTAGCATTGTTGCCTCACAGCTACAGGCTCTCAGGTTTGATTCTTGGCTGAGGTTCCCTTCTGCGTGGTGTCTGCATCTTCTCCCTGTGTTTGTGTGGGTTTGCTTTTGTGTCCTCCCATGTTACAAAGACATGTGTCTGCATTATTTCTTCCTGGGCCTCTGCTGAAAATTGTTTTTTTGTTCCATGTCAGACTGAACTGGTTAACAAATGTTAAATAAAATTGACAGGCATTTGAATTTCAGACTTCAGGTTTCTGAATGTCTAATTCCTTAAATATTTGATGGTGCAGTGGCAGCATTGTTGCCTCACAGCTACAGGTTCTCTGGTTTGATTCTTGCTGGGGTGCCTTCTGTGTGAAGTCTGCATCTCCTGTGTGGGTTTGCTCTGGTGTCTTGCCATTTTACAAAGACATGTCTGCAGTATTTGTCCCTGGGCCTCTGCTGAAAATTGTTTTTGTTCCTTCAGACTTTCCTGTTTAACAAATGTTAAATAAGTAAAATTGACAGGCATTTGAATTTCAGACTTCATATTCTTCAGAAAATATATAGTAACACAAAACCAATTTTCTAAGTTTATAAGATGAATATTTGAAATTTGTCCCTATTTTTGGGACTGTATTCTCCCATTATTGGCTTCGGCCAGATTTTTTTGTGCTAAGGTTGACAGCTATGGCAAGAATTTAATTCACTGAATATGTTTGAGGGCTGTATTCCCTCATTACTGGGTTTGTCCAGGTGTTTTGTGCTAAGAGGCTGACAGCTGTGGTGAGAACTGAATTCACTAAATGATAGTCATTTAAGTTTCAGTCTTCCTCTCTTTCAGAAAGCAGCTGATTTGGCATAGTGGTATGTTGCTCTGACTGTTTTGCACAGGGACCTTGGCAGTAAAATGTTTGGTGGTAACACAGCATTTTATTATAGCAACTTTCCAAGATTATACAAGTAATGTTTAATGTGCCCATGGTTTTGGGGCTTTTGCCCCCACCAATAAATTTTGGCTTTTTCCAGATTTCTTGTGCTGCGAAGTTGAGATGCAGTTGAGTATTGAGTATATTTTACAAGGAGCTGAGAGCTGCAGGGGAAGAGAAATTTAGTGCTGTTTATGCTGAATCTGCTTGCATTGTTAACAACAGGCTGTGTTCTTGCTTTTGATGCAGCAGGCTGTGGGTCCTACTCTCACAAGGAGTGGATGCTGCCGTACTGAGAATGTCCTCTTTGGCGAAGATACTAACTATGAACCTGTTATCAGTTTGCCATCCATTTCCTACTGCAATATTACTAGCTTATCATTTTTTTAATGTAATACAGGCAATATATTCCTCAAGAGCAACAGACACTTTATTTTTCGATGAAACCATGAAATATAAAGGTGTTTGCTAGCAGCAACCTCTTCATTAGTTACAGATTTCTTTAATGTGGAATTATTTAGATGACTTTTACTTCTTCAGAGATTGTGCATATTTACTGATAATGGTGGACTGTAGAAGTCTGAGTAGACTTTTATGATGGAAATGTTCTGAACTGGGCAGTTTTGTCATTATTGGTGCATGCATTTTGTTTCATTGTTTATTGGAAAAATGTTCTGAATTGGGCAGTTTTGTCATTATTGGTGCATGCGTTTTGTTTCACTGTTTACTGGAAAAATGTTCAAAACAATAAATTTAAAATGCCCTCTAACAACTGTACTGTACTGTATTGTACAAGGAATATAATTTAGTACAATCAGGAAGGTGTATCAAAGAGCACATGTATGTTTCATGTGCAAGGGGCCTATGATTTGAAAACAGCCCAGAGTTAATCTTTATCTGCCACTGGCAAAATGTATTTTCTTTGAATGTGGGTTTTAATGCTGTTTCAATGAATGTGAGTTTCAAGAACAGAGAAGTTTTAATGCTAAGTCTGTTTTCATCGTGAGATTGCATTGTTTTATTTATGTCCTAGTGTTTGTGCTGTAAAATGCAAAATAAAACTTTCAAATGAAGTCCAAATCATCAGAAAAGTAAAGCAGCATGCACATTAATGTTTATGGTAAATGGGGTGAAATAGCCAAGTAATGGTTCATTGGAATGGCTGCAGGGGAGAGGCTCCATTCGACCATGATTTTGTGAAGGGGAAGGGGGCAAACTCAAAGACTGCCCCGGCTGAACTATACCTCCCAACTGTCCAGATTTTCACAGAATGAATAGATTTTTGCTTCTTATTTTTGGTTTGTTCCTCATAAAATTTGTGATTTTCTGGCAAATCATTTAGGAATTAAATCACTAAATAATGACAGACACTGAGTTTCAGACTTCATAACCTTCAGAAAAATGCATGCGAAAGTAAGACCTGTTATTCTATCAACTGTCTCAGTTTATACAAGAGCAGTTTTTAGTACTGTTTATATATTCCCCCAATATATTTGGCCTTGTCCAGATTTATTGCATTAACAGGTTGAGAGGTAATTGCAGATAAATTGCTTTATAGAATTAGGCATAGCCAAACCTCTCAACTGACCCAGATTTTGGCTCAAAATGTTGCTCTTCCCCTAATAATCCCTCTGCAAAATAGCAATTGTGGAAGAAAACATGGAGGGTTTACAATTAACAAATAACTGTAATAATCAGAGTTATAGATTACTTTTATTTCAGAAATGCATGTAGATTCTTTTATTTTGTCAGCTGCTCAAGTTAGCAGTACTAATATTCATAGGCTCATAGGTTCATACTAGGCAATCTGCCCTGGGGCAATTATAAGCCTAGCCCGATTCTGTATGGCTTACACCACCCCTTGATTTGAGTATACTGTGCACTTTTTAAGGTTTAGTTTACTGTGCCTCTGTCTAATAGTGACATGGGAGTAATCCCTGGGACAAACCTACGATCCCCCATCCACTTATCGAGATTCTTCTTGAAGAGATTCAGTGAGGTGCTCTGCCTCACATGAACTGGAATTCTATTCCAGAGTGAAGGGAGCCTCTGGGTTATGAACCTGTCCCTCCAGCAAGTTCTATTTATTTCTGTGCTGAGGTTCAAGTCCCTTGAGCGTGTGGCTCTAAGGGATTTAGATTTACTGAGGTGGAGCATGTCCATTAATTCTGGATTTGACATAGCTTTGTATGTCAGGCATAGATCACCTCGAAGTAGGCGGTATGCAACTGAGTAGAGCTGGAGTTTTTTTAACCGAGCAGCATATGGCATCTGTTTGAGACCCTTGATCCTCTTGGTGAGATACTTTTGGGGTCTTTCTAATTGCTGCAGGTGTCGGGTAGGGTACATCCCAAAAGGGGCATTGTATTCTATGATGGGCCTGATGAGGGATGAATAAAGGGGCATGATTACCTCTCTTGATCTAGCTGTGAAACCCTTCGTGATGAGGTGGACTATGTAGAAGGTCTTTCTAACCACTTTGGCAATGTGGTTTTCAAAGGAGAGATTGCTATCAACTTGGGTCCCCAGGTCCCTAATAACTTTCTCTGTACTTAATGGGTTTCCGCCTATGTGGTAATTTGTGGGCACATTGTTTTTGCCAAAGGGTATGACTATACATTTTTTGGCATTTAGCTTTAAACCATGGCGCTGGCACCAGTTATCTGTCTCTGTGAGACCTTTTTGAAGGATGTTTGTGTCAGCTGGAGAGTTGATTATGGCGCCCAGTTTGCAGTCGTCTGCGAACTTGGTGAGCCATAGTCCTCCCACGTTTGCCTGTACCTTGGAAAAGTATATACCGAGCAAGAGTGGTCCCAGGACAGAACCCTGTGGGATGCCACTTGTGACCAGTTTTGAGTCTGACATGGCTCCAGCAACTCTCACTCTGTGGGTTCTGTCCTTGAGCCAGTTTGCGACCCATCTTGTGACATAGGGGTTTATATTTAAGCTGGATAGCTTATCTATGATGCCCGAGTGGGGTATTGTGTCAAATGCCTTTGCAAGGTCCAGATAGGCTGTGTGGACTACCTTCCCTTCATCTATGGCTTTGGTGACTGTTTCAAAGAAGTCAACCAGGTTCAAAAGGCAGGATCTGCCCTTGACAAAGCCGAACTGGGTAGGATCTAGTGTCTGTAGGTCCCCAATGTCTTTGTTTATGAGCTCCATGATGATCCTCTCCATAGCCTTGCAGACTAAACTAGTCAGGCTTATGGGGCGATAGTTTCCAGGGTCCAGAGGCTCCACCTTTGTGGAGTGGGACCACTGTTGCTGCACGCCATTCTGTGGGCACATATCCTGTAGTGAGGCTGAGACTGTATAGCTGTTTTATTTGAGGGATTAGTTCCTCTTGTAGTTCATGTAGGACGCAACCTGGGACGCCATCTGGTCCCATGGAAGCAGTGTTTTTTGCTTTGGAGAGGGCAGCCTTCACCTGAGCATCTGAGATGTTTGGGAGGCAGCCCTCTGCTGGGATAGATACTTGCTCTTTTGGGGGGGGGTGGAGAAGTTTGCACTGAACCTGTCTGCCAGGATATTGGCGATGTCTGTGGGTTCAGTGTATTTTGTCATTTAGAATCAACTCAGAACAAGTCTGGGAGTTGCATCCCAGGTTTCTAACATAACTGAAAAAAGCCTTATGATTGCCTTTGGTGTCCTGTGCAATTTTTCTCTCAAAGCTGGCCTTGGAGGATTTTATGAGGGATCGTAATTTTTTGCTAGTACTGATCAGAGATGCCTTCCCTTTTAGGGATTTTGCTCTATCATGTAGTAGCTTCCTCCTTCTGTTGTACAGTTTATTTATGGCAGGGGTCCACCAGACTGGACGCCTGCCTTTGGATGATTGGGTCTTGGTTTTGTTTGGGATAGCATGATCCATGCATTCCTGGAGATGTCCGTAGAATGCATTTATATAGGATTCTGCAGTTTGGGCCGTAGTTTCCACTGGCCCTGGGGCCTTGAAGGATTCCACTTCGGTTTTGAGAAGTGAGAAGTTTGCTTTTGAGAAGTTTTTCACTGTGGTTTTCTGGGCTGGGGTGGGGTTGGGATGTGGACATCCAGTGAAATTAATTTATGGTCTGATCTTACCAATGAGGGATATACTTCTGGTGTGGAGCATAGAGTCCCCATGTTGGTAATGATCAGGTCTAGTATGTTGTCCCCTCTTGTGGGAGTGGTGACTAGTTGTTCCATAGCATTTGAGTTTATAATTTCCAGGAATCTTTGGGCTAAGGTGCTGGGGCTTGAGTAGTGCTCCCAGTCAATGTTTGGGTAGTTGAAGTCGCCCAATATAATGGTGTTCGGAGAGATCTTCATGTTCTCCAATGTTTTCAGGAAAGCCGAGTGGGATTCCTGACTTTGAGAGGGTGGTCTGTAGGATGCTATAAACTGAAAAGCAGTCTTGCCCACTGTTAGTTGCACATGGATGGTCTCCGATACTTCGTGCAATGCCACTAACCTGGAGGTGTGGATATCCTTGATAAATATGGAAACTCTCCCTCCTTTTGTGGTTCGGTCCGGGTTTTGGGGCCGAAAAGCATGATATGAGGTATAGCCTGGTAGTGCTGGGGTGCTCTCTGGAGCCTTGAACCAGGTTTCTGTCATTGCACAGATATCGATGTTCTCCATACTGAGGAGAGCTTCGAGTGCATGCATCTTGAGGTTAAGACTTCTGGCGTTTAGCAGCATTACCCTTAGTTTCTTGTTCCTTGTGCTGTCTATGGGGTGGGTTTGACTTTTGAGCATTGCGTAAAAAGGCACTATGGGGGTGCCAAGAGCCTTTGCCAATATCCGAAAGCCCAGTGGTGACAGGTGCAAGCCGTCCCTAGCGAAACGTGGCTTGTCGAGCATGTCATCCCAGGCTGACAGACACTGGATCCCCTTTGAATGACACCAAAATTTTAGCCAATTGTTAAAATCGATCATTTTGTCTTTGTACTGTGGCATCATTCTAGGTGAGGGTAAGATGCTGCTCAAGGTCAGGGTCATACCAGCCTGGGCTACATGATCAGAGAGCTCCTCTATGTCTCTTTTCATGTAGTCCAGGGAGGTACATCTCAGGTCATTCACACCAGCATGTACAATGACTGAGTCATATTTGTATTTGCTTTGTAGTGACCTGAGTGCTTGCGTTATGTGTCGGATCCTAGCACCCGACAGGCAGCTCACCGTGACCTTCTTTTTATTCAGCCTGGTGAGCAGGATGTCAGTGTGTCTGACAATAGAGTCACCTATAGCAAGAGTATCAGGTGTGTTATTCAGCCTTAAGGGCTGTGGCTGCTTGGCACACTGACTTTGTGGGTTATGTGTTGTGTGTGTTTTGTTTTGAGGTAGCGTTTGCTTGGATGTCTCCTTTGGAGGTCTCTGTTGCTTAGGTAGATTTTTATTTAGAGCCTCCGAGTATGTTTTTGTGTATTTATGTGTTTGGTTCGCTGATGTGGTGGGACTATGTGATACTGGAATTGTGTTGTGTGAGGTTACCTTCTCCTCCTGACTGGTTACACCAGTTTTGAGATGAGAGAGCTCAGCCTCTAGTTTGGCTAAATAGTTGCATCTCTCACATATATTTGAACCTGTTTGGAGGAGGAGAGGGTTGTCCGTGTACATGAGACAGTTGTAACATTGCCTCAAAATTCCCAGATTCACCAGCTGGACTGGAGAGGAAACCATTGACTGACCTTTGAACATGCTAGAGTAATAGGGAAACTGAATTTAAGATGGACCAATACAGGACAGGGTAATCATAGAGAGTATAAGAGTAAGTAGTGCTTATGGTTTAATAGTGCTAACTTGTAGGATTACTTAATTGGACCAGTGAAGGGCCTTAGAATGAGAATATGGTGTTTAAATTGAGAGATAGAGCAGTTCTAAGGGAAAAAGTGAAGAGCAGACTTGTGGAGCCAGGAATAGTTTAAACCCAATTAGGCAGCGCTGCCCGCTGTTGTGCTATGCACAAAAATGCGCAAAACCGCGCAAAAGAGGGTTTTAAGAGAGGAAGATGTAGGAGTTTTGGAATTGACCCAAAATGGCCAATAAAACTACAGTTTCAAGTCAGTAACCACTCCCACAGGGGCAGGCAGGCTGCTCAATGATTTTCACTGCCACTGATCAACAGAGAGACTTCCCTTTAGCCCAAGCAACAAATGGCCTCACAGAAACTTACAAACAGTTCAAGAACAGCAAGCCTGTAACTGAACTTTTTTAAATCTCAGAAAAGTGGGAAAAAAGCAAGATTTTTTTTGTTTTTTTTTGTTTTTTCAGAGATAGCAGAAGTTCACAAGTATCAACAAGTTATAACTGTGCAGTAAATGACCCCACACAAGAGTGCTAGGCCAAAGACAGATAAAATGCAAGTTTTGAGAAAAAAATGATTTTAAAAATAAGTGCAAACAGGAAATTCAGTAAACAGCTCTAGGTTGTGCTCTAAATAATGTTACTAATGCAGAAATCAAATTTAACAAGCCAGAAAATGCTCAAAATAGGCGGCTATGCAGAAAAACTTAGCAAATAAACAGAGGAAAAATACTTAAAATCTCAAAAGTGGCTCCTTTTTTCTCTCAGCATTTTCTCCTCTTGGTGGGTGCTTCACCAACAGCCAACAAGCCTGAAAAGATGCCAAAACCACGAGGCAACCAGGTTTTAAGAGAGGAAGATGAAGGAGTTTTGGAATTGACCTAAAATGGCCAATAAAACTACAGTTTCAAGTCAGTAACCACTCCCACAGGGGCAGGCAGGCTGCTCAATGTTTTTCACTGCCACTGATCAACAGAGAGACTTCCCTTTAACCCAAGCAAAAAATGGCCTCACAGAAACTTAAAAAAGTGTCCCTTCTTTGACAGTTTCCCAGCTGTATTGTGTGGCTATTTTATACTTTTGCATCACATTTTTGGTCCATTTTTCATAAAATTGTTTTTTTTTTTGGCAAATTAGTGGCAAATCATTAAAGACTGAAGTTAGAAAATAATGATAGACATTTCAGTTTCAGATTTCATACCCTTCAGAAAATTCATACTAATGCAATACCTACTATTCTATTATCTTTATAAGTTTATAAGAGCAATATTTAAAACTTGTCCTTATTTTTGGGCCTTTGTCCCACTTCTATGTATGGCTTTGTCCAGATTTTTTGCTCTGAGGTTGAGAGGTATGATAAATGTGTCAGGGCCATCACAGTCAGCCAGAGACATTTCAAATTGTGACATACTTGTTGCACCCCACTCCCCCATGTAGTGACTCTGGATGTGTCCAAGCAAGGCAAGGAGCAGTTATGCAGTATAAATGTGCAGAGTATCCCCCCATCCAAGGTAGACACAAGTACTACAGTGGCTTTTCATCTGTCCTTGATTTTGCAGAATGGTCTGGTTTCTATCATATGTTTGCACTGTTGATTTATGCTTATTACTCAGAAAGTGCCTGTTGCTCTGTGTTTAAGTAGCGATGCTTTAATGACCATCAGGTAAGCTTGTCTGAGATCGTAAGATGCAAGTAATCTTTAATAAACATATTGTTAAAGAATTGTCAACATTGAAAGCCTTTCTGTTGTTGCCATGCAGAGAATACTTACATAACTAGATAATGTATAAGCCTTGGGTATTGAAATGCATATGATAGTATTTATAATAAAGGACAGGATTACATTATTTTAAGAAGCTCATTACACTTGTTGGAGACTTCCAGTCATCTCTGTAGGCTTTACCCATAAACTAAACAGAATGCCAATCTATCATGTGTGGTCCATAACCTGTACAGTAATCCTTTAAACAATGTATCTTGAGCTTGTTTCTTGTTTGCTTTTCATTTTTTACTTTGATCATGTTTTCCCCATGAAACAAGTAGATAGTTGTCAGGCAGCAGGTCTTTCCTGGATAAGAAACATTTTTACAAGTGGGGGCATCACAGAGATTGCTGCTTTCTACTTGGTACTTTAATAAAGCTGAGTATAAATTATAATTTGAACTGGAGTGCAAGGGGAAGTGGTTTGAGTTGAGTGCTGCTTGTTTTTCTTATACTTGAGTTTGACTGGCATTCCAGTAATGTATTTAAAAAGCAATTTATTTTTTCATGCCTCACAACCTTTTTGTTTCCATCTAGATATTAAGTAAGCTGTCATGCAGCCAATGCATTGAAATATTTTTTTTCTTCTACACTTCATTTTGTCTTCATTGGGCTCTCATAATGACGGTTTGGCATCCAGGGCAGCGTATTTAATTAAAGTTAGTTTTTGTGGTTTTGAGCATAGCTCCTCCCCTTTCTAGTTGGCCACACCCCTTCCAATTGACCCCACCCATTCAGCTGTCTCCTGATTTGAAGTCACCAGCCGCCACTGTATAAATCTGAGGCATTGACAAGAGAATGTGAATTAAAACATTTTCTGATGTTTACAACTTTGTAGTTAAATGACATGCATGACATTTTAAAAACCAGCAGAGCTCAACGAATTTGGGACATACCTAGAAATAATTAGGTGCAAGCAAAGATAAATTATTGAAAACTGAGACAAGAATCGAAAAGGTGTACTAATAAACGCTTTGAAACAAGGTTATAATTTTAATTCCTGTTTAGTGCCCAACTCAACAAATCCCAAAATAATCAGGGATAGACACTTAAATAAATACAGCTATTTCAAGCATGGACATTAATTCTATTCTAGCCTGCCAATATACCAATGAACAGCCTAGCTCAAATTCTTAGTTCCTACCTTGTTATAACACCTCTTTCAGAAAAAAAGAAGAAAACTTTATAATGGACAAATTACTGCCAACACATCATGATTAAATTAATTGAAATCATTGCAGCACTTAAAATGAAGACAATTGCCATTTTCCAACATGTTGTCAATCAGCAATGCATTACGGTCACTTACGCACTTTCCTTGAGCAGTTCAGCGTCTTGCCATTATGAAAACACACTAAAGTTACACTCTGAAGTTCTACTAGAAAACAAAACCAGATACTTTAAAGCATCTCATTACTATAAATAACTCTCACACTTTTGACATCCATCCTGACATACCTCTCAACCTCTTAGTGCAAGAAATCTGGACAAAGCCCAATGTAATAGGGGGACAAGCAGCACAAAAAAGGACACTTTAAGTATTGCTCTTATAAACTTAGAAAGTTGCTAGGATCACAGGATTTGTGTTGGCATACAGTTTCTCAAGGATATGGCAATCACTTTCAGAGACATACTAGGCGGACAAGCAGCACAAAATAGAAAGACTTTAAATATTGCTCTTATAAACTTAGAACTATTGCTCTTATAAACTTAGAAAGTTGCTAGAATAACATGATCTGTCTTGGCATACAGGTTCTCAAGGATAGGGAAATACTTGCAGAGATAACCATTGCAGCTACGTTTAAAAAACACTTACCTCTGCCTATGTAAGCAGCACCAGCAGCTCAATACAAACCATAGACTCCACACAGAACGAATAATCCATGGCACAAATGATGATCAGCCCCAGTTGTCCAGCAGGCAGCAAAACAAAACCTCAGCCTTCTAGTGACCAATCTTGATCCTGGATCCACCAAAGCAAGGTCCCTGAAGTCCCTTCAGCTCTCCGACTCCTCTCCTGGCTTCCAAGTCCTGATGTCTTGAATCTGCAGCCACTCCTTCCATCTTCCTGGTCTTTCCCGTTGTTGTTGTAAAATCACTGATTCCTGGAAGCCTTTTTTTTTTATTATTTTGGCATAAAAAGGCTTCCCAGAACATGACTGGCCTGTATTGGGGAGCTCTCATTGGCTCCCATCCTCCTGAGAACCATTACTTGATTGGCTCATATACCACATATGTGATTGGCTGTAAATGTGAAGTACAAGCCAATCAAAAACTGTGCAACACAGCCAACGCTGTGTAATGTGGAAGGGCAGCAGAGCTATACATTGGTATGTATACCGCAATGCCAATTGGCAGTAATTGCGGTACACAAACCAATCAGAATCTGTGTGGCAGAGCCACGGCTGTTCAATGTGGAACAGCAGAACAGCGAAACAGTGGCTTTGCTCATCATTAAATGCGGAGCGTTCTGCATAATCTGGAGCACCTGGATGCTCAGATGAAAGGTGAGTGCTTTCTTTCTTTAATCACAGTAAGAACTTCTTCAGACCAACCCTAGTTAAACTGATACAATACATTTAAACTATTACATAAGCATCATGTGTTCATCAGGAATCAATGAAAATACCCTACTAATTAATGAAGCTATCTAAACAATCTTAAAGAGCTATAACTATACAAAAATAAAAAAAAAATGTTAATATGCTTTAAAAATAAATTTAAATATATAAAACTTTAAAAAAAGATTTAATACTAATACATTCATTAAAACCAGGACATTTATCTGCATCCAAAGCAATCTGCCATTGAAATTCCTTACACTCTATCATAGTGCTTAAATTGCCCATACGACACACATCATGTAGTGTATCTAAAACAAAGAAACTGAATTTCTTAAATGATCTACCCAATACTGCATATGTTGCTAGAGCATTATTTGAATCTCTGTTTTTAATCGCTAACACATGCTCATAGATTCTCTCCAAAGCATTCTGTTGGTCTTATCAACATAGAATGCCTCGTAGCAGTCACAGTGTGCTAGATACACAACATCTTTTGACTTACAAGTAAATTTATATTTTGCATCAATTATCAAACCAGTATATCTAATGACAAAGGCTTGGCTATTAGATAATTACCTACAGAGTTTGCATGTCTGACAGCTGTAGGTTCCAAAAGGTCTCTAATGACAAATAGTCATTTTATTAATAGATCTATTAAAGTACCATGACAAATTAATGCATTTTTATAAGTAAAACTGGGAACACTACCAATAATATTAACTAAATCCTTATTGCCCTGTATACTTTTCCAGTTACTATCAACAATGATCTTAATACTGACCATATCAATGCTCATCAACAGAAGAAAAAAATATGAAATGTTCTAACATTAACATTAATCTTAGCCTTATAACCACAATGTAAAATTTTTGGAGTTTATCAGACCTGTTATTAACAATTTCAATAGATATTTTTAAGAGTCTACTGGATGGATAACTACAATCAATAAATAAAGATTTTAAAATATCTAACTCTTTCAAATAAACTTCATCATCACTTATCAAGCTACTAAGTCTGATAAATTGTACCCTAACTACATTCTATTTAATAAAGTTAGGATGCATGATATAAACATGAAGATAATTATTAATGAAAGTTGTTTTTTTTAAATAAATAACTATGAAATATATTATACATAAATCCATATTAATTGTCACATGCAGCAAGATATTCCTGGTATGCCCCATGTTGTAAAACATGATGCTATGAAAACTGTTAAAGCAATGGCTGACATCCCTGTGTCAGCAGCAGTAGAGGAGTTGGACGAGACGTCATATCAGAGGACAATCCTCAGTAGAGTGGCTAAGGTGGAGCAAGAGGGTCAACTACCCCAGGTGCAAAGTGTTGGGAGGGTACAATCAAACAATCGTGGTCTCTCTTTAATACAATAATGACTTTTAAAAGAAAAATTTTAAGGGAGAAATTATTATTTTTTTATAAAATATGTTGAAGGAGGGTTGGAGGCAGGGACAGAAATGGTACCTAAATGGCTGGGGCAGGAGGGGGGGGTTTGTGTGTTGTGTATCTGGCCACTTGGTTGGTGTGCAATTAAAAGGGATATCCTTTTTTGCTCTTCAATGGAAGAGCTGGGGATGGATGTAGATCTAAATGTATTAAGCTGATCACTTACAATGTAGCAAGCAGTTTATCACAGTGGGGTTTTTTTGTTTTGTTTTTGTTTCTTTTTTTTTTTAGCTCGTCACTTGAAGAGATGAGGGGGTTGGGTGTGGGTTCATAGTACTGTCCCTAGTTATAGCAGCTATGCTTCTGACGATGCTGCAGTGGTGAGGCAGAGGTGGGTGTGATATGCTGTGGCATTGACAAAGGGTACATCTAGTCCATAGTTATGGGACATGACTAAGCAAGCACAGAACAAAACTGATACTTGCATTTACACACCCAAGCTGTTCAATGCTGTGCACTGACTGGCCACACTGTGCATCAAACATTACTGTGCCCATATTAACCAGGGGTCATGATTATTTGGACAGGTATGAGGCACAATGGCATGGGACAACAATTCTAGCTAACATAGGTGGAAAGATCATGAGGGTTGCTTGCAGTAAGCATGCACATAGCAGGCA
Organism: Protopterus annectens; assembly: GCF_019279795.1. Lineage (NCBI taxonomy): Eukaryota > Metazoa > Chordata > Ceratodontiformes > Protopteridae > Protopterus > Protopterus annectens. The sequence goes on from NC_056750.1 coordinate 270,451,378, forward strand.
TTTATGGGGTATCAAAGATCATATCCACCGATTCTGAGATGGAGATTCCCCGGAGGTATACTGCTTGTGTATACCATATGGCACTGCAGTGTCATGTATGGAGGTGTCTGGTTCAGGGTTGCACATGTAGTAATGTTGCCATGGGCTCTATTGTATGGTTCCTGCAGAGAAATGGCACTGTCCCCACTGAGCCAGCCTGGCAGGCTATTCTCACCCCACGCTATTCCCTGATCACTGTGTTACCCTTTGTTTTCTGTTACTACCCCTCCCCTGTTTGTAGTTCAATTCTCCTCATCACCAGTTGCCCACCCCCCTTTATCTATGTACCTCCATTATGGCTTCCCCTTTTTATGTCAGTTATCTCCCCTGTCAATTTCTGTCTGTGTTATATGTTTCTGTCTCTGCCCCTCCTGCCATCACTGTACCCTCCTTCCTATCAACATCTTCCCTAATATCCTTCTCCTAAAAGAAGAAAAAATGGAACCTGTACCAAAAAGTATACCTTTCCTCCTGTACCACTCTTCGTTTCCCATTGCCCTTCTGTATTTTCCTCTGTTTGCTCTTTCACTTTCTGATTAACACCACCTTTCATTCCCATTTCATTTATTAAATAAAACTAGTTGGCACTTTGCTGTGTAGCCCTTGTATAGGCTCACAGCTTTGCCAGTGTTTCAGGTATGTAGTGCTTTGATGTATGTGTACATATGCATACTACTGGGTACTCTACCTCCATGCCAATGTCCAGAGATCATATGACCATTCATTGCGAAGTCCATTCATTTGCACTGTGACTGATGTTTTTGCAAATGTGAGGCCTCATTGTTTAGCACAAACCCAGTCATGTCCACACTACGTCTGCATTTATGCATGCTTCATCAGGCTATGTTATGCTATTTTGACTGTATTATTTATCACAGCACTGTCATATTTTGATTTTTTTCTGAATTCTCTGATGCATTTGCCAACCTCTCACCTACACAATATTACAGTAATAGTGGCAAATCTTGCACTACTCTGTGAGAAAAGCCTCCTGATATCTGCAGAAGGCACATTACACTAGTGTCAGATATCTGAAATAAAGAAAAGTATCCCCATCATAAGTCAGAAGTACAATGTACAGTTTAATATAGTAATGATATGTAAATTAAAGTTATGTACTTACCATAAAGCCAAATCCTTTAATTCAGGTCCATCTGATATGATTTGTTGGTCCTCAAGCCACTTGTCAGATTCAGCTCTGCATCATTAGTGCTCTAGCCTTGAGCCACGTTAAGATTTTCTTCTCATCATGCACTAGGTCCTAGACTACCACACACACACACACACACACACACACACACACACACACACACACACACACACACACACACACACACACACACACACACACAAATAAGACTTTGTGTATTAATGGAAAAGTGAGTGTCCTTCAGGTCCTACAAGTATAAGGAACAAAAGGAAGGGGGGGGGTGGAGAGAGGGAAGGCTGTCATATCAGATTGAGATTAATGAAAGGATTAAGCATTATGATAAGTACATAACTTTTATATCCTATTCATTTAGTCCATCTGATCCAACTTGTAGGTCCGAATCCCATGCTAATTGAACTCCAGGGTGGCATCATGACAGGAGACCCTTGAGGATAGAGGCACCAAAGGATGTTCAAGCTCTAGAACCATAAAACAATTTGTAGTGTCTAATGAATATCTGCATGGAGGATGAAGTGCTAGATGCACAGGTTTCATCTACTGAAGAATACCTGAAAAAGGCAGTAGAAGTTGCTGGTGCCCTGGTGAATGAGGCTTAGGTTTACCAGGCAGAGGTCGGTTGTGTAAGACATATATGTAAGAGATGCAATAAGAAAGCCATTTGGAAGTTTAACTTTGGAAACCTTTCATCCTAGCTTATTTGCTGCAAAGAAAACACATTACTGTCATTCCTAAAATTTCTGATTTTGTGAAGGTAGAATCACAATTGTCTATGCATGTTTAAAGTATGGAGAATGTACCCTTCTTTGTTAGAATGACTGGGGAAAGCACTGGTAAATAAACAGGGTGCTTCATGGTCATTTCAGGAGCAACTTTAGGAAGAAAGGATGGATTTGTACAGAGTGACACTGTCCTTAAGAAAAACCAAGTAGGAGGCAGAAGAAGAATAAAGTGCCTGAAGCTCAAAAGCCCTTCTAACAGAGGACTTCCAAGATGGCAGCACACTGAGTAACAGATAAATTTCAGATCTCCCATTGTGAAAACAGAAACTTGGAAAAGAGAGCCAGCGGACATGTCTTTTTGGGTAAATTTCAGTAACTGGCTAGTAAGTGCACTGTCTGGATGCCAGCAAAAATTAAATTCTGAGAACCTGAAAGAAAATCAATCACAAGAGGTGTGGAGAAAACACTGACTGGAAAGAATTCTGCAGCTATTCAGCAAAAAGTAGTGCAAGCTCCAGCTTTGGTACAAGGCATGATTTCCTGTAACCTAGAGGAAAAATAAGTGAAATGTACTCAGAGCTAATTAAAATAAATGAAACACTGAAGGAGTGTATCAACTCAAGTAACAAATGGCTGAAAAATGGAAGGATCTTTAAACAAATATTCAGATGAGGTGATAAAACTGCAAAAATCAGAGGATGAACTGAAGAAAGGGCTGACTGAATATGAGATTGTTCCAGAAGAGATGTTTCAAAAACTAATAAAATTAGAGGTTAGAGCACATAAGGAAAATGTGAGATTTTCTGCTATAACAGAGAAGCTGGAAGGAACAGATTGTATTAATTTTATGAAAGCACAAATAAGCCACTAGACCAGCATTCAAGAGCAGACGTTGTTAATTGAAAGGGCATATCATGTGTATGCTCCAAACTTGACAATGTGAAAGCAACCTAAACCTTTAATAGTAAAGATGAAATCCTACCAGCAGAAGGAGTTAATTCTGAAAACATTGCGGCAGAAGGACAAAGTACTAAAAGTGGGAGACAGTAGAGTGTTTGTGAAAAATTATTACTAACTGTACACCAAGTAGAAGAGTAAGCTTATTCCACTAATCATGGAATGTTGAGAAGCAGGTGTGAGATTCAAGTTGCTGTATCCAGCTATTTTTCAGAATATTCTTTCATGTAAGGCCAAAATCATTTTTGTATGCAGAACATGCTAAGGAGAAAATACAAAGTCTGTCCAACAAAAAGTGATCTATAAAACAGAAGGAGATTCTTCTTCTTGTTCTTCTGCTAATAAAACCCATAGACATACTGTGCCAATGATACCCTTTCAAAAAAAGTCAGAGAGAGAAAAAAAGCACAAGAGTTGACTAGAAGAACCAGGAACACATTGGAAATGAAGCAGAGACTGGATCTGGGAGATGATCAACAGGAAGAAAAACAGTAACTTGGAAAATGACAAATAAATGTGGGATTACAAAGCATTAATTATATCTGTTAACCATGATAAAACAAGAAAACCTGGAAATATTGCATTTTTTTGACTCGGTTTAGTTTGTAGGAGGCTCTAAAGTATATACCCTATTTTATGTCATTAATGTTTGGAACAGCATTTAGAAGATGGAAAGAGTTAACTGTAAGTAAAACAAAAATGTGTTCTTAACAGTAGTATTTTTATAATACAAGACATAATCTGCATTCTAGAAAGTAAAGCTTTCTCAGTTATTTTCAAGTGTAATAGGGATGCTACAGTAAACAGGTGCCCCTGATTTTTTTCCCTTCTTTCCTTCTTCTTGTTCAGTTTTAAGAAATGTAGGCAATACGATGTACAAAATGAAGAAAGGTCTGGTAAAGAGCATAATACAAGAATAATTGTTTTTTCTTATTCTTGCATAGGAGAATGACTGGATTAAGGCCCTTGGCTTGATTTAGTAACAAGTTTTAAGGGGAAGCAAATAAATAAAAAATAATACTGAATATTATAAAAAGTTTTCCTCTAGCAAATAAATGAGTGCTTGGTGAGGCAACTGTGTATCTGATTGTCATGTCTCCATTGAGCCAATCTGATAAGGGGTTATAAAAGCAAAATACTTTGTTCTTTCAATGGCCAGGAGATAATATTTGCTGAAAGCATTTATGTGTTTTCCCAATCTGGGAGAGGAATAAAGAAAAGATAAAAACAGACAGCACAGGCTGCACTATGCATCTTAGCATGGATAACCTTTCTTATAGGCTAATCCACGTCTATTAGTGTGGCAGTCTGTCTGGGACAATTGTTCCTGTTAGGAGAGTTAAATTTCAATATTTGAAGAGATATATAGTTTGTGTGTTAGTATTAAAGTAACAGGTTTTAGGAGTGTTCTGGGTGTGGTTTTTGTTTTTATTTGAAGGCTTTTATTAAAACAGAACGTTTTGTGAGACATGACATGGGTACCACAAAAGCTGGAACTAGACATTTAGAAAAAGCTATTACACATAAAAGGTAGAAATAACAACTTCTTAACATAATGACAACACTTTCTATATTATCTTTACATGTAGATAGTCTTACAGATATATGCAAAAATGAAAGATTAGTGAACTATATTTAAAAAAAATGTAGGCAGCAGACAGCTATGCTACAGGAGACACATTTGGAAAGAAGTGAGCATGTGAATTTGATAAAGAAAGATTTTCAGGATGGTTATTCAGCAGAATATCTAGAACAAAGGAAAAGGGGAGTACTTATATTAATTGCAAGAGGAGCTCCAAAAGTGATAGAAGAAGATAAAAAAAAAATGATAATAATGGTAGATTTGTAGTACTAAGGGGCTACTGACAAGGGAAGATGATGGCAATGGCATATATTAATATTCCACCTAAAACTGCTATAATGGAACTTAAGAAAATTCTATGAGAAATAATCAGCTTTCAGCAGGGAATATTACTTATCGGTGGGGACTGGAATTTGATTTGCAGTTGTGAGATGTATTGGGGGGCCCAGAAGGGAAAAATATGAGATAAGAGGGTAGATTGTTGAAGAAATTTATGAAAATATTTGGCACAGAAAATATGAATTAAGTAGTAGAGGTTCGGCGTGAACTTATGTATTATTCGCCAAGGTACAGCTAAGCTAGATGAAACTTCTATTTACAGGAACATGTACATATAATTGAGAGTTTTGATACGCCTCCAATAACTATTTTAGATCATGAGCCAATAATAACTAAAATAAAAATGCAGGGTAATGAAATAAAAATGGACACTGGAACTTTCCACCTCTCTGTTGAAATGAGAGAAATTTAAAGACTGGATAGTGGAAATTATTCAGGAATTATTACAGAAGATAGAAATTTCTTCTGAAAATATAGTTACAGAGTGGGATAAAACTAAAGTGGAGTTTAAAAGTAGGGTGGAAATAAAGGAAGGAGAGATATGGTTAAGAAGTAACAAAAATCATTTAGAGGGACTGAGAAATGTTAAAGCATTGCAAAATAGGGGGAATCTCACAGAACAAGAAGAGGAGCAAATGCAAAATGCTAAATAGAAAATAAAAGATTACCTCAATAATATGCATGAGTTTAGAAAGACTGCTGTTAAGCAACTGTTTTTTGATAAATCCAGAGGTCAAAAACCTTTAGTACAATGACTCGGGCAACAGAAGTAGAAAGGGTTGTCACTAAGCTTACGGCGCCTATAACAAGGAAGATGACAACAGATCCTGTAGAGGTGCTAGAAATGTTTTGAAAATTGTATGAAAATCTGTATAACGCAGACAAATATGGAAATCAAGAAAAGGTACAAATAGAAATGTTTATGGAAGAATTAAATATGCCAACATTACAGGTAGATGAGGCTCAATTACTAACAGTTAGGAGAGGAGGAGAAAAGATAAATGGTACCTACCACCCAACAATACAACTTGCGAGAGATGCACTTGCGTAGCCAAACTGGAAGCAAAGCTCTCTCAAGCCAAGATTGTGCTAGACAGTCAAGAGGAGAAGGTTAACACCTGCATTACACCTCAAGCAACTCATAGCATTTCAAAATCCACACCATCAACACCTACACATAGCAACACTAAACCCACATATGCGGAGGCCCTTAACATTAACCTGCCCAAGCAACAAGGACCTCCGAAGCCGAAACGCAAACAAACACCAGTTACAACCAAAGTGACACATAGCTCACAACACCAGTGTGCCACCCAACAACAGCCCCTAAGGCAAGACAATGTACCCAACACTTTAGTCATAGGTGACTCTATAGTCAGGCACACTGATGTCCCATTCACCAGGCTGAACAAGGAGAAAATTACAGTCAGCTGCCTGTCGGGTGCCAGGATCCGCCACATAACGCATGCACTCAAGTCACTCCATAACAAGTACAAATACGACTCTGTCATTGTCCATGCTGGAGTGAATGACTTGAGACGTACCTCCCTGGACTACATGAAAAGAGACATGGAAGAGCTCTTGGATCATGTGACCCAGGCAGGTATGACCCTAGCCCTGAGTAGCATCCTGCCTTCGCCCAGAATGATACCACAGTATAAGGACAAAATGATTGACTTCAACAATTGGCTAAGCTTCTGGTGTCATTTAAAGAGGATCCAGTATTTGTTTGCCTGGGAAGACATGATCGACAAACCACGATGCTTTGCCAGAGATGGTCTGCACCAGTCACTCCTGGGATTCAGGTTATTGGCTAAAGCTCTTGCCACCCCTATAGTGCCTTTTTAGGCAAAGTTCAAAGGATAAAACCACCACCGTAACAGATACAAGAATGCAAAATCTGAAGGTAATGCTACTCAATGCTAGAAGTCTAAACCTCAAAATGCACTCTCTCGAGGCACTCCTAAAAATGGAGAACATCGATATCTGTACATTAACTGAGACCTGGTTCAAGGCTCCAGAGAGCACCTCTGCAATACCAGGCTACAATTCTTACCACACTTTTCGGCCACAAAACAAACACCGAAACACTAAAGGTGGAGGAGTGTCCATATTCACCAAGGATATTCACACCTCCAGACTAGTTGCCCAACACAATGCATCTGAAATTCTCCAGGTGCAACTAACACTAGTTAAGACTGCAATCCAAATTGTAACTTGCTACAGATCCCCCACCATGCCCCAAGATTCTCACTACACCTTTCTAAACATACTGGAAAATATTAAGATACAACCAAACACCCTAATACTGGGTGATTTCAACTACTCTGCCATTAATTGGGAAAACTACTTGGGTACCAACTCCTTTTCCCAACGGTTCTTGGAATTCATAAATTCCAATGCCCTGGATCAACTAATCCATTGTCCCACCAGGGGCTCCAATATCCTAGACCTGGTCATTACCAACATGGGAGATAGATGCTCCACACCAGTGGTCACCCCCTCATTGGTCAGGTCTGACCATAAGCAAGTCACCCTTGACATCCACATCCCACCCCCCACCCCCCAGTAAGGAAACCTCCTTAAAAAACTTCTCCAAAGCCAACTTCATGCTACTGAAGTCAGAAGTGACAAACTTCACTACACCCACGCAGATGGGATCTGGAAGTTCGACTGCAGAATCCTACACTAAGGCACTGTACAAGCACATCCACTCGTGCATGAATCGTGCCATCCCAAATAGAACCAAGATGCACTTCTCCAAAAAAAGGAAGCCAATCTGGTGGTCCCCTGCTATAAACAAACTATACAACAGAAAGAAGAAACTGTTGCAGAAAAGAGGAAAATCCCAGGATGCAAAAAACTCCCTCACCAGCCTCAGTAAGAAGCTGAGATCCCTCATAAAATCCTCAAAAGCTAGTTACGACAATAAAATTGCCAAAGATTCCAAAGACAACCACAAGGCATTCTATAGTTATGTCAAGAATCTAAATGGCAATGCTCAGATCTGCTCTGAGCTACAACAGAATGGCATTAAATATACTGATCCCAAGGATATTGCCAATATCCTGGCAGATCGATTTAGTGCCAACTTCACCGCCTCTCACCCCCTAAAGGGCCCATCTCAATACCAAAAGATTGCCAAATTCCGATAATCACGGCCACACAGGTAGAAACCGCACTCTCCAAAGCTAAGAATACAGCATCCATGGGACCAGATGACATCCCAGGCTGTGTACTACATGAACTACAAAATGAACTGGCACCTCACCTAAGTGTCATGTTTAATCATAGCCTCACCTCAGGCTTTGTGCCCACTGAGTGGTGCACAGCTACAGTTATCCCGCTCCACAAGGGAGGATCCGCCTTGGATCCCAGGAACTAGCGTCCCATCAGTCTGACAAGCCTGATCTGCAAGGGCATGGAACGCATTATCATGGAACTTATAAACAAAGACATTGGCAACCTTCAAACACTGGACCCCACCCAGTTTGGTTTTGTGAAGGGCCGATCTTGTCTCCTGAATCTGATTGACTTCTTCGAATCAGTCTCCAGAGCTGTGGATGAGGGTAAGGCAGTCCACACAGCCTATCTGGACCTCGCCAAGGCCTTCGACACCATCCTCCACTCTGGAATCATAGATAAACTTACTAAGCTGGGCATAAATCCCTACGTCACTCAATGGGTTGCCAACTGGCTTACTAACAGAACCCAGACTGTAAAAGTAGCCGACTCCAAATCCAGCTCCAGACAACTGACAAGTGGAGTACCTCAGGGTTCAGTCCTAGGACCACTCTTGTTTGGCATCTACTACTCTGAAGTACAGGCCAACACTAAGGGACTCTGGCTAACAAAGTTTGCAGATGACTGCAAACTGGGAGCCATTATTGAATCCCCAAATGATGTGGATATTCTACAAAAGGGCCTTACAGAAACAGATGCCTGGTGCCAGAGCCATGGGGTCAAGCTTAATGCCAAAAAATGTATAGTTATCCCCTTTGGAAAAAAACATGTACCCATGAATTACCACATAGGTGGCAGGACACTAAACATCGAAAGTGTCATGAGAGACTTAGGGACACAGGTGGACAGTGGTTTCACTTTCGATAACTACATCGCCACAACAGTCAGGAAATCCTACTATGTGGCACACCTCATCACTAAGGGCTTTTCATCCAGAAAAAAGGAGGTCATTGTCCCACTGTACTCATCCCTCATTAGACCCATTATAGAGTATAATGCCCCATTTGGTATGTACCTCACAAGACATCTGCAACAGCTGGAAAGGCCACAGAAATACCTCACTAAAAGAATCACAGGCCTAAAGCAGATGCCATATGCTGACTGTCTAAAAAAACTCCAGTTATACTCTGTGGCATATCGTCTACTCAGAGGCGATCTCTGCTTAACATACAAGGCCATGTCAAACCCTGAGCTGTTGGACATGCTCCACTTAAAGAAATCCCAATCCCTCAGAGCCACACGCTCCAGGGATCTAAACCTTATCACCACAATGAACAAAACATGCTGGAGGGATAGGTTCCTGACCCAGAGACTCCCCATACTCTGGAATAGACTGCCCATACATGTCAAGCAGAGCACCTCATTAGCCATCTTCAAAAGGAACCTTGATGATTGGAGATAGGAAATTCACCCCGGGGATCACGTCAGTCGCCCTGCTAGACAGGGGCCCAGAGAATTAAATATTGTGGGAAGAAATATCCAGGGAATTGTTATGGCTAGGCTTGCATAGGCCTTAGAGCCGATAGCCTAGTACCAACCTATGAACCTATGTATAACCAATCTACAGGAAAGTCCTCATGAATAGATGGTATTTCTGTGGAGGTTTGGAGGCTAGGAAGGAAAAAAAATGATAAAAATCTGGAAGGTTTTGCTTAACAGTATTTTAAGAGAGGGAGAAAAACCAACATCCTGGAAAAAAGCGGTGGTGGCTATAATATCTAAAGAGGGTAAAGACCCATTAGATCCAGCTTCATATAGGGCCATTTCAATTGTAAATCATGATTATAAAGTGTTTATGTCTATAATGGCTAAAAGAATGGCAAAGGTGATGCCAAAATTGATAGATATGGATCAACGTGGTTTTGTGAAGGGGAGGCAAACAACTGGCAACATTAATAGAAAAATGATAATCTAGAGGGAAACAAAATGTAAGAAAATACCACTGTTATTGGTGGGTCTTGATACAGAGAAAGCATTCTACAGAGTAAGATGAGATTTTATGAGCAGGGCAATGGAAGTATTTGCATTCCCTGATAAACTTATAAGGCTGATTAAGAAGATATATGAGGGATTCTAGGTGAAAATGAAAGTGGATGGGTTCCTCTCTGATAATTTCTGTTTGAGGAGATGAACCAGGCAGGGGTGTCCTCTTTTCCCTTTGTCTTTTGTATTATATTTAGAACCACTGGCAAAGAAAATAAGGGGGTCAGAAATTCAAGGATATAATTGGTAAGGCAGTCAAGAAAATCTAGCGTTATTTGGACATGATATTATTTTGTACCTGACAAAACCAGAAAAAGACATTACAGTCCTGTGGAATATTTTGAGACAGTTTCAGATCTTTTTGGGATACAAAATTAATGAAGCTAAAACAAAAGCAATAGCTGTAAATTATGTACTCACACACAAATTGGTTCAGCAATATCCATATTTATGGGCATATGATAAAATGAAATATTTAGGAGTATGGATTAAAAATAATTCTGTTGTGGCAGCTAAGGATATGTGAGAAGAGTTGTAAAAACACTAAACCCAACAGGGTAATAGCTAAATAAAACAAACAAAAACACAAATTCACGGACTGCACCAAGCTGTTTTAATGAAGAGCTAAAAGGCTCCAAAATACTAAGTGCTTTCACCATCAACTGATGGTTTCTTCAGAGTAAAAGGAGCTCATAATCACATTGTTTAAATACAAAATTCCAAATGCACATTGATCAATTAACTTCCTTGATTAATTACAATCCCAACAGACATACTGTTGTATCTTTCAAATAAACCATAAAACACGCATGTTAAACTTGCTTAAAAGCATGTATTAAAACATCTATGCACTCACTTTGAACACACTCATTATACACATATTAGTATTGAAACTTTTATTTAAATTATTACTGGCTTTTTCCCAATAAAACAAAGCAAAATGACTTTAAACAACCATAGCCCTTTGCTTCAAAATGGGCTTACTAGAAATATGGTTGTTGAGTCCAGGGTAAGTTGCTGCATCTAAAATCACCTGCCATTTAAATTCTAAAGACTCAACTCTGATGTTATCATCACCCCCTCTTTCACTTGTCATCACCCTATCAATTACAAAAAATATAAACTTTTTAAAGTTAACACAATTCTTGGAATGTGAATACAACGCGTTATGATTATCCTTATTCTTAATAGCCCTCTGGTGTTCTGCTATCCTTTCTCTTAATCTACGTATAGTTTTCCCTTCGTAAAACCCTGCACATGTCATGCAAATCACAAGGTAAACCACTTTTTTAGTGTTGCAACTACATTTACCCGGGCATGAAATTGCCTTGTTGTACCCCCTTACTGTCACATAGGGTCTATCATTGATGTATCTACAGTACCTGCATGACCCACATTTATACATTTGTGAACTTGTAAATCTACTTTGTGGCTTTTCTAATAAGTTCTTTATATTTGAGCCCCTTGAAAAAATTACTTTTGGTGTTTGACCTAGTTCTTCTTGCATATCCATATTAAATGCCAGATTCCAAGATTTCCCAATAATCTCGATAATATTCCATGTCTGTAAGTTGTATTTCAAGGCAAGGGCTCTTGAATCAAACGTTTTAGGATAAGAAGGTTCTATTCTTTCCTTTACATCTATAGTCCCTCTGTTTTCTACCAAAATGGGTTTAAATGATGTCAACCTCCTTTTCATCACCTCTTTTTTAACTGTAATCAACAATTTCAATGGATATCCTCTAACAAAAAACATTGCTATTAATTTATACATCTCCCGTTGATAAATCTCATCATTGCTCACAAGGCGTGGCAATCGAACCATCTGCCCTTTAATCACACTTTTACGTTGATGTAATGGATGACAACTTGAAAAGTGCAAAAGAGAATTACTATATGTCTCCTTTCTATGTATGTTACTTTCTAAACCTCCACTTGTCTTAGTGAGTTTAATATCCAAGAAATCAATTGTTTCATTGTCCCACTTGTGTGTAAAAGAAAAAAATGGGGTGGTAGAATTAAGATATTCAACAAAATTCCTAGCTTCATCCTCATCCCCCTTCCAAAGAACAAGTATGTCATCTAAAAATATATTATATAATACAATACGTTCAAAAAAGGGGTAGGGAACAAAAATGTTTCTTCCCAATGTAGAAGTAGCAAATTAACAAAAATGGGGGCACATTAGGCCCCCATTGCCACCCCTGATATTTGATGGTAAATTTCTCCCTCAAATGTCATATAGTTATTTTTAAGCACTAGTTCCATAAAATTAACTACATTGTTCAACTCTACAGTAGTCAAATATTTACTTCTCAAGAGGCTCTCTCTAAAATACTCCAACCCTTCTTCTTGGGGTATTGTTGAAAACAAATTGACCACATCTATAGTAAGGAATGGCCAATTCAAGTCATCCTTATCAATACTACTAAGTCGCTGTAAACAATGCCATGAATCCTTCAATATGTGCCCGAATTTATTCAACAAACCTTGCGTATTCCTATCAACATAAGCTGCCAAGGGCTATGTTTTAGACCCACTTGCTGCTACTTTCGGTCTGAAAGGGGGGGGGGGGTCATTGATATTTTTATGGATTTTGGGAATGCTGAACACCACAGGTGTAATTGGGTGCTCAACTACCAAAAATCCATATTATTTTTCTTGTATCCCCCCTTCCAACAATATATCCATTAGGAATGTATACATTTTTTGATATGCTATATTCATCTCACATCTAGAGGCTCTCTGGTAAGTGCTATCATCATTTAAGATAATTTTCATTTTGGCTATATAATCAAAGTGGGTCATAATGACCACCCCACCCCCTTTATCGGGTTTCATAATTCTGACTTCTTTATTTGTGATCAATTCTTTCAAGGCTAACCTCTCCTGCTCTGTGAGGTTATCTTGTTCCCTAATTTTGTTCTTCTCCAAATATGTTCGTATGTTATTAACAGATAACTTCTCAAACAGTGCTACATCCTTATCAACAGGTGGAATAAATGTGCTTTTCCTAATTAATGAAGAAGGAACAAAATCTATCTGAACATTTTGCCTGTTAAAATACAAGGCTAAATTTAACTGCCTAGTATATATTTTCAAACTAGTAAACAAGTCCACAATATTATGACAAAACGCAGGTACATATGTGAACCCCTTTGCTAACAGGTCACGATGCATTTCTTTTACTTCCAAAGTGCTGAAATTATAAATAGTGAAGCCAGCTTTCATATTCCCTTCACATCTAAATTCAGCTGCATCATTATTATAACAAAATACGCCTGTTAAAAGGCTGTTGTCACCACTTTCAACACCACATGCAAGTTCAACAACATCAGTATTACATTCCAGAATATTAAAAGATGTATCACTATGGTTGTTAATGTCAATTGCTTCATTATTATGGCAAAAGTCTAGTCCTTGAATTATCTCCGCCTCTGGTTGTTGTTGCTGTACCTCCGCCCTCTCGTGTTGTAACGACTGTTCCCTTGTTGAAAATTGTAATGGGAACCATTGGACTGGTTCCCTGAACCACCCCCCCATTTTGTTTCTCAGGCGTTCGGATCTTCTTGGACCCGGCGATGTTTCTAAAAAACCAAGATGTTCATCATTACATTCCCCAGAATCATGTTCATCATTACAATCACATACATTATCCAAGTTGTTATACTTCTGCCCATTATTTGAGCCATACTTATTGATGGCCCTGTTGTTGTTAGTGCCAAAATTGTATGCCATATTGTTCTTATAGTCCGACAGGTCTCTTGATAACTTTTTGATTTTTTTTAATATTCTTGTCCACAAACTTTTCAATGTTATTGAGCACAACATTGTATTGTTTAACATACTGAAAAAACAATAAATCACAAGTAATACTTTCATTTAAAGTTACTATTTCTTTTTCATGTAGTTCTAACTTACTCTTATTGTTTTGAATAATGATGTCCAGAATCTCTAATCCAGTTTTATCATACAAATCCACCAATTGCTTGTAAGCGATAGATCCTTTTTCGATCCCATTCGGCACTTTATTGAATCTAAGCCCTTTCGGTACTTGCTTCAAAGCAATGGATTTGGAAAGAAATGCGTTAAGCAGTTGTAGACCCCGGAATTTACAGCAAATATTTTCAAAATGCTCCACCTGCTTTTTTAATTGGTCAATGTGCATGTGGAATTATGTATTTAAACAATGTGATTATGAGCTCCTTTTACTCTGAAGAAGCCATCAGTTAGTATTTTGGAGCCTTTTAGCTCTTCATTAACACAGCTTGGTGCAGTCCGTGAATTTGTGTTTTTGTTTGTTTTATATGTGAGAAGATGTTAAACAAATGATAATAACATTACTACATAACATACTACAACATAGGAGGTAATCCCCTGAAATATGAAGAAGAAATAAGGGATCTAGGGACCCAAGTAGATAGCCAGCTTTCCTTTGATAACCATGTTGCCAAAGTGGTTAGAAAATCCTTCTATGTGACCCATCTGATCACGAAAGGGTTCGCATCAAGATCTAAGGATGTAATGGTGCCCCTCTACTCTTCCCTCATCAGACCCATTATTGAGTACAATGCACCAATTGGAAAGTACCTGGCTAGACATCTCCAGCAGCTGGAGAGACCACAGAAGTACCTAACCAAGAGGATTACTGGCCTCAAACAGTTGCCCTATGGAGCACGACTGAAAAAGCTAAGTCTGTTCTCTGTTGCATACCGCTTTCTCAGAGGCAATCTCTGTCTAATTTACAGAGCCATGTCCAACCCAGAATTGTTGAACATGCTCCATCTTAGTAAAACCAAATCTACTCGAGTTACATGCTCTAGGGATATAAACCTCAACACGACAATGAATAGAACATGATGGAGGGATAGATTCCCTTCACAGAGACTTCCCTTACTATGGAACAGGGTCCCAATCTACATAAGACAGAGCCCCCTCACTATCACTCTTCAAGAGGAACCTTGATGAGTGGATGGGTAACAGAAAGTTCACACCGGGGATCACACCAACAGCACTACTAGATAAGGGCCAAGGGTACTAGCTGCTAGTACAAGGGTCTAGGGAACTACCAAAAGGTCGGTGAATACCGCACAATGTGGCTGGGCTAATATATGCCTTTGGGCAGATAGCCCAGTACCAACCTATGAACCTATAATATAAAAACTAAGAAACTGGAAGCTTTGTCATATGGATATGGACAGCAAGATACAATCAGTTAAAATACTTTTAGTCCCTTTAGTTTTACACACAGGTCAGGCATATTTTTATAAACCAGAGGAGAGAATGATAGCAATTAACAAACAGCTGAATGCTTTTATCTGGGAGGGGAAGACAACAAAAGTCAAGAGTGTTAAGCTGATTCTTCCAATAGAACAAGGTAGTTTGGGATTATCTGATTTGAATGGTATTTCAGAGCTACACAGTTAAGGCTCCTGTACATAGCACAAGCAGAAATCTATAATTCTAAGTAGAAAGAGATGATGATGAAATGGGGGGGGGTGCTCAACAAGCAAGGAGAGACTGAGATTTTGGATCCTTAGATGCAGATCTTTAAGGAGAATAACAATGACCATACAGAATATTACATCCATAAAGTAGCAGAAAGCATTTTAAGAACTAGGCCAACATGGGAATGGAGAAAGGAGTTCGGCCAATAGGGATGACTACAATTAGGGATACAGACATTAGGCAAGAGGAGGCTGGAATTTATTTGAGAAAACTGGTGAAGGAACCGAGGTATTGGGAGCAGATAATTAGAGAGGGAATGGGAAGAGGAGAAGAATTTACTTGGATCGCAGGCTAGTTATGGCCTTCCCTATCAAGGGTTGATATCAGAGTATAGGCAACGAGAAAGAAATAGGGGGATCCTAAGTAAGAGATCAGCACTGGTAGAGTTTTAGTAAATGCAGAGCAAAAGCGGTCGTTAAAAAAAGGATAATTAGTAGAGCATATAAAATATTGCATAATAACTATAAGAATCAATCAGAGGAGGTTAGAAAGGACTGAGAATAGAGATTGGATAAGCAATTTACGAAGAAACAATAGGGGATGTAAGTATGTCTCCCAAATATGCAACAAAGTCTAAAAGATTTAGGATCTTTGCTTGAAGTGTTTACACAGGTTTTTTATCCACTAAGTAAACTCCAAAGAATTTTTCCTCAGGTAGATAGCAAATGTTGGAGGTGTAATGGGAAGAAAGAGGTATTTGGGAACATATTTTCTGGAAGTGTCCATAAAGTATCCATAAAGTGCTACTTTATTGATATAATATTCTGTATGATTATTGTTATTCTATTTAAAGGCCTGCATCCAAAATCCCATTCTTTCCTTGTTTCTTGAGCTCCCCCCCTGTTTCATCATCACCCCTTTCCACTTTGAAGTATAGTTTTCTGCTTGTGCTATGTATAGGAGCCTTAACTGTATAGCTCTGAAATACTCCTTCAAATTCAGTAATTCCAATCTGCCCTGTTATACTGGAAGAATCAGCTTATCCTGCTTGACTCTTGCTATCTTCCCCTCCCAGATAAAGTCCTTCAGCTCTTTATTAATTGCTATCCACAACTTCTCCTCTGGTTGATAAAAATATGCCTGACCTGTGTATAAGACTAATGGGACTAAACATTTTAACTACTTGTATCTTACTATCTATATCCACACAACAAAGCTCCCATTTTCTGAGTTTTTGTTTAGTCACTTTCCACATATCCTTAGCTGCCACACAAGAATCATTTTAATCCATACTGCTAAATACTTCATTTTATCATGTCCCCATAAATAAGGATATTACTGAACCAATTAATGTGTGAGTACATAATTTACTGCTATTGCCTTTGTTTTAGCTTCATTCATTTTGCATCCATAAAAGATATGAAACTCTCAAAATGTTCCACAACACTGTAATGTCTCTTTCTGGTTTTGTCAAGTATAAAATAATATTATCTGCAAACAGAGCCAGCTTTTCCTGGCTACCATAACAATTATACCTTTGAATTTCTGAGTCTCTTATTTTGTTTGCCAGTGGTTCTAAATATAATGCAAATAACAAAGGGAAAGAGGAGACCCCTGCCTGGTTCCTCTGTTCAAGCAGAAATTATCAGAAAGGCCCCCATCCATTTAAATTTTCACATCCGATCCCTCATATATCCTCGTAATCAACCTTATCATTTTTTCAGGAAATGCAAATGCTTCCATTGCTCTGCTCATAAAGTCCCAGTTTACTCTGTCAAATGCTTTCTCTGCATCACGATCCACTCTGCTTGGAGGCCTGAGTAAGAAAACTCCTTTGAGAAAAGCTTTACAAAGCTTATGAAAGGTGAGGATGCAATCTTGCTGCTCTATATGAAAATAGGAAACAACTGCTAGCTGCACTTCAAATGTTGAAAAACTAGGGACAGAACTAAAATATTGCTAGAAAATGGAGGATATCTGGAACTGAGGCTGAAAAGGGTCAGTGTTCTGAGATGAGGTCCAGAAGACAAAATATTTCCACTTTCCATGATAACGTCTATAAGTGGACTCTTGGAGAAGCTGTTAAGATCCTAATCACCTTGGATGAGGGAGAAATTCATTGTTGCAGATTAGTGGAACTGGAAAAAACAAGTCGTTAGTTTTAGGTTGGGGATATACTGGGTGAGGCTTCTGGAGGGCTGCAAAAGGAGTTCCAGCACTGGATCTAATATAGAGGGGGTGGCCTGAGATGAGGCCTGAGAAGGATAAAATAAATCTGTCTGGGCCAGAAGGGGGCTATGAGTATGACAGAGGTCTTCCACTTCATTATTTTCTGTAAAAACCTGGGGTTCAGGTATAAGGGTAGAAAGGAATAAAGAAGGCCATCGCTGAGTCACAGTATCCCTCAGAGACTGTCCCTGTGGTGGTATCATGGCAAAATACCTGCTGTATTTGCTGTTGTTCAGGGAGGCAAAAAGATCACAGCAGGGAAAGCCCCAGGAACTGAACATCTGTTTTGTTGTCAGATTGTGTTGTCCACGATGCAGATGAGAGCTCCTAGGATATGTGCTGCTCTAAGAAGATGGTGTGAAGCCATTTCACATTACCAGATCCTCATTGTTTCCCAGTATAAGGGGAATAATCTAGTTCTTTGTTGTTTGTTGATAAAACCAAACAACCTTCATGGTGTCCGGAAAGAAAACTCTACCAGAGGAAGGCAGTGCTGACGTTCTTGCAACAATAGGAGAACTGCCATTATCTCTTGGACATTTATGTGACTATTGGCCTCATTGGGAGTCCACAAAACTTGGAATATACTCCTATTGCAATGCCCCCCACACCCACCCCCAGCAAGGAGGCATCTGTGGTGTCTGTGGAGGGAGAAAAGGCCTGCCTGAATGGATAAGAGAAAAGTCTAGGCACCACTGCAAATGCTTCTTGCAGCTGTTGGTTATTACAGTCATTTTGCAAACAGGATATAGAATCAGAGACCACTGCATTTGCAGGAGCCATATGAGAATGCACAAAGTGAACCATTTGTATAGATGATAACATTAGTCTCAGAGCCCAGAGAACCAGTGCTATAGTCGAGGATGTAGTCTGTAAAAGGCTTTGCATTGTCTATTTCAAGGCTTGAATCCTGTCCTGCAGAAGGGAAAGTATTTATTTATTTAAGTTTGATGACTGGGGAAGTCCACTGGGTCATGAAGAGTCTGTTTTCAGTGGAGGCCCAGGGAGAAAAGTTCCAAGAAATGACATGTTACATATTACGTTACATATTACATGTTACAAACAAACCTTCAAACATAATTGTTGAAAAATATACAGTAGGTTAAAATATAGTACATATGGTTTATTTAGTTAGAAAGTTAGGTATATATTGAGTACTGAAAGAGCAAGTTTATTAGTAGTACATCCGTAGTAGAGTGCAGGATCTGTCCTTTAAAAGGGAGAGTCCACCTCTGGACATGGAGTAAGTATTTGTAGAGGTAATTAGTGTTGAATATTGTGTAGGGTTGAAAGAGAGGGGGTTTGGGAGGCGGTTAAGTTGGAGCATGACAAGGGCATTCCCATTTGGAGGACAGATGAGAGAACAGGTGAGACTTGAAATTGTTATGATTAGATAGGTTGTGTATGAGGGAGGGGACAGAGTTCCACCGTTTAGCTATAAAGTAGGATAGTAGTTGGCCATGGGGACATGATGGTTTGTAGACTTGCAGGAGGGTTTGGTTTTCAGATCTGAGTAAGCGGTTCGGAATATAGGGTTTTAAGGATGTAGTGAGAGAGGAGCAGTTAGCAGGTTTGAAGATGAGTTTGTGGGCAGTAGTAAGTTGTGGGTATTTCAGGTAATTGGGAAGTTCGAGCCATTTAAGAGTGAGAAGGGAATGACAGTTATGGGATGTGTATTTTGAGTTGGTAGCAAATTTGCTAATTTTGTGGTCACAGGATTTGAGTTTGGATCGAAGGCCAATCTGCAGGTTGGTGAATAGGGGGGCACCATACATAAGGGAGGGGAGAAGGAATGTGGATGCAAGATTTTGTCGTGTAGAGGGGCTGAGGTAGCGGTAGTGTCTGTAGAGCAGACCTATCTTTTGGTGAGTTTTCCTGATTGAGGAGTAAATGTGGGTATCAAATTTTAGGTCTTCACCAATGATAATGCCTAGAAGCTTGGTATAGGGAACAATTTCCAGGGGGTGTTGTTTTAGCTGCATATGGTGAATGTGGTTTTGTCAATGTCGTTGTTTCTAGTAGGCAAAAAAAATCATTAGTTTGGTTTTATTTGCGTTTAGAGCCAGATGACTGGATTGCATCCAGGTTTCTGTCTTGGAGAAGGCTAGTTGGGTTTTTGATAAGAGTGCTGAGGAGGAGAAGGCTGAGTAGATGACAGTGAAGTCATCTGCATACTGGATGACTGAGGATTCGGGGATGTAGTGGTGGAAGTTGTTGATAAATATATTAAAAAGTAGAGGACCAAGTATGGAGCCTTGTGGTACACCGGTGGGTGTAGGTAGGAAAGGAGAGGTTGATGTTTTCCAGTGGACTGCTTGTTGGCGGTCAGACAGGTAGCTGGAAAACCAGGCTAAGGTTGTGGAAGAGAAATGTAGGGAGGAGAGTTGGGATAAGAGTGAGGTGTGAGAGATGGTGTTGAAGGCCTTTGAGAGATCTAGAAACAATGTGGATACAAATTTGCCAGAGTTGTGTTCTAGGTTGATGGTTTCAAGAAAGGAGAGAAGGGCAGTCATGGTACTGTGGCCAGGGTGGAAGCCATGTTGAGTAGGAGATAGGAGATTGTTTAGGGTTAGGTGTGTCATAAGTTGAGCCTGGATAGTTTTTTGAAGTATTTTAGAGAGAGGGGAAAGGATAGCAATAGGTCTGAAATTGGTAGTATCTGTGCTCTTGCTGCCTTTGTGGAAATGGATGATGTAGGCATGGCGCCAAATAGTAGGGATGTAGAATTCTTGTATTGATCTATTTATAAGACTAGAGATGGGATAGGCTATGGAGTCTGCAGATTGTTTGAGGAAGGTTGAAGGAAGATTGTCTGGCGCATTGCGACAGGGTTTAAGTTTAAGGGGAAGACTTTTTATTGTAGTTGTGGGGATAGGAGTTAGGTTGAAAGGGGAGGAGGTAGGATGGTGATTAGGGTGATGGCTGGGCCAGGAGGGGATAGGGTTGGAGGGGGGGTCTGGGAAGGAGGTGAATAGTTTTGCAATACAATCCAAAAAGAATGAGTTGAATAGGATGGCTATTTCAAGGTTGGAGAGGTTGGGATCTGGACAGGGGTTAGCTGGGTGTAGAAGGAAAGAGATGGAGTCCCAGAATTGTTTGGGATTTGATGAGTGTAAGGACTGAAGTTTGCTGTAGTGGGCTTTACAGTCCTTTGTTACTATTTTTTTTAGTGGAGTTTCGAAGTTGTTTAAATTCTAGGAGGGAGTGAAGGTTATTATGTTTTTGATATTGTTTCCATTTTTTGCATCTTTGGCGCATAGCTAGTTTAGTTTCTTTTGATGACCAGGGGCAGGGATTGGTTATGATGCATTTGGTTCGAAGGGTGGCTTGTTGATTGAGGAGGGTTAGGAATGAGTGGTTGAAGTAGGAGATGGCATCATCTAGTGGAAGGGTTATCAGAAGGGTCCAATCTGTATGCTTAAGGCAGTTTGAGAAGGTTAGAGGGTCAAAGGAGGAGAGGTTGCGAGTTTTAGTGTAGTGGTGTTGTTTTTGCAGAGGAGAGGGGAGTCGGTCGGCGAAGGCTGGAAAGTGGTTGCTGAGAGGGTCTGGCATTACTCCGGCATTGACGATGAGGTTAGGATAAGTAGATAGGATCCAATCAATGATGGTTCCGGAGGTAACATCTTTATTTGGTCTGGTTGGAGAGTGTATAAGTTGTAAGAATTTGTGCAGATTAATTGTGTGGAAGGGGCATCAGAGTTCATAGAGGCCCAGTTAATGTTTGTATCACCGAGGATATAGGTTTAATTTTTGATGTCGGAAGAAAACCAGGAGAGGATGTCTTTGAGTGTTTTGATGTTATCGCCTGGGGGAATATAGAGGGCGCTGATGCATATGGACTTGCGGTTGTTTATTTTTAAAAGACCAACTGTAATTTCTGCATTGCCAAAGGTTGGGATTTGATTGGTGTAAGGAGTGATGGTATGGAAGGAGGGGTAGATAATGGTTACTCCACCTCCTTTTTTGTGAGCTCTGTCATTACAAATGATTTGGTAACCTGGTGGCAGTATTTTGTTATCTTGTATAGATGAATTAAGCCAGGTTTTAGAAACAGAGGTTATGTCAGGGTGGTTATGAGAACCAGGCATGGAAGTTAGGGATTTTGTTTCTAAGGCTTTGTGCATTAAGTGTGGTAAGGCAAATTGACTTAGGATTTAGGGGTTGACAGGGGGTGTTGGTGAGATTAGTGCTGGAGGTGAGTCCAGGATTAGGGTGGATGTCAGCTGCAAGAGATATGGTGGAGGAGTTGTCTGAGGTAGTGTATTGGGGTTGGTGAGTTTGGGTTATGCCAGGGCAATGATTTTCTGGTATGGCTTGTTAGACTTGAGTGGAGGGAGAAAGGTGTGGGGAGTAGTTTGGATTTGAATAGGTAGGCTGGGAGAGATGGAAAGTGTTTGTGTGAAATGAGTGTGTAGGATGGGGTGGGAGTAGAGTATGGGGGGGATTGAGGCAGTGGAGTGAGAATGAGAGGTATGGTGTGGGTTGGGGAGATATGTGAGATATGTAAGACAGATGAGAGAGATTAGTAGGGTAAATGGTGTGAGAGGAAGTGAAGAGATGGGGGCATTAAGGGAGGTGTGGGTGGAGTACTGCTGAGGTTGGAGGTGGGTGGGGTTTGGGAGTAAAAAGAAGTTATGTCTTACCATAACGTTCCATTTGTATTGTTGATCCTCATTCAGTCATTACATATGGGTATCGGTTCCGACCTCGGAACCGAACCGGCCATTTTCCAAGCTTGCGTCAGCTACAAACTCTCGAGCTAAACTCTTACCTATAATCCCCCTCTTCCTGTTACCTCAGATTGAGCTTGCAAGTCAAAAGAAGGTAGAGGCTACCTCTGGTCAAATGACCTAAGAGAACCGGATGGTGAGATTCACTAGAAGCCACAAGAGGGGGAAGGAGGGAGGGTCGTAATGACTGAACGAGGATCAACAATACAGATGGAACATTATGGTAAGACATAACTTCTTTATCTGATATTGTTAATCCACATTCATTCCTTACGTATGGGACAGAGTCCCCAGCTACCTCTATTCCTGGGAGGTTCTCATGGAAGGACATTCCTGAGCACCATAGAACCAAAAGATGCTCTTCCCCTGGAAGCCAAATCCAATTTGTAATGATTGATGAAGGTATGAGGCGTAGCCCAAGTTGCAGCTGCACAGATGTCATGTAAAGAAACTTTAGCATGGAAGACAGCAGAAGTTGCCACCGACCTTGTTGAATGAGCCTTCATGGTAGTAGGCAACAGAATATTCCATTGTGTATAAATGAAGGTCACACAGTCTTTCAACCATTTAGCTAATGTGACCTTAGCAACAGCAGATCCTAATCTAGGTCCAGAATAGGCCAAAAATAACTGGTCAGATTTACGAGAAGACCTAGTCCTGTTTAAGTAAAAATGGATTTGCCTGTGAATATCTAGGGTATGTAGGCAAAACTCTCCTTTGTTTGAATGATTGGGAAAGAAAACTGGCAATTCAATGGTTTGATTAATGGACATTTCAGAGATCACTTTTGGCAGAAATGAAGGATTAGTTCTCAAAGACACTCTATCGCTATGAAAAATCAAGTATGGACTCTTGATACATAAGGCTTGAAGCTCAGAGATACATCTGGCAGAAGTAATGGCGACCAAAAACAAGGTTTTCCATGACAAATATTTAAGGTTGCAAGAAGAAGCTGGTTCGAAGGGTGGCATTGTCAGAGCTTGTAGAACTAATGACAGATCCCATGGTTGAATAGGTTCTCTAAAAGGTGGCTTCAGATGATCCACACCTTTTATGAAGGTCTTACACAATTTGTGTGACATAAGGGAGGAGTCTTGGACACCCTCATGGAAATTAGATATTGCAGCTAAAAGAACTCTAATGGTAGAGGCCAATAGACCCGATTGAAAAAGGTCGGCCAAATACTCTAGTATTATTGACACTGGTGCTGAGAAGGGTTCTACTTGTTTTTCTTTCAGCCAACGGGTAAATCTTTTCCACTTGCTTAGAGAAGTAATTCTAGTGAAAGACTTATGAGATGCAATGAGAATGTCATGTACTGGTAAAGAAAGATCATTCTGCCTGGCAATCAAAGGAATTGGAGAAGCCAAGCTCTGAGCTTCAGGCTGTCCAAGTTGGGATGAATCAGGTTCTGCGGATGTGAGATCAACTCCGGGGTTGGATGGAGAATCCATGGTCGATCTAGTAGGAGAGACCAAAGGAAGGGGAACCAAATCTGATGATTCCAATATGGTGCTATGAGGATCACCTTGCTCTTCAACCGACGGGCTTTCTTCAGAAACTGCGGAATAAGGGGAAAAGGTGGGAATGCATAAAGAAGACCCGAGGGCTAATTGTGCACTAGAGCATCCCTGGGTGACTGTCCTGGAAGGGGAATCAGGGCAAAGTAGTTGCTGCATTTGTAGTTGGTTGGGGATGCAAAGAGGGCACAGCAATGACGGCCCCAGTGGTAGAAGATCTCCACCACTATCTGGGGATTCAGGGCCCACTTGTGAGGTTGTAGAATGCACCTGCTGAGTCTGTCTGCTATCACACTAGAACTCCCGGGAATGTGCGTTGCTAGAAGAAAATGGTTGGTAGCCATCGCCCATTGCCATATCCTCATGGCCTCTCGACAAAGGGGGTAAGATTTGGTTCCACTTTGTTTGTTGATGTACCAGACCACCACCATGTTGTCTGACTGAATCGCAATCATCCCAGATGGCAGCAGGGGATGGAATGCTTGCAACGCCAGAAGCACCACCCAGCTCTAGAACATTTATATGCAGTTGGGCCTCCAATTCAGACCAAGTGCCTTGGACTGTCTGTCCCTGACATAGCCCCCCCACCCCATCAGGGAGGCATCTGTGGTCATTGTGGCCTTGGGTTGCTGGGGGGAGAAGGGGTGAGACCATTGTGATGGATTGCGTGTCATCCACCAATTTAAATCCTGTTTGCACCTGTGGGTTACTCGAATCTTGGCTGAAAGAGGATGCTGAAAAGGATACCATTGGGTGAGCAGTAGCCATTGTAGAAGCCTCATATGAAACCTGGCCAGGGGGACAATGGTGATGGAGGCTGCAATGGAACCCAACAGCTGTAGAACAGAGTGAGCTGTGGATGTCTCCCTTGAAAGGATTGGAATCAGTTGTTGCTTTATCCCTAGAATTCTGTGCTCTGGAATGGCAGCTCTGCAGTTCTTTGTATCCAAGATAACCCTTATGAATTCTGTGGACTGAGATGGGGTGAGATTGGACTTTTGCCAGTTTATGGTTATGCCTAGCCTTTGTGCAGCGAGGAGCGAGTATGCCAGGGCTTCTTCCAGTAGATGTCTGGTGGGGGCGGAAATGAGCCAGTTGTCTAGGTATGGAAACACCTGGAATCCTTGGAGTTGCAAGTGAGCTGTGATGACTGCCATGCACTTTATGAACACTCTGGGGGCTGTAGAGAGTCCGAAGGGCAGTACTCTGAACTGGTAGTGACTGGCTCCCACATGGAAGGGAAGAAATCTTCTTGATGGCCTGTCCACTTTTATGTGGTAGTACGCATCTTGAAGATCTATCGAGCACATCCAATCATCTTTTTCCAAAAGCAGGAGGATAGACTGTATTGTGACCATCTGGAATTTTTGTACTCTCACAAACTTGTTCAATACACTGAGATCCAAAATTAGTCTCCAGTCCCCGGTTTTCTTTGGCACCAAAAATAGTCTTGAGTAGAATCTGGATCCTATCTGGTCTGGAGGGACTATTTGGATGACTCTCTTTCTTTGCAGCTTTTCTATCTCTGGTGCTGCTTCTTCCCTTTGACTGGGTGGAACGTCAGGAAGGTTTTTTTGAAGGGACAGGGCAAAGATAGAAGGAGATATGATAACCTCTGGTTATAATCCTTTGTACCCAAGAATCGGTGGTGATGGTTAGCCAGGCAGAAAGGTACAAGGAGAAATGACCCCCAATCACCTCCAGAGGAAAGGATTTGGGCCACTCTTCAGGAATGGTGGTAGAACTGGCCAGGGAAAGAGTCCCTGGAACCCTGGTTACGCAGACCCCCTCTGCCCTGAAAGGAGCGTCTTCCCTGTGAGTTTCCCCCTCTGCCTCTAGGGGAGAACTCAGCCTGTGTGTCACGGAAAGGACCCTGAGATTTCTTGAACTATATCTTCCCACTCTTTTGGTTTCGGGAGAAAGTAGGTTGAGGGGAAGAATAATGGACACCTATGGCAGAAAGGGTCTTACCATCCTGTTCACATCTGGCCAGTGTGCTTTTAACTTTGGGTCCAAACAACGAAGAGGCCTCAATGGGAGCGTTAAAAAAGGAAGCCTTAAAGGGTTCCGCGAAATTGCACAAGCGCATCCAGGCTTGTCGTCTCAAGACCACAGCTGAACCCACCACTCTAGCTGCTCCTTCTGATGCGTGAGATATCTGTCACATAGAGGAGTTAGATATTGACTCAATGGTGGCCAGCTGACAGGCCATTTTGTCACGGACCTCATCAGACATGGCACCAGCCAAGGTTTCAAAGAGCTCGGAAATCAGATCCCTTTGAAGCCTGGTAAAGTGTGCCATATAATTCAGGCACCTGACAGTAAAGGTCGCTGATGCAAAGGTGCGCTTCCCTATCCTGTCCAGGGCCCGGGACTCTTTGTTAGGCGGATGGACAGTCTGGCTTTCTTCTTCCGCCAGATCCTTTTTTGTTGCAGCCACCACCACCAAAGCATCCACAGGAAGACCTTTAGAACAATGGGGATCCATAGCAGGAGGGGACAAAATCTTATCTGGCCTCCGGAGAATAGCCTTGACAGTCAGGAGCCTTCCACGCATGCTGCACGATGAGCCGGACAAGTTCATCGGCAGGTGGAGTAACCTAGGAGGTATGGGGCCGGGTGCGAAAGGCCTGCAGGAACACAGACTCCTCAGAGATCAGATTAGAGGGCTGCCAGTCACCTCTCTGTTTAAGGATTTCAAGAATATCACCAAAGGATACCTCAGAGGGTGTCCGAGGGGATCTTTCCCCTTATCAAAGTCTGTGTCTTCAGTGAGGGACTCCTCTGTGGAGTCCATGTGCTTCCTCTTACACAAACATTTCCAGTGGACGTCCTCAGAGGGAGAAGCTGGGGAAGACAGAGGAAAAGGGGTTTCCTATGGAAATATGTCCTGAGGCACTTGCACTTGGTGTCCACTAGGTGCGACTTGTGAAAACAGTGTACCAGAGGAGGGGAGGGGGATAGACAGCACAGTATGGCCAGCAGAGGCCAGAGCCTTCTCCATCAGTTGAAAGGCTGGTTCTCCTGAAGAGGAGTGAGTGTCCAGGACAGGGGTCACCCCTCCCCTAAGTGTCCCCGGATGGCTGTGGAACAGCAAATTACGTGTGTCACAACTGTCATCCTGGGTCATAGCAAAACTCTCCTGCCACAAAAGCAACTGTGGTTCCTTAGTGAGATCCATAAAGGGAACCGCAGAGGGGGAAGACTGTGCTATATTAATGGACTTCAAAGGCAATGAAGGAGGAGAATAAGAAGGGGTCTTTGGAGATGGGTGATCACCTCCCAAGGAAGAATAGGTCCTGGGGGGCGGGATACCTCTGGCCAGAAGCACTTGATCCACAAGATGAACACGTCGTGTTCAGAAAGGCTTCTAGTGGACCTCACGGAGACTGAGGGAGAAACAGGTCTGTCCACAGAAGATACAAGCTCGGTGCCCACCTCACCAGTCTGCACCGAGAACAACGGTGCTGAGAGAGACTGGACTATGGGTGTCTGCACAGAGGTAATCATTGGTGCCGAGGTCACAGTCTGCACTGACCCAAGGATCTTGCAGAAGTGGCTGCTGGTACCTAAGCTGGAATGGACAAAATTGACGCCAATACCTGAGGCGTCGGTTCTGAGTAAGATGTCGGAGCTGACGTGGTCAAGGTCTGTGCCGAATGAACGGTCGGTGCCGATGCAGTAGTTGTAATAGTCTGAACCGAGGAGCCCCTCAGTGTCGATATGGTAAAGGCTACAGAAGAAGACGGTGCCAAGATCACTGATGGTGCCGAAGGTCTAGGCACCAAAAGCACTGGGGCTGACTGAGTGAGCTCCAGAGCAGAAACTTTAGCCTTTTTAGGTCTTGGTTGGTGGGAGTCCCCAGCCGGGGATGAAGGCAAAGACTTGGCCTTAGTAGGATCATCCAAAATTTTCTTATAGGCTCTAGGTGGGGTTGAAGCCTCCGACCCAGAAATAGACCCTGAAAAGGGAGATTTGAGAAGTCCCTTCAGCAAAAACTTATTTTTCCTTTCTAAAAATGTTCTGTTAGGAAAATTTTTACAAATAGCACAGGGCGGGTCAACAGATAAGTGGGACACCCCGAAGCAATAAACGCACAAAGAGTGTGCATCTGATGTAGGTAATTTGTGTCCTTAATCAGAACACCTTTTAAATCCCGGACTACCTTTCTTATCTGCCATGATAGAAAAAGGAACAGTAGAAAGGGTACCAGCAATGGTACAAAAGAATGCCTGACGGTATGAAACAAGGAAGATTACCAATGATGGTAAGGGAGAAATACCTAGCGGTAAAAGGTGTAGAGTAAAGAGAAAAAAACTCAAGAAAATATGGTCACTAAATGCAATTGGGTAAGAGACAACAAAAAAGAGACTTTTCTGACAGAAAAAGTTATACATATGACTAGTCTGACAACAAATATCTATACTTAGCTCAAGAGAAGCAGCTTGACATGACTGAATGGCAACGCGGGAAATGAAATCTGAGGTAACAGGGAGAGGGGGATTATGGGTAAGAGCTTAGCTCAAGAGTTTGTAGCTGACACAAGCTTGGAAAATGGCCGGCTCGGTTCCGAGGTCGGAACTGATACCCATACGTAAGGAATGAACGAGGATTAACAATATCTGATTAAATGTTCACATGGTGGGGGTGGGTGGGATTTGAGAGCAAGGTAGGGGAGTGAAGTGTCCCCGTAGGGCGAACGGAGTGAGTAGACCTGAGAGGGAGAGAAAGTTTGCAGAAAACAATCAGTGGGTTGGGCTATGAAAGATGAATAGTGCCACAGCCAGACAATTTGGAAAGTGATTACTGCAGCTATGAGGGAGGCCAGAGAGCTCAGTGAGTAATTCCAGAGGTTCACAGTTCAATAGGGCAGGAGGGAATAAGAGAAGAAGGACCTGTTCTGGAAAAGGAGGAGAAGTGAGCAGCATAATTGTAAGAGTATGGACTGTATTTTAGACAAGGCTAAAAATAAAACAGAAAAAAAAACAACAATAGTGTAAGGCCACCTAGTGGCGAAATTAGACGTTAAAGTATTAGTATAAAAAAAAAGTGAAAGGAAAGGAAAAAGTATCAGTTTTCTGTACTTTGTTGCTGTACTTAACTGTTTTCTGCCTAAACGCAGATTTTCCAGCATTTATTGTAATTTAAAAGCTTGCTTTTTTCACATATTGTATTTATTTGACTGCCTGCACTTTTAAGAAGTTGTTTTTTGTTGAAATAATTTAACTGTTGTAGGCTACACACTAAAGTGTGATAGCCTTTTCTGATCGTTTGTAGTCGTTTAAAGCTGTTTTAAGTGTATTTTTTACTTGCTTTATCTTTTCAAAAGAAAAAACAAAAACATTCCTTGTTTTCCACCTTTCTAAGTTAGTATAGTCCATTTTTCAGGCTAGTGCTGAATTCAATGCTGTGATACTAGTTTCTGAGTTGCCCATACCTTACTTGGATAGAAGAAAGTTTCTCTGTTCACCTGTGAGAGAGGGGAGCTTTGAGCAACCTATCTGTCCCTGGAGAAGTGGTTCCAGCCCAGAAGTTAGTAGTTTATTGGCCATTTTGGGCTAATTTCTATCTCTTTCATTTCCCTACTATAAAAACCACATTTGCATGGTTTTGCGCACCGGACAGTGACGGTTAGCTACGGTTACATTATTCCCGGCTCCACTAAGTCTCCTCTTCAGTTTTTCCCTTGAAACTAGTCTAACTCTCAACCTAAGCACTCAAAAAGCATCTTACAGCCCATCACTTGCTCAGACCTAATAGCAAGCACTAATATACCCTGACACTGACTGCCAAGCAGGGCAAGGCTTTTTATTCACCCCTCACCAACCAAGCGACTATGCAGCTCACCTTAATATTCAGGCATGACCAAAGGGCAACTTCAGGTGCACTCTCCAGTCCAGCTAGTGAATCTGGGTATCCTGAGGCAATGTTACAACTGCCTCATGTACACAGAAACACTAACATATGCGAGGGATGCAATTATACAGCCAAACTGGAAGCTAAACTGTCTCCACCTAAGACTGGAACAGACAGTCAAGAGGAAAAGGTTAACACTTGCACCACACCTCCAGCTGCACACAGACCTACTAAAACAGCACTGGCAAAAAATACACATAAATACACAAAATCATACTTGGAGGCTCTACATAAAAACCTGCAAAAGCATCAGAGACCTCCAAAGAAGACACCCAAACAACCTGCACTTCCCATCACAAACCAGACAACACATAAAACATGAAATCAGTGTGCCGCACAATCACAGCCCTTAAGGCAGAATAACATACCTAACACACTAGTAATAGGTGACTCTATAGTCAGGCACACTGACATCCCACTCACTAGGCTGGACAAGCAGAAGGTTACTGTTAGCTGCCTGTCGGGAGCCAGAATCCGCCACATAACACAAGCACTCAGGTCACTCCAGAACAAGTACAAATATGACTCTGCCATTGTTCATGTTGGTGTGAATGACTTGAGACGCACCTCCCTGGACTACATGAAAAGAGACATGGAAGAGCTCTCTGATCATGCAGCCCAGGCTGGTATGACCCTGACCCTGAGTAGCATCCTGCCCTCACCAAGAATGATACCTCAGTATAAAGAAAAAAATGATCAATTTCAACAATTGGCTAAGCTTCTGGTGTCATTCAAAGGGGATCCAGTGTCTGTCAGCCTGGGACGACATGCTTGACAAGCCATGCAAGAGACGGCTTGCACCTGTCACCCCTAGGCTTTCGAATACTGGCCTAGGCTCTTGCTGCTCCCATAGTGCCTTTTTTAGGCAAAGCTCAAAAGTCAAACCCACCTCTGTAAGCAGCACAGTTAACAAAAAACTGAGGGTTATGCTACTCAATGCCAGGAGTTTAAATCTCAAAATGCACGCGCTCGAAGCACTCCTCAATTTGGAGAACATCGACATCTATGCAATAACTGAAACCTGGTTCAAAGCTCCAGAGAGCACCCCAGCACTACTGGGCTACAACTCATACCACACGTTTTGGCCACAGAACACGGACTGAAACACAAAAGGAGGGGGATGTATCCATATTCATCAAGGATACCTACACCTCCAGGTTAGTGGCACAGCATGATACCTCTGAGATCATCCATGTGCAACTAACATTGGGCAGATCTGCAATGCAAATTGTGACCTGCTACAGATCACCTTTCATGACCCAGGACCACCACTCCACCTTTCTGGAGACACTGGAAAACATGAAGGTCCTACCGAACACCCTGATATTGGGCGATTTCAATTACCCTACCATTCACTGGGAAAACTACTCGAGTACAAATTCCCAGGCCCAGCGCTTCCTGGAATTCATCAACTCAAATGCCCTGGATCAGCTGGTAAACTCCCCTACCAGAGGTGAAAACATTCTGGACCTGGTCATCACCAACATGGGCGACAGGTGTTCCACACCATAGGTCAACCCGTCACTGGTTAGATCAGACCATAAACGAATCACTCTGAATGTCCACACCTACCCCCACCCCCAACTAAGGAAACCACAGTAAAAAACTTTTCTAAAGCAAACTTCACCTTACTTAAGACAGAGGTGGTAAGTTTCACAGCCCCCACACTAAAGGATAATGCTGCCCAAGATACAGAAACCTTTACAAATGCACTCTATGAGTACTTACAAGGATGCATGGATCCCTAGCAAAACCAAGACTCACTCCTCTAAGAGAAGGAACCCAGTTTGGTGAACCCCTGCAATAAACAGGCTTTGCAATAGAAGGAGGAAACTAGTTCAGAAAAAAGCAAATCCCAAGAAGGAAAGACATCCCTGATCAGTATCAGTAAGAAACTAAGGTCCCTCATGAAATCATCCAAGGCTAACTTCAAAAGAAAAATAGTCAAGGATTCAAAAGATAACCAGAAAGCCTTCTTTAGCTAAGTTAAGAATCTAAGCGGCAACTCACAGATATGCACTGAACTAGTGCAAAATAGCACAAAATATACTGAACCTACTGATATTGCCAACATCCTGACAGACAGATTCAGTGCAAACTTCACCCCACTCTCACCTCCAAAAGGGCCCACAACAATACCGGAAAAGTGCAGTGTCCCAAAAATCACAGATGTACAGGTGAAAACAGCCCTTTCAAAAGCCAAAAACACAGCGTCAATGGGACGAGATGGTGTCCCAGGCTGCATCTTGCATGAACTACAGAACGAACTAACCCCCCCACCTAAACATGCTGTTCAGCTTCAGTCTCTCCACAGGCTACGTGCCCATAGAATGTTGCACAGCAACAGTTATTCCTTTCCACAAAGGAGGGGCCACAACTGACCCTGGTAACTATTGCCCCATAAGCATGACTAGCCTGGCCTGCAAGGCTATGGAGTGCATCATCATGGAACTCATTAACCAAGACATTGAGAACCTCCAAACATTTGACCAGACCCAGTTTGGCTTTGTTAAGGGCAGATCATGCCTACTAAACCTGGTTAATTTCTTTGAGATAGTCACCAAGGCCATAGATGAGGGAAAGGTGGCTCATACAGCCTACCTTGACCTTGCCAAGGGTTTCGACACCATTCCCCACTCGGGTATTACAGAAAAATTCACCAGCCTGAACATAAACCCCTACATCACAAGATGGATTGCCAACTGGCTTACAGACAGAACTCACACGGTAAGAATAGTGAGCTCCAGGTCCAACTCTAAACCAGTCAAAAGTTGTGTCTCACAAGGCTCGGTCCTGGGACCCCTACTGTTCGGCATATACTTCTCAGAAGTACAGGCAAACACAGGAGGACTATGGCTAACCAAGTTTGCTGATGACTGCAAACTGGGAGCCATAACTGACTCTCCGGCTGACAAGGACATCTTCCAAAAGGGCCTTACTGAGACTGACACCTGGTGTCAAAGTCATGGCCTCAAGCTAAATGCCAAAAAATGCATAGTCATCCCATTTGGGAAAAACAAAACACCCACGAATTACCACATAGGTTGCAGCCCCTTTAATACAGAAGAGGTAATAAGAGATCTGGGGATCCAGGTAGATAGTAATCTCTACTTTAACAATCATATTGCCAAAGTAGTTAGGAAATCCTTCTATGTGGTCCATCTAATTATTAAAGGGTTCCCATCTAGAAATAAAGAGGTTATAGTGGCCCTCTACTCGTCACTCATTAGACCCATCATAGAATGCAATGTCCCATTTGGGATGTACCTCACAAGACACTTCCAGCAGCTGGAAAGACCACAAAAGTACCTCACCAAGAGGATTACGGGCCTCAAACATATGTCCTATGCAGCCCGACTGAAAAATCTCCGGCTGTACTCAGTGGAATATCGCTTCCTCAGAGGTGATCTCTGCCTGACTTACTAAGCCATGTCCAACTCAGAATTGATGGACATGCTCCACCTAAAGAAATCCAAGTCACTGCGAGCCACGTGCTGTAGTGAGCTAAACCTCACCAAAACAATAAATAGAACATGCTGGAGGGATAGATTCCTGTCACAGAGACTCCCCATGCTTTGGAACAAAATTCCAAATTACATCAGGCAGAGCTCCTCACTAACACTCTTCAAGAGAAACCTTGACGAATGGATGAGTAACAGAAAATACACCCCTGGGATCACTTCATTGGCTCTGCTTGTCAGAGGATCAGTTAATTAATCAATGGGGTGGCGAAAGCCAACACACTCTGGCTAGGCTTATAAATGCCCTCGGGCAGATAGCCTAGTACCCACCTATGAACCTAAAAAAACCTGTATAATCGGGAAGGAGGGAATGAATGGCAATGGACTGTGGTAGGCTGCTATCGTGCACGCCGAGGCTAGGTTATAAAGTAAACATAGTAACAATGGCTAGATACACTATGTAAACCTACATTCACACTGGTTTCTTATAGGAGAGGAAACCACACTGTTAGCCTGTGCTGAAGGTGCCTAGGTTGAAGGCAGTTACAAAAGATGTCTTCCTTGGGAGAGTGTTATTCCCATTTTAAGAAATGCAGTTAGGGGAGCAGCCGAGGTTGGAGGACGAGTGTAGCAAGCTGAAAAGAGAGAGAGAGACAGTTTAGCGTTATAGGGAGATAAGAACAGGGAAGGATTTAGTAGAATGGTAGAGTAGATAAAGTAAGGGAAGGATTGCAGTGTTAGTGGTATGTACTAGAGTGTACTGTAATGAGAGGAGGTAGAGGAACAAGCAAGACTGGGAGGGTAGCAAGACACAGAGAGGTAGAACGCTTTAGTTAACACACCATAAACATTTGCGTTAGATACTTAAAAAGAAATAGTCCCCGGGATTCATGAACCTTGCGCCAGGCGCCAGCATAGCGTCGGTGTTATAACGCCAAATATGGCTGCTTAGCGATTCAGGTATGAATGAATTCCACGTGCACTACCGGCGTGCGCCGGACCGTCTCCGCCCCCGGCATAGGTATGCAAAACACACTGTGTGCGGCATTGCACCATGCAAATGAGGGCAAATAGCGATCCACGAAGTGGCGCAGGCGTAGCGTAGAACGCGGCAATGTAAACCAAAAACGGTTTACATTTACCCAAACATACCGGAGGAGTAACGGAAGGCTGTCAAAGTCAGGTATCATATAGGTGCAATATGCCAATGTGGAAAGGCACCGAGAATGTCCAAAGAAAATATGCACAAAATGTAAAAATGACATAAATGGCACGTATGTAGAAAGAACAGCAGACCCCCGGGATATGTGCACAGAAGTTGCAAAGCAATGAAATAATATGACAATGTCCTAAAAGAGCAGTAGAACACAAATCAGCTGCACAGCCACCACACACCATAGTATGTATGTAAAGCTGCAACCCCAGCGCAATGGTTGTCAAGGAGTGGTGGCGTGTCTGGCGCCGTAACCATGTATTAGTAGTCAATTCCATGCAAATGAGGCAGATAATAGTGAATCGCAAAACGCGGCGTAAGGATGGAGCAAACGAGCGGTACTACACCGAGGAGTGGCCTACACGAGATACATGTCAACCACAGAGGGTGTGCCACTGTAGGAGGAAGGATATTGGAGGTCAGCAAATCTGGGCTGTACAATGCACATCACAGCATCAGGACTGGCGTGTTAGGAAATAGATGCGCTGAGAGTACAGAATGCGCATACAAATGCATGTGCACGAGGATGACTCGTTCCTAAACCAGTCATGTGACGGCCTCACCGTCAACAACCACGGATATAGGAAGGTAATGCGGAGAATACGAGGAAATGCGGAAGCAGTGTAAATGGATCCGTAATGAGC